>NC_056526.1:62009596-62291011 GCF_019175285.1 Sceloporus undulatus
AAGGTATGGTGTTTCAATGATGCATGCGTCCTAAGAGTCCAGAAGTCGCACCAAAGCCACGCTCCAGCCCTAAGGACTGGAGCGTGGCTTTGGTGTGGCTTTTGGACTCTTAGGACGCATGCATCATTGAAACACCATATCTCCACTGTGACTCGAAGCAGCTTTATTTTGGCTGTCTGTAACAGGCCTGAGGTTCATTTCAGAGCATGTATTTCTCCTGTTTTAGCAAACTGTGGTTAACAGAAGACTTCCTAAATTAATCACAGCAATGGAAGGGGGGGGGGAGGCAGTGGCAAAATGAGAACATGCAGGCAAAAGGCTCATGCATATTTCAAATGAGATATGTGTGTATAAATGGAGCTAGTCTCAATTTATGTACCTAAAATGCTGGACTTTTGTAGCCATTCTGAAAATATATACTATTTGGAGATATCAATGGATGTCCAGTTGGATAGCCATGTTACTCTGCTGGAGCAGCAAAAAAATGTATTGTAATACCCTTAAAGAGACAAAGAAATTCATTATGAGTTGTTCTGCTGAAGGAGAAAACAGCCAGGGGGGAAATTGGAGGAACTCAGTGCTAAATCATGTCAGAAAAATCCTAAAGAGATATTTCCCGCTGCAGCAGATCAGTAAACCCTTGCCTGCAAGCATTACCAACTTTGACCTTTTGCCATGGAAAACTACTGGATAACCTCTTTTTGCACTTTACTGCTTTAAACTAATAGTATTGCACCTGTGGTGAAGATCAAGGACTGCTTCAAGAGCCTTTTGTATGAGTGTTGACCTTCTGATGTTTGATTCTCCATGCCACTGACTTTCAAAACAACAACAAAATGATTTGACCTTTCCAATGTACAGTATAGTATAACAAAACATATCAGTACCAGGTCCAAAATATTCTTAACTGAATTTACAACATAAGCCGGAATCCTGTTAGTAGCATACATGGGCAAGAGCATGCCTATTCTTTTATCCTTCATTCAACATCTAAAACCACACACAATGAGAGAGAGAAAGAGAGAGGAGTTTATCAGACAAGGGGAATTGGAAGTATAATCCAGGGTCATCTAGAATGGAATCATGCGTATTAACGTTATAACGAGAAAGCATACCAAACGCTAATACTGGTAGTCCAAACGCACTCCGAACGCAATCACGCATAAATCCACAGTTAGGTAAACTTGGTGGGTTAGTGAACTTGGAAATCCTGTTCCTGGGCAACTTCGCACTCAGTGCATTGTTGCTTGCTTTGATGTGCATGCCCTCTCTGGCCCTGTTTCGTCCCCCCAGTCCGGAAGGGGGATTTCCCATGAAGCCTCACTGGAATTCCATGTCATTTTCCCTTCTGCTTGTCCTTCAGCACTGCTGAGGAGGGAGACATGAAGTAAATGGATAGCTATAAGATCTATCTATCTATACATACACACACACACACACACACACACACACACACACACAGCAGGAGTATTATGTTTGTATGTATGTGTCTGTGTACGTGTGTGTATCAGAAGTATATATATATATATGTGTGTGTGTGTGTGTGTGTGTGTGAAGTGTATATACATATACACACACAGAGAAGTATGTATGTGTTTGTGTATATGTGTGTGTGTGTGTGTATAAAACCTGTCTACATATATACACTGCAAAAGTATGTGTGTGTGTGTGTGTGTGTGTGTGTCCACACACACACACACACACACACACACACACATACACATGAAAGTGCCAATCACAGAGGCATCCCTCTCTTGGTAAAGCCAAGGGCTGTTTCTTTCCTTCTCCTTCTCCACCCAGCTGTAAGGCTTTCTAGCAGCATTGGCATCAATGGAGGATGGATGGACACTGGGAAAGAGTCTGAAGCAATGGACATTTTAAAAAGTGATTATATGCCTGTTTAATGTGAATAGAGCATGTTCTTTATGCAAATTAACGTAATAACGTGATAACGGAAAACCAAAGCAAACCAACCAAGTATGTATGTGAAGTATGCAATAAAGCGAAACACAGGGTAGGAAACAGGAAGCCGTCCCCTCTTCAACCCAGAAGTGCAAAAAGTCACGATCCAACTGAAGTCTCACTGAGCATGTGCAAGGGTGCCAATTCGCAATTAAGAACGCACCAATGTGGTGGCTAACTTCGCACTGAATCTGGTTTGCGTTTGGGGAGATCATTATAGCGAATTAAAGGTTTGATGAGTTATCACGTAATTGCGTGAAACTGCATATTGACTTTGCTATCTCATCTTTCGAAATTGAGAGCTTCCCACCCCGTTTGATAAACTCCAGAGAGAGAGAGAGAGCTAGCTAGCTGTCAAGTCTTTCTAGCTACTGGTGGAAAGCAGAAGTATCAGGAAGACAGTTCAGACAATGTAGCTCTACAGGAAAAGGATAGGATGATGCATTCTCATTTCCTTCCCCCTCTTTAGCTGAGCTGGTTCTTTGTCATCTGACTTGCCTCCATGCTCATTCTTCTCTCCATGGCAAGCAGCAGCAGCAGCTCTTCCAAGGGTTTCCCAGATATGCAGCAGGAGGTTTTCCATGAAGCATAAAGGCTAGACTCTGGCACGGAAGCTTTCTGGTTAAAAATTCTACATCTGCCTCCCTAAACTACAAATCCCAGGATTCTATAAGATGTTGCCAGGACAGATAAAATGGGATCATAGCATTATAACTGTGTAACATGGAAGGACCCTTGGTCATAACATGTTTTGGAAAATAAAAGGGAAAGGATGCTGCAGTAAGCAAACTGACCCTGGCATTCCCATGCCAGCTTCAGTGTTAATCCTGAACTTCTTGGCAGGCTCTCCCATCATCTGCTATTCTTTGGGTGATCATTTGGGGAGGGCATTAGCTGTAGGTCCTAAAAAGCCCCAAGATGTATTCCTAGATATACCACTGAATCTTCGTGTTCACAAACATAAAGGGAAACATTATGTCACAATGTGTAACCGATCTTCATAAGTGACTTGTGTTAAACCTAATAAACCTCAACTGAAAAAATCAGCTCATGAGGAGAAAATGAAAACAAGGCATAAAGGCATGAGTTGAGATGTGAATTTAGAGTATTTATACTCCACTCTTCTGCCACAAAAGCTCTCAGAGCAGCTTACAAATTGTTAATTAGACAGTTCCCTGCCCTCAGGCTTAAACAATTTGCTTCATATCTATATTATACCTCTGTTTTCACATCTTTATAATTGGTAACCATGGTGTGGTACAGATCGCCAAAAAGCGGTGTACCAGCGCCAGTATTAGGTTAGGGAGTATGCACCATGTACACGCTCCCTAACCCTAGTACGTGCCGGCGACGGCATTATGGCGGTGCCCTGTGTACACGGGTGCTGCCATCATGATGTAATGGCCGTGCTGCACTTAAATGGTGTGGTGTGGCCATGACATGTTCGCACTGCCCCAGGCCACTTGTAGCGGCCTAACAGCGGCACAAGAAGGAGCTCCAAAATGGAGCTCCTTCTGGCACGCGCCTCATTCCCGCAGCCACCAAACAGCTGCAGGAATAGCACCAGGGAGAAAGGAGCCAAGTGGCCCCTTTCTCCTCTGGCTGTGGCTGTTGTGGTGTCCCCAAGGACACCTCTTTTCCAGGCCACAGGGAAGTGACCTTTTGCCGCTTCTCCATAGCCTGGAAAAGTGCCGGGTTTGAGCTGCAGGGGCTGCCGGTGAGGCTGCCCTGCCTCCAACCCGGCAAGAAAAGGGGTGGCTGCGGACCGCCCCTTTTCTGCCAACTGTACCCCGCCCATGATTGTGCAAAAGGTGCGATTTTGCCCACCCATTTTCCTAAATTGTACTATTTAAATGAGTTTTGCTATTTCCAATTTGAAGAAAAGGAGCTCAAGGAAAGGAGTAGAAGGGGGTTGACATTGCCCATAAGCATTTCAGCAGCAAACTGAGTAGGTACACAGCTGCCTGGCTAAATTATGTTGGGGTGTACTGTTTTTCTATTGAAACTGCAGTCAATTACTTCTAATTGTGAGTCTCTGCAGGTGAATTAGCACATGTGTGTTTTATTCAAATGTGTCTTTCTTTATCCTACTTTTGGGGAAGGAATGATTGGCAGTGAGAGCCAGCACTGGACTATGACTCTGGAGACCAAGGTTCAAATCTGTGCTCAGCCATAGAAATCCACTGGGTGACCTTGGGCAAGTCACACTCAGCCTCAGAAGAAGGCAAAGGCAAATCCCCTCTGAACAAATCTTGGCAAGAAAACCTATGATAAGTTTGCCTTAGGTTCACCATAAATCAGAAATGACTTGAAGGCACACAACAACAACAGCAGCAATAGCAGCAACAACTAGAATGATTGGCCACACTAGTCATGCCAGGCCCATGATCTCAGTACAGGATCAATGAAATAGATGAGGAATATGATAAAGTATACCTACAATGGGAATTTATAATGCATCTTCATTTTTTCCTCATAATAAGAAATAGAAAAAGTTTTCTTGACACTTACCATTTTTTGGGATCTGTAGATAGTTTTCTGTAAAATGTATTGTAAAATGTGTTGTTAGACAGAGACAAGAACCTAATATAAACCCAATTGTCAGCTCTGCCCCTGCATCTATACTGGCAGCAACATTACAAAGCCAAATAATGTTACCCACAATATCAGAAGTGTATTTACCTGCTCGTTCTCCAGTGTGATATAAGCCACTGCTAATCATTGTGACAATCCATGGACCAGTGCTGGTTGACAAGCCATCAGCTAACAGTCTATGGAGAGCTGCCGGAGAGAGGGAGGGAAGAAACATTTTTTAACAAATGGGCACAAATATGGTACAGGCTTCTAATGTTTGGGGTTTAATGAACACAGACATATGCTGTCCTGTGTCAGCAAAACCCACTACACTCTACACAAGAGAAACAGGATAGATTCTGCAGAAGAGGATAAATGGCACAAAACTGGATAATAGCACACATCATAATTTTCAAGTTGTAGTTTGAGAACAAAAAAAAGATTGTATTCCAAAAAGTAAATTGTCCAACCTTTAGTTGAGAAATTATCTATCACTGATTTCAAGACACATTCAAATCTATAACCAGTTACAGTATACTTATTTATTTTTTTGTCTCCTTGCCTGTGAATGTTTTTTATCATTCTGCAAGCTACATCATCTCTGAATTCTTGAAACTGGGGGTTCAGCCAATGCTCCCAGCCAGGGACCAAGAAAGCAAACAAACTCTTTCATCAACCATCTGGGGTTTTATTAAAATGAAACAAAACCAAGTCTCATCTATGCACTGACAGTGTTGCAAATCAAATCATCTCATCTCTCCTAGAAACCTTGAATCCATGTTGTGAAGGAATGGTGAAATGATAGAACCCTGCTGAATTCCACAATAAAGAATGTGTTTGCTTGAACCTTCTTTCCCCTGGGATCCTTCTATGAAGGTACAAAATCTCATGAAATCGCATCTGCCTATCTAAGAAAAGGTCTACTGGTGTGTTAACAAACATCTGATGATCAAAGAGTACCTGATGTTGCTGATGAAACTAACAGAAATAACTGTGAATAGTTAACCTCGGTTTGGCTATGAAGGAAGATCCTCAGATGAGACTAAAGGGCTCTACAGACTGCCCTGAAGGGGCAGCGTGCAGCCACCCCTTTTTGTGCCAGATCGCAGCAGTGGCAACCTCATGCCATGCCTCCAATCTGGACTCTCAAAAGGGCACCATAGCTGTGGCAGTGCAACTATATGGCACCCCTTCGGTGCTGTGTCATCTAGACGCAGTGCCAGAGGTGCACCAGGATGCCACGCACTGTCTGGAGTGGTGCATGGTGCCAGAACGTCCTGGGGGGGGGGGGCGGAGTTGGGTGTGCATCATCAGAACACTGCAACCTGACTCTGCCCCCAGGCTGGCTTTTCAGGCCAGTCTGTAAAGGCCCCATATCTTCATGAGTGCCCAGATATAAAAGTCAGAATAATAAAGACTAAAGAAACATTGGCAGGTTTTATCACAGCTACACAGAGCAAATGAGAAAACAAAGGCTTGAGAGCATGGTAGTATACAGGTAATGAGAACGAATAGGTTTGGTAGAGACATCATAATGTTCTGCAGCAATTATTCCTTACCGGCTTTTTTATGTGCATATGTGGAGAGCAGATGATACTTATCATTGTTGTTTTAGAAAAAGCTACTTGGAAAAGGACAACTATTATTGTGGGAAAGTGGTGTGAGGAAGTATGAAGTATACACTTAAATTCCAAGGATGGAAAGCTACTTCTGAGCAGTGAGCAAATGCTGAATGGGAAAATGGTTGAGCATTTCCTCCATTCTACCCTCACTCTCTGAAATCTACTTTTCATTTAAAAGAATGGTGTTAGGGGTGTTAATTTTTGCATGTCACAAATACAAATCTAGAGTTACCAGATCAAGGCTACCCCAGGGCCTTGGATTTCAGGCATAAAATATGAGATCTAAGGATGGCCCCTTGTGATGTCACAAGAGAGGGGGACTGGTTGCTACAACCTGGATGCTACAAGATTAATGTTACAAGAGGAGTCTCCTGGTGTTGTCAGTTGGCAAGATAAAGTGAGAGTACCCCATTCAGGTTTTAAAAACATTAGGTCTAAATAATGGGGGGGGGGACACACACACATATAACAATTTTAGTATATGTGCTGCCGAAGCAAGCACGGGCTTTTCAAGGCAGTACTCTTGCCCTGAGAATTAGAGCAATGGCCTGAGATCTGACATGGCATGTTTCTAAGATCAATGGCCAGATGGTCAAAATTCCAATCCAAGAAGACCCAAAGAAAAAGCAGGTAATATAGGTGAAGGTACTCTAAAGACAAAGTCAGAATCAGTCTACAAGGAAATACAAGTGAGGGAGAGTTCCACAAAGCATGTCCTAAGGCATCAAAAAAAGGAGGTAAAGACAACAGCAGAGGTTACAGCCAATCTCCTGACATTATTTCCACAGCAACCTTCATTCTGGACACGTATGGCTTATAAAATTGAACTCCCAGAATTCCACTTAGGCCTCAGTTTCAGGTTCTTTGCCAGGAGTTTTCTTATGAGGAAGGCATCATTCATCAGAAAGCAATTATGCATCAGGGTCTTCCCTTGCAGCTGTATATATTCTTGAGTAACTAGAAAGCTTGCCCACAATTTCAGTTGTCCGCATTTTAAGAGTGGGTGATGAAACTGTCATGTTCTCTAACTTGGGTTCCCCACCTCTTGAGAAAGGGATGCAGTTTCTCCCAGGGTCCTGGATCTTCAGGGGTGTGCTGCTTCCTGGGGTCATACAAGCCAGGAGGCTCTGGATCCTCCTTAAAATATGTTTTCTCCAGCTGAGAGATGATAAAATTATCACCTCACATATTCCTTGTTGCATTTTTCACATTTTTACTATATCAGTTTCCTTGTAGTTGTTTAATTTAAATATGTTTTCTTTCTCCATTCTGCCCTTGAAGAAGCAATTGCAAAATCTCCCAGATGGTAGAATTTAAAAATATAGCCATGTTAGTCTGGAAAATCAGGATGCAAAGGGATCCTGTAGCACCTTTGGGACTAACTGAAAGAAAGAAGTTGGTAGCATGAGCTTTCATAGACTTCAGCCTACTTCCTCAGATGCATACTACTAATTTCTTTCTTTCAGTTAGTCTCAAAGATGCTAGAAGATCCTTCTGTATACAGAATTTCCCAGGTTATGTTGGGCATTTTTAAAATAAAAGGCAGGGCCACCTAGAGGTCCATTTTTCTCTCCTGGATATTGGTTTTTAGTAGCTCCCTCCTTTTTTCTGCTTTCTTCTGCAATTAGGTAGGCTGGCTACATCAGCTCAAGCAGCCTGACAGAATTACAACTTTAATCCTTCAAGTGTCCTTTGGTCGGCATAAGTGAATAATGAGAGAATAATGAGAGAAGTCTAGTGTCAGGGCCCTGCTACATCTAACTTGGTAGACCCTGCTTCAGAGTCTTAATCAGACATTAATCAGACATTACGTTTTGAAAACTGGGACAGCTCTCAACAGAACCAAATGTGAGAAAGGACACATTTCAAGAATATGGAATCCCATGCCTTGTGTAGCAATTCAAGAAGCAAATCTGAAACTTCCTGCACTGCTTTCATCACTCTGCTACATTCCATCTGTCACTATATTTTCTTTCCAGTCATATTCTGGCCCACCGTTCTGTCATTCTCTCCATCCGTTTCTCTCTGGACTGTCATGTTAGAATTCTGAGTAATTTTAGTGATTCTGACAGTTACAGAGGTAACAGCCCAAATGGATGTAACACAAATGAGACATGCCAATACAATGTTTAGTTTGTAAGCTGGCACTTTTGCAACTTTTTCAGACAGTGATACATTTGCATAGGTTACATTATGGGTGCCACTCACTAAATCCCCTATCCAGAACTTTTCATTTATTGGATAGATGTAGTGGGGAGATTACACATTTGTTCAAAAATAATTTGTAGCCCCAAAGAAACTGGAAGGCTGTCAGCATGTCAAATGCTGGGGTTCTATAGCCTCACACGTGTTCATTGAAACTGAACAATTCTTGGCTTGCACTGTAGCTTGCAAGATCAGTTTCAGAGTCGACCATCTATAAATAAATGTCTCACTGGTTTTCTTTCAGATCTCATCTTCCCAAAGATAGCATACAACCAATGTAAATGCAAAACACAGATGGGAGAAAAATTATAAACTAGATCTGAAGCTTTTTATTTAAATTACCTATTATCAGACTGGAACTCGCATGTAACTTATAAAGTGGCACAGTTTTCTGCACTAGCAATCACTTGTAGGAAAAGAAGAACTGATCAAAGTTAAACACATAATATTGTGTCATGTCTGATACTGCATGTCTGGTTAAAATCTAATATTGCTAATCTACCTTTACTATTTCTATCTTAAGGGCGGAAACCCACAAAGGTTTATTTCTATTTATTTTATATTATTTTATTTTAAATGAAGCTATCTTAAATGTAATGGAAATGAATTATTTACATTTCTAGTTGGCAGATTTTTTATCCCAATCAATCTTTTTAGCATAATATTTTATTTTTTATGTTATATTTTATATAGATGCTGGTCTTTGACCGTAATAAAGACTTTCATTTCATATAAACTATAAGATTGATTCAGCCTATCTCATTTAGTTTTTTCACATGCTAACAAATTCCATGCAAAGCTATAAGGCTGGTTTGACACAAGGACTACATTGCTTCTTTATGTTCTTTTACATCCACATCAGAATGCTAATGGCACATTCCCATCTATGTTTACTCAGAAGCAAGTGCCACAGCATTAGTTGTACATAGGATCATAGCCTCAAGAAATTTAGGAATTTTGGAAAGTACCTTCTGGTTTGTTTGTTTGTTTTTAAAAAAATAATCATATTTGAGAGCTGACATGTGACATACACAATCTTGTTTACTGACCTTTGCACCCATTTTAAAGGTGGCCCAGTAAAAGAAATATGAATTCCCCCCAAGTATTTCATATCTCTTCTTTAAAAACAGGCAAAACTGGTGATTCAAGATGGCACTTTGTTTAGCATTTCAGGAATGGGGAAGAGGAAGTGACTACTCAGCCTATAATCACATCCTGAAGGATGACATTCATGATAGGTAAAGACTCTGACATATAAGCTGTGAAATACAGTGTACAGGCTAATTACCAGTAAATATCTTTTGAAAAGTTGACCAATAAATTCATATGCATGCAAAAACAAAATTGGGACTCATCTGTCTGTCAATAGTTGAGGCTATTGAATTATGGCATAGCATAATGTCATGTGGGTGTAAAAATTACCTGACCCACACCTTCTGCCTGAGGCCTGTCTATCATTTCAGTGTTGGGCTTTCAGCATTATGGGAAGAGTGGTTTAAGAAATTGCCTGTGCATTTTCAACAGATAATTTCCCAAGTCGCACCTCCCATAGTCCCAAAGCTTTAAGGACCCCTTCAAACCTTCCCATTAAAGTGATAGGTGGATATGGCATCTGATAGGAAGTGTGTAGCAGGTGGCCTCCACTTTCTTTGTATTTTTCCTCACTGTTTATCGGACTACCATATTACACATTACAAAATTTGTATCCATCCCACAGCCTTTGGCATTTGGTTGTGTGAACTACAATGAAGTGCATCACAACTCCAGAATATTGTCTTCTGCAGCATCATTTCAGTGTGTCAAGTGGTATCCAGGGAGCAGCAACCTTTCAAATCATCACCAATCACCTTAATGCTTCAACACTGAGAAGTGACAGCTTGCAGCTCTTCTCATTCCGACTTGTCCAAATACAAGGCCAGTGTTGCAGATTATATAAACAGGCATGCTGGTTGTTTTGAAGAAGTCCCTCATTAAAAAATAAATACTTGGCTGTCCTGCTGGCTGTGTACTGTGCATTAAATACATTTTGAAGTTATGACAGCTGTTGCTCTCAACAAGTACATGTACCCTTCTCATGAAGACGTGTTACACTTTGTACTCATAAACCAGAACCATGTGGCCATGGGTATGGTTTTTAGGGTTTGATATCTCTATTAGCTTAGAAGGCATTAATTTCCCTTTCACAATGGGTACAGTTTCAAAATAATTATTGAATTGCCAAAATCCAGTTTCTGAAATCTTACCAGCAAACTGCACATAAAAAAGCAATGGTTTCCCTACTTCCGGCAATGAGATTTTCCCAAAATTATATACCTCAGCAAATAGGTTTGCAAATTGTGTCTATATTTATCTTTGAATGGTCAATCGCACACAAATAAATAAATAAAAATAATGAAGATGCTAAAATTCAAGATATATCAGTAAGGAAAACATGTGATGTGGCAAACAGACATCTTTCACCATTTGAGAGAGTATCTCTACAAAATATTGTATATGCTAAATATATTGTCCAGTCTGGACTTTAGAAATAAATGCATTTGGGTACTTTAACACATCATATGGTGCAAGTCACAACGATTCAGCGAGTAAGGTAAATCTTAGAGCTGGAATACCTGGGCTCAGACATCTATGAATAAGTAAATATGAAAAATATGTGTTTATGAATAACTCACTGGAACATAACAAGATACCTTATGCTGAGTCAGATCCCTGGTCCATTTAGCTCATTACTGTGTAAACTGACCAGCACCCTCACATCTGCAGATAAAGCTGAAAAGTTTCCTCTGTGAAAACCCAAAGAACTGTATCTCCGGGATTTGAGGTAAGACATGAACAACACAACCCATTGTAATGAACTCAGACAACACAACACTAAACTATTATATCTTTCACAGCTACATTCTGGATGTGAGGCTCAACAAATGGGAATTCAGATTACGTTGCTGTTGCTATTGCTGCTGATGATATTATTAGGTGAAGAACTGTGGTCAAGAAAATAATGATTTCTTTCTTTGTTACATTTATGTGCCTTGCAAGGTTTTCTCCAAAAAGCTCAAGGCATAATACATAGCTGTCTTACAACCCACTTTATCCTCACAACAACCCTATGAGATAAGTCAGGCTAAAAGTAAGTAACTAGCCCAAGGTCACACAGGTGAGTTTCATGGCACCTGAATTTCCTCCAGATTTCCTCCAGAGTTTTGGCACACTGTCCAGAGATTATTGGAATTGTAGAATAACATTTATCATCCTTCAAATGCATCTGAATAAGTAGAGTTATGTCTACGAAAGCTCATGCTGCCAACTTCTTTCAGTTAGTCTCAAAGGTGCTCCAAGATCTCTCTACATGTATGGTCCTTGGTGCATTTCACATTTCCACTTATATCAATCAGCAATGTTGTTGTTGTTGTTAACTGCCTTTGAGTCAACCTCAACCCATGGCAACCCTGTGGATGAGCCATCTCCAAGACTTCCTATCCTCCAGTGCTCTGCTTAGGTCTTGCAAATTCAGATCCATGACCTCCTTAATAGAGTATCCATCTAGCATGCAGTCTTCCTCTCTTTCTGCTTCCCTCCATCTTTCCTAGCATTATTGTCTTTTAAAATGAGTCATATTTTCTCATCATATGGCCAAAGTATGACAGCCTCTGTTTGATCATCTTGATTTCCAGAGAGAATTCAGGCTTGATGCTCAATGACCCATTTGTTCATCTTTTGCTTAGTCTTCAAGATCAGGGTAAATACTTTAAGGGTATTTAGGGCCATATCCCTAAAATTAGGTAGCTAAAAATAAAAAGGGCTATTGAATACAGCATTTCCCCATTTCCCAGTATGCATTAAATTTTTCCAGGGTTAGTCCAAGACACTTCACTGCATTAGAAGGATAAGATGTCAACTACATACAGAAGCCAGCCAAACTACTAGCTGACTCTTATTTCAACATGGCAACAAGAAAGCATTACACCTGAAAGAAACCATTGCACCTGAGGGCAGCAACCTAGCTTAGATGGTGCAGAGTAAATCACGTGGTATACACAGTGCAGACATACAATATTTCATTGACCATTCCCCACCCTACTTTTGCCTGAGGGGAAGCCACTGCACTCTGTCTTCTGGTAGGACTAGTCCTCGAAGGTATGTTATCTAAAAATACAAAACAGTCTTATTTCTGTCCTTTGTTCACTACCTGTAAGCAGATAACTATTTTTAACTTGTGTGTAGATGGCAACTCAGCTATGTTATCTTGATTGTTTCTTCTCTTGCATACTTTCACATTTATATGATAAGGATATGGCAAGTATTTAGACATTCTCCCTGCGATGAATGCAGCCTCTTCTGTATCTTTCACAATGCTTGATATATGGCTGCTTCCCATTATTTTTAGTAGCTGTCAGCCATGGGCTGTGACCACCTCACATTACAAATGACATAATAATTCATATAGTGGGTAGAATTACAGTTCGCATAGCCACTGGTTACTAGGATGGATAGCATGCAATTTTTGTTATGATACCAGGTTAAGGGGGAATGAAAGGAAGAGTCCATGTACGCCATATGTTGCCTACCATTATGGCTACAATCCAGTACTTCAGAGCACTTGCCTGTTCTGTCCTATATAAGCTACAAATCTCTATGCACCTGCCTCAGAAGCAATGCCTCATCTTTAGTCTTTAGGATATGAAACTACTACAAATGCATACTATGTGTATTCTTACATTGTTGAATAGCAATGTCTTTACACTCCTGAACTGCAATCCTATGCAGGTTTGCTAAAAAGTAACTCCCACTGCATTTGATAATCAGACTTTTGCCTGGTCCTAAACTGATAGGGTCACCTTAGGATCAACATAAGTCAGAAATGATTTGAAGACATAAAACAACAACAGACTTTAGTTGTGCCCTTTCACCCTTTAACAGGTCTACTTCCCCTATCCCTCCTACTTGGATATATAGAAGATATAGATCTTCGTTCAGAGTAGAATGTAGCTATATTTGTGCTATGGCCGTACACCTGAGGTTACGTGTTACATGTTTTGTATGTTTGCCATATTTTGATGCTGGCCATGTGCCGTAATAAATTCATTCATTCATTCGCCCCCCCCTCTCTCTCTCTCTCACAGGCTGTCTGCAATTACATCTATTGTGAATGGCTCCCTCACCCAAAATTAAAATCTCAGTCAAATTCTATAAAGCTCTTTCAGGGTTGTTCATTTTAAATGGTGCTTTTTGTGCATCTGCAACGGTAAAGATATTTCAGATTTGCCATATTGTGCCTATTACACTGTCCTCTTTGGTCAGTTGATAAAATGAAATCACTGTCTGCTATTCCTTCAAAACCAGGGAGAAAAGACAGGTAACAGGGGATATGCTGGGGTTTGGTTCCAAGATCCCTTGTGGATAACAAAATCCGTGTATGCTCAAGTCCCATTGAATATAATGACATAGCAAAATGGTGTCCCTTATAAAAAATGGAAAATCAAGTTTTGATATTTGAAATTTATATATTTTTTTAACATTTTCAAACTCTGGATGCTTGAATTTATGTATAAAAAAATCCGTGTATAAGAAGGGCTGACTGTACTTGAATAAAAAGGCTTGCCATAAGAAAGATAACCAGAAG
Organism: Sceloporus undulatus; assembly: GCF_019175285.1. Classification (NCBI taxonomy): domain Eukaryota; kingdom Metazoa; phylum Chordata; class Lepidosauria; order Squamata; family Phrynosomatidae; genus Sceloporus; species Sceloporus undulatus. The sequence goes on from NC_056526.1 coordinate 62,023,580, forward strand.
GAAGCCAGCCTAGCTAGCTTTGAAAAAAATATTCAATAGTGTGGCAGCCACCACTGAGAAAGCCCTTCCCTGAATTCCCACCAAATGTGCCTGTCGAGATGGAAGGGTTGCAAAATGGGCATCCCCTAAATATCTCACATCTCAAGTGGGTGCATATCCCAGACAAACTCATATGGGACAAAAAAAAACCTTTAGACAGACTGGACGCAAAACATCATAATACACATTTTAGGAAAAGTTTATAGAATAAGAAGAATTTATTGTATTCTTACAGGCTATTTTATTGTATTTTACAGAATTTGGAAACTTACTTTTTAAACATCATTTGTTCTTATTACTCTTACTGTCTAAAAAGAGATTTGTTGCCATTACTAACTAAAATGCTTAAAGTGTATCCATTAGAATTCCCCATTATTTTTGTTACATTTTTGCTAAAAAAAAAAAAAACCAAAACCTTAGCTTTGATGGGAGATTGATAAAAGACTGGCAAATTCCTTAGAAAATGCTCAAAAACATCTAAACTGACCTTAAAGTTACCACAGATGTGTAACTTCATTACATCTTCATTATCCAAAATATCCTAACTTCTGAGCTCTGGCATTTCTATGCTTTAAGGTGTGTGCTTGTGTGAGATGTGGTCTTATATCTTTTCTTTTTAAAAGATTTGTACAATGGCAAAGTTCACTAACACAGCAGAATCAAGAACCTTCCTACTGAGTGCAGTATTTGTTCAGTAACAGAATTATACTTGCTTACTATGTTTAAAAATTAAATTGTTTTTACTATTTAATACTGCAGAAACAACAGAGCTCTGTGAGACTAAACTGATAATGGTTTTACATCATATATTGTTTCTGGCATGAGTTTGTGAAACCTCAGGTATAATACAATTGACTATCCAAACTCAGGGTGCATTTGTGAGTTTTATAGTCACTGAAACAAAATTTTGCTTGTAAACAACCAAAGGCTGGGGCAGTTAATCATTTGGGGGGAAATAAAACAACCGGGGCAGTTTTAAAAGTATTTCATAAAGAAACAACATCCTTCACAACATTTGAATTGTCCATTTCAGACACTTCTATTGCTTCTTCACCTCAAAAAACTATTATATCTGAGACCCATGAAAACAACTTTCTTTCTTATAGTTACATTGGTTTAGCAATAGCAATAGCAAGTACATTTCTATAGCACTCATCAGTGAACTAGCACTCCCCTAAGCAGTTTACAAACGATGTGTAAGCCAGTTGCCCCCAACAAGCTTGATACTCATTTTACTGACCTATGAAAGGATGGAAGGCTGAATGGATCTTGGAGCCCTCCTCTAGGATCAAACTTACAACGTTTGGCTGCAGTATCAGCATTAAACACTGCACCACCAGGGCTATATTTATTATCATTAGATTTGAAAGGACACTGTACTGCTCTGGTGCTTAAAAGGGTTATAGCTAACAAAGCCAATCAGCAAATGGAAGGAATCTTTTTTAAATGCTCAAAGCACCTAAAGGTATAAGAATCTAAAAATTAGATTGATTTAATTGGTAACTGGGGACAGACAGTGGTTGCTAAATGTTTTCTTTCCTGTGTTGTTGAGTGCACAAATAACCCATATTTTGTATTTTTATATAAAATATTTTTATTTTTAAAATTAAACATATTTTTATATGGAATAGATTTTTATGTTTTTTAAATCTTTATATATTTTTCTATAAAATCCTTTTAAACTACATGCACAAATTCATGGATATTGTCCTTTTTTAAAATGAGTTGACAGAGTACTTGGATTTACAATAATTCTTTCCCACTGATTTAGGTCCAAAACACACTGCAGAAATAATCCAGTTTGAGACCGTTTTAACTTCCCTGACTCAGTGCTAGGGAATTCTGGGAATTGTAGTTTATTGTGGCACCAGAGCTCTCTGACAGAGAAGGTTAAATGTTTCACAAAACCACAGTTCCCAGAATTCCCTAGCACTGAGCCAGGGCAGTTAAAGCAGTCTCAGACAGGATTATTTCCACAGTGTGTTTTGGGCCTTTGTTATTTAGCTTCGCTATTCTGGCTCAAAATAGTAACTAAGACTCGAACAGTAATTACCCTTTCTTATTGCTCAGTGTGAACTAAAACAGATAATTTTAGCTATTTTTTTAAAGTAAAGAATACAAAGTTACAAGCTACTGGACTGTAGTATATAGCAGTGGTACAATATGTACCATACAATACATAATGGTATATCATAGTGAGCCATACACACACATTCATGCACACACACTCTAAATATGAAAGTAATTCAAAGAGTTACAAGTTAAAATTATGGAATAAAAGCAATAAAATTGAGTTATAATCTAGTTAAGCCTTAGTTACTGAGAAAATAACTAACTGCAAGCAACTCAGTGCTTCCAGCATGGTATTTTCAGCATGTTTGGGTAACTGTTATCTCACCTTTCAAAAAGTTTAAGGCAAGTAACAAAGAAATAGAAGTACAGTATAGATAACAGATAGATGATAGAGTAACAGATATTACAATTGAAATTCAATAAAGTACAAATCATGATCAGAAGAAAAAACAACAGAAAAATGTATTACAAAAATACTATTATGAATAAGAACAAAAAAAATCAAAGTTCACTAAGGCTAAAAAATGTATACCCACTTACCTTGGAGAAAGCACTATTGAACAGGTTTAAATTATAGAATTTTAAAAATCTAAATAATAAACATGCAATATTATTATTTATCATTTGAGTTGCATTGAAAACATTATTTAAAAAGAAACTATAGTTTTGGCAATATGTGTGTCCATTTTCTATTTGCTTGCTTTAAAATGCAGAAAAGCTGGGGGGGGGCGGTACCAGGGATTTGATATGTTGTATATTTTTAACTTGTTAGCCACCCCGATTGTTCTCAGAGGGGCAGAATACAAATAAATTTTATTATTATTATTTATTATTAATGGTGTCATAAACCTGGGAGATTTTTGGAAAAATACAAATAAAAGACCAATAAAAATTTGGAACATTTCCAATGCAGACAATGTTCTGTCTATGCAGAGGAATAAAAACAAACACAAACAGCTTAGATAGATAGATAGATAGATAGATAGATAGATAGATAGATAGATAGACAGATAGATAGATGAGGGAGTATAATGTTGTGATTTTTAGTTTGACAGTTGATGGAACAGAATATATTTTTAAAAGAAAGAGGAGAAAGTTAAACTGAACTAAAATGAGCACTTTATAACAATTATACTGAAACTGGCTAGGAAAAAAACAGAACCTGCTTTCCACACAGGACAAGAGCCATAAAGCAAATTAATGCTGCAAAACTTCCAAAGGAATTTAGACTTCCACAATGGTTTCAGTTTAAACATCTAAACAAACCTCTGCAAACAAAAATGAATTAGATGCAGGCTTGGGCAACCCCCAGCTTCCTGACACAGAGGCTGTGAGCAGTGAATCATTCTGTTCAATTACCAAGTGGGATTCCAGTGTGAGGTGGAAAAAAAACAAGGGCTGGATTGCTCTTGGACAAGCAGAAACTCAGAGGGGAAGGGAGAAATAGCAAGGAGTTCATATGGATACAGGCTTACATGCACTAAAATGGGTATTTTTCCCCATGTGGCATCAACTTCATGTAATATAGCTCCTGATGATTGTCAGTGGGGGAGACTGCTAAAATTGAGGAGCTGTCAAACCATTTTGCACAAGCAGAAGTAATTTTCCGAAGGAATATATGAGAATTTGTGTCAAGCAGAGTGACTGAAGGATAATGTTTACTGACTAGGAATTGAGATAAGTAGGAATCCCACACACAACTGATTATTACAGTGTTTGCTCCACAATAAATACCGGAAAGGACTAACTGAAATCTAATTAATTGTCCCCATTGTTCAAATTCATCATTTATCTACCATGTGTTAGAGATGGAATAATATTCAGAAATATTTTTAAATGACAAAAAAACAGATTCTTTGAGTGTTGAAAAACTCTCATAAAGATAATTCTAGACAACTTTAAAATTTTGCAGTTTAGAACTTGAACTGTGTGAAAAATGCACAATTTGTGTGCAGAAATCAGCATTTTCTGTGTTGAAAATCATATTAACATTTCTGGGCAAAATAACAATTCTGCACAAGAATATGTTTCCTGCACAGAAAGCAACATTTTCTGCCCATAGAATAGCTTTTCTGTGCAGCAAATGCTATTTTCTGTATTGGAAACTCATTTTCTGCAACTGTACTTTGTGTGTGTGTGTGTGTGCACATAACAAGTCCACAATGGCAAATAATCTTCAAAAACTCTACAGATTTAATTACTTCCTTGCACTGAAGAGAAATATTGAAAAAATTATTCATTCTTTCCTTGAAGAATGAAAAACATGAAAACATACATCCCAACTTTCCAGCTACTTATTCTTACAAGCAACGGTCACAATACATTAACCCAATTGCTCTTCATACTCTCCTGATAATACACAAAATAAGACTGCCCATTCACAAGTTCCATTTCTGTTGGGTTAACAGGCAGCCAGTAGTTTTCCTCATAATGCTGAGGCTACTGCCATGACCTGCTACATAAATGAAGATTTCTCAATCATGAGCATGTGAGATTCTATTTGGGGGGATTTCAGGGGAATGTTTGGTGAAAACAAAAAAACAACCATATGATTTTAACCAGTTTCAGAAACTTTGAGAATGGCTGGAGGTTCATTCTCAGTGACTGTATTCACTGGAGATGTACTCACTTCAAATATCAGCACATCATCAAGAATGGAAGAAACCTGGGAAAGAAAGCATAAAGCAGGGATCTTCAATACAGATGGTTGCAACTGCAAAACAGTTAGATCATCAGGGCAAGTATAAGTGGACTTGCATCTAAACTGTGTTCATAAAACAAAACAAAAATAATCTCATAGCTTTTACATAGAAGCATTTCAGATCTACTGGCTTCACACAGAACTAAAACTTGGAACTGCATGGAACTGAAACTTGGGTTTCATATGGTGGGAAGCTGCAACCAGCAAAATACTTCTGTTTCGACAACAAATGTCATGTTCTCCACCATCATTTCATGTTCACTCAGGTCTCAGCTTTAACAACTCCCCCTTTTCCATTCTAACAGGAAGACCACAATTATGCAGTATTCCAAAGATGGAAGGTTCTTAAGACTGTAGATGAGAACACCCTACACTGCTTGGTGGCATACTCTCCAAATGTCCCAGTTTTGCAGTGACAATCCCAAATAATCCTCTGCAAAGGGACCTTGTAGCACCTTCAAGACTAACTGAAAGAAAGAAGCTAGTAACATGAGTTTTCATAGACTTGAGATGAATGTTTCTGAGGAAGTAGGCTCAAGCCTATGAAAACTCATGCTACCAACTTCTTTCTTTCAATTAGTCTGAAAAGTACTACAAGATCACTTTGCATACTGGTTTTCCGGACTAACATGGCTATGTCTTTGAATTAATCTTCTGTCATCCCACTTTTTCTGTTGCATTTAAAATATCCCAGTTTCTTTCTCCACCTCTCACATTCCCCCTTCCTCCTCAGATTACTTCAATTGTTCCAAACTGAATTCAAAGTGTAAAAGTAGTTTGCACTCAATTAAGCAGGGGGTGAGGAGAGAAAGGACTGAATCTTTCCCTTCCCAGTTGGCTCAGGCAAATGCAAACTGCTGCAGCTTCTTCTAGCTTGTATGCTCTTCCTCAATAACTTTTGCTATCTTAACCACACTCTGATACTGCTTGGCCATACATATCCCAGTTTCCATCTATTTCAAAAGCTGCAGGGTATGCACCCTACAACCTGCAGGGGTTGGTATTATGAGACTGGTTGTGGTCTCTTTCTCTCCAGATATACAGATATAACCGTGTTAATCTGTAGGATCAGTATGCAGAGATCTTGTAGCACTTTTGAGACTAATTGAAAGAAAGAAGTTGGCAGCATGAGCTTTTATAGACACAAATGTATCTGAGGAAGTAGACTTTAGTCCAGAAAAGCTCATGCTGTCAACTTCTTTCTTTCAGTTAGTTTCAAAGGTGCTCTAGAAGATCTCTCTCCAGCTTGAAGCAGTAACAGCCAGCAAGTAGTTGTCTCAGTATTGTGCAGTAGATTAATTGTCAAAGAAACAAAGCAAAAGTTCTAGGGATGACAGTATGAACATGAAGCGATGATGAAGAGAAAAGGAATACTTTTCATGCCAAAGTGGGCTCATATTCCCTCTTCCTTCCGTAGATGTAGTCATGTATGCAACAGATAGCCATACAGTTGTTTTGGCATAGGGTCCCATTAGACCCTGGAAAGTTGAATAAGTTTGTTCTAGGAAGAGGAGGAAATGTTAGTAATACCATTTTACTTTTGTTTGACCGAGGAATGGATTTGTTCTTGCCTTCATTGTCTCATAGAATTGTTTTGCACTGTAAAACCATTCTGGTGGGCAAAGAGATAGAGACCTAGAAAGACAAGGCACAGGTAGAAAGAAAAGTGGTAATTATGATGTTCAAAAAATGTTTCAGCAACAGTGAATGCTATAGAAATAAAGGAATACTACCAGGCAGTATTTGGAGGGAATATATATAAACATCTGCTTACCATGTGAATCAAGAGCCAGTGTATTATAGGGGTTTTATGTTGGACTATGACTCTGGAAATCAGGGTTTGATTCTCAGCTTGGGCATCAAAACCCATGGGTGACCTTGGGTGAGTCACACACTCTCAGCCCCAGAAAACCCAGTGATAGGATCGCCATATGGCACAGATGACTTGAAGGCCCACAAGAAACCAATGTGAATCAGACTAGCATGCTTTTGTGAGGCCCTGGTGGGCAGAACAGTGATTAATACGTTGTTATGTGCCTTCAAGTCATTTCAGACATATGGCAACCCTAAAGCCCATCACAGAATTTTCTGGAGCTGAAAGTGTGTGAGTCGTCCAAGCTCATCCAATGGGTTTCCATGGTCAAGTGGGGAATCCAACCCTGATCTCCAGAGCCCTAGTCCTAGTCCAAAGCTCAAAGCAGTACACCACACAGACTCTCTGAGGAATAATACTTCTATAATGCATCCCACTGGGTGACCCTGGGCAAATCACACTCTCTCAGCCTCAGAGGCTGGCCATGGCAAACCTCCTCAGAAGAAACTTGCCAAGAAAACCCTGTAATAGGGTCACCCTAAGTTGGAAACTTGAAGGCACACAGCAACCACCAGGAATGATTCTAGCCATTTAGAACTTGAAAATCAAAACAACCACCCTCTCAACCTGTACATTCACCCTCAAGTGAGCCCCCAACCTGGGACAGGAGGAAGGCCTCGCCTTTTCTCTTTTCTTTCTTTCCTTTTCTCTCTCTCCTTTTATCCTTTGTTTGTTTACCTCCTAAATTGTGTCCCCCCCCCTTCAGAATGACCAGAGGCTCTCCTTTTCCAGGACACATCCTCCATTTCAGCCTTGTGTCTAGGAGGAATTCCAAAACATCTTCCATTTGGTTGTTTACCTCCTAAATTGGCCTTTTTCCCCCTCAGAGTGACCATAGGCCCTCCTTTTCCAGGACAGGTCCTCCATTTCAACCTTCTCTCCAGGAGGAATTCTAAAACCTCCTCCATTTTGAGCAGTCCTAAGCAACACGAATGTATCTTTTGAGCGAGGAGTTCAGGAGTTTATCCCATGAATATCCCTGGAAAAAATCGCGTACATATGCAAAACAATTTCACATCATGCGACGTCGCGCAAAACCCGCCATTAAAGTGTTCACAAAAGAAGCGTTAATGCACCCCTTTTTACGTCCAGGGTTTCGGCGACAACGCATTTCCAATCTCGCTTTATTTGCCCGATTGCGTGCGATAACCATTTGTGAAATTGCTCGCCATTTTTCATTTGCGGGATGCTTTAAACTGTGCTTTAATCTTTCTTTAATGCCGAAATGAGCCCCAGTGTGATAAACTTTGGAGCATTTGTTGGGCCACAGGCTTTTCCCTGGGAGGTCCTCCATTTTGAGGTGCCTGGTCCTCCTTTGCAGTCAGGGCCTCTGGTCACCCCCAGAGACCTTTGCCACTGGTGGAGGTTCCCTTGTTATATTTTATAACATAAGGGAAGTCTTGGTCAGGGAAAAGAGAGAGAGAGAGAGGAGGCTGGGGATGCTTCCCCCAGTCACATGATGGAAATTTCCACTCTTTCTTTCTTTCTTTCTTTTCCCTGCCCCTGAAAGGAGGAAAGGGAAGAGAGGAGGCAGAGGCAGTGGGCCCACACTTTCTCAGCTTTTCGCCAGAGCCACATCGAGCGCCTCATGTCTCGCCGCCAAGGCAGGAGCCCCAGCAGCAGCGCAAGGTGGGTAGCTGGGCACTTGGCGCCCTTTTGATTGGGCTCCCCTTCAGCTCTCTCCATTGGAGCACTGCTTCCCAAAGGAGGACTGCTGCTGACTCTCTGCCTCTTTCCACCTCTTTTCTTTTCGTGGCTCAGGTAAGGATGGGGCTTGGCTTTGATGGACAGGAGGAGAGGCCCAGAGAGAGAGAGAGGGACTCCCTCCCCAAAGAAGCCCCGCCGGACGCCCTCCTCTTCTTTCCTTAGCAGAGGATGCTTGGCTCAAGGGTTTGGGAGGCTTCTTTTTCTTTGGCTTTTAGGGAGAGAGCAGGTTGCAGAGCATGGTTTGTGCTGGCAAGGAAATGGGCACAAGGCAATGCAGTGGGCAGGCTGTTATACCCTTGGTATCCGCTGGGGTTTGGTTCCAGGACCTTCCCCCCCGTGGATACCAAAATCCGTGGATGCTCAAGCCCCATGAAATAATACAATGGCACAGCAAAACGGTGTCTCTTATAAAAAAAGGGCAATATCAACAGCATTTAAACTGTAAACAGCATTGGTTGCTATTATAATAGAAAGGTGGGATACAAGTAAAAGTTTTATTATTTATTTATCAAGGTTTGCCTTTGGGGATGTGTATATTGTTAAAGAATTTTCAAGCCGTGGATGCTGGAATCCATGGATAAAAAAACTGTGGATAAGGAGGGCTGGCTGTATATAACCGCAAAGGAGGACAAGGCAGTGCAAAAAACAGGGGGAAGGAATGTAGGGCCTGACAGAATATAAAGCTTAAAATATATAATTAAAAAATCCTCCTATAAAATCTAAATCCAGGCTTCTCAGGCCTGCTCAAAATGGAGGACATTCAGGGAAACAAGGGAGGAGATGGCCAAATACAGAACTAAAAATCCTTCATAAAAAATGTAAAATCCAGTCTTCTTTGCCCTGCTCAAAGTGGAGGACATTCAGGAAAACAAGGAAGCCAAATGGCCCAGCTGCAAAGGAGGACCAAGCACCTCAGGATGGAGGACATTTGGGGGAAAGTGAGGACATGGCTAAATACAAATTTAGAACCCTCATATACAGTGCAAAAGCCAGGCTTCTTCGTCCTGCTCCAAATGGAGGACTTTTTGGACATTCCTCCTGGGCGGAAGGTTGGAATAGAGGATACATCAGTGGAAAGGAGGGCACCTGGTCCTCTCTGTGTGGGGAGGAATACTTGGAAGACTGAATGTGGAAAAGGTTGGCCTCCTCATAAATGTATCTGAAAAGGCTGTGAGAGAGCCCTAGAGGACACCCATGGGCTGGAATGTTTAAATAAAAACTTGTCCATGGAGCTTATAACTTTTTGGACTGCAGTTCCTAGCATCCCCAGCCAGCTTGGTGCTAAAAAGTTCTTCTCACAGGGGTGAGGCTTGAGAGTAATCCTTCATACTCCTGAGGAGAACCCCTTAGCACCATGCTGGCTGGGGAGCTGTCAAAAGGCCTTTCCCTCTGAGCCCCAAACCCAACTTGTCCCCTTGGTTGCTGCTGGATACAAACCAGATCTATTTCAAAGCATAAGAACATCCTAAATCCACAAAACAGCGGATACCTTTGTTGGGGTAACCATAATGCACAACAGACATGTAGCCTGTGCCTTTTGATTGGCCTCCATAAGGGTATCGCTGTGCTGCAGACTTGGGATGTTTTTGTACTTTGCTGTATGGCCAGTGAGAGCCAATGTGGCTCAAACCAGTCCAGGATTCCATTCCCAGCTTGGATATGGAACCCACTATGGCTATGGGTGATTTGGGTCAAGTCACATGCTCTCAGCCTCAGAAGAAGGCAATGGCAAACCTCCTCTGAATAAGTCTTGCCAAGAAAACCCCATGATAGGTAACCTAGGCTGTATCAAGGGCACACAACAACAATACTGTGTCATGGATTTTGGATGGTATTGTACTTAGCTATATGTGAGAGACAGTGTGGTGTAGTGGTTTTATGGTTTGACTAAGACATGGAGACTAGGGTCCAATTCCCTGCCCAGCCATGAAAACCACTGGGTGACTTTTAAGATAAATATATATAATTTTAATATATAATTGTATACAGGCTTTTAATAAATATATAATTGTGTCAGGGGAGCTTTGATGTGGGCCGTGTGCTTCAGTTACATTTTTCACGTTTGTAATGTTCATATAATTTTATACTGTTTCTAGCTGGTTGGTTTTAAATTCACACACACACACACACACACATTTATAATTTTGATTGTAAAGTTTTTAAACGGTTTTATTTGTGAGCCACTTTGGGTCCCTGTCTGGGAGAAAGGCAGCATAGAAATAAAATAAATAAGGCAAGTCAGATGCTGTCAGCCTCAAGTGAAGACTCTGGCAAACCTCCTCTGAACAAATCTTGCCAAGAAAACCCTGTCATAGGTTCACCTTGGGGAGTCACCATAAATCAGAAATGACATGAAGGCACACAACAACAACAAATATGGCCAATGTTGCTACCCCTCAATATGTTTTCCAGCTCTATTTCAAGTGAACCCTGCTAGGCTGGCGGATTCATCCAGGTCAACCTTGGGTTGCCTCTTGCCCTGGTTTCATCATTAGCCTGACACCCAACATATGGAGGCTGGCAACTAGGACCAAGCAGCAGAAGGTGGTGGGTGCTTTCCTTGCAGCAGGTGGCCAAAAGGAAGAAAGGCCCTCTGACCCCTTTCCATTGTTTCCACTGGGGAGGCACTTGTGGGGAACAGCAAATGTGGCATTAATGAGTGGGTTTTTTAATCATGCTCAAAATGGAGGACGTTTTGGAAAGTTGATAGATAGAATGTTGAAATATAGGATGTGTCCTGGAAAAGGAGGACATCTGCTCACCTTGGCTGCTGGAAAAGCCAAGGAAAAAGATGTGTGGTGCACCTCCAAGTCTAATGCATTTGTTTCTAGCAGTAACGTTTCTTGCCTCTATAATCAGTTTCATCTATTGAGCTCCTCATGTGTTGCTTAATTAGTTGCTGTTAGCGCTGTTCACCTTATTCTGTGTGAGCAGTGAAGAGGATTGAGGAGATATTTCTGACTCACTTAGGTTCAATGGCTTTGGGATATTGAGGCTGTTGCCACACTTCAGAAACATTGCAGTTTGACACTGCTTTAACTGTCATGGCTCCATCCTATGGAATCCTGGGATTTGTACTTTGTTGTGGCACCCAAGCTCTCTGATTATCACTTGGAAGTGCATGCATTTGCATTCAATGAGATGTATTCTTATACATATGGAATAACTGCAATTTTCCTCTGCTTTTTCTGGAAATCCACTGGAAGTGGCGTTCACACCTTCTGCATGTGTCATGTTTCAGTAGGATTTCTGTTGGAATACTTTGCCTGGTTAACAGGAGGATTTTCTGTCTTCCTCTCCATCTTGTAAACAGAGGCATCCTGCATAGAAGTACACAGGAAGTTGTTATATACTGAGTCACACTATTGGCCAGTCTAGTATTGTATTGTCTGCTCTCCAATGGCTTTCCAGGTTTCAGACAGGAGTCTTTCTCATCTCAGCCCATTGACCTTTCCTTGGTCCATGGACGTGCAAAGCATGTGCTTTGCCCTTCAACCCAAACTCAATGAAGTGGTCACATTTAATTGGGCGATTGTGGAAGTTATGGTGCAAAACAATAACCTTTCTGAGTTCTGTACAGAGCTATGGATCTTCCTCCTTACAAGGGGCCTGTCCATTCCTTAATTTCTAGAATATGAGAAGCCAGGGATTTGTCAGGAAACAACAGTCTCTATTTGACAAGCCTTACCCTAAATTCTGATTTATGTTGACTCTGCAGCAAAGCTTCAGAGAAGTTAGAGCAAAAGGAGGGTGAAAAAGGAGCTTGTACTCAAGTTATTACTGTGTTCTTTTTTTAAAATCTTAAAAATACAGAAAGTGGCCCCATTTCCCCTAGATGGGTAACCCCTCTGAAAACATTTTTAAGTAATGAGTAAAAAAAGAACCCTAGCACTGCTGGTAATAGTTGTGTTATTAAGAAAACAAAAATAATGACCACAGAAGATTTACATAACTTTAACATAGGTGATAAAGACATCAGAATTGCTAAATATTTTCTATACATTGTCTCAGTCATAAACTAAAACAGAGACTATAGTCAAGTAGTCAAAAGAAGATGAAGACTTTGAAGCATAGCTATAAAAGAACTATATAAGAGTCTTGTGTGTAAGGCTATACCATTAAATAGTAAAGTCAGAATCATCTATGCCATAGTATTTATGAATTCTCTACATGATTGTGAAAGCTAGACAATGAAGAAAGCTAACAGAATAAACACAGTACTGGAGGAGAGTTCTACAGGTATCTTGGAGTGCCTAAAAGACAAAAGATGTCCAAGAGCAAATCAAGCTTGAACTCTCCCTAAAAGTTTAAATGACTAAACTGAGGCTGTTGTATTTTGGACATATCATGAGGTGACATGATTCATTGGCCAAGTGGAAGTCAGTAGGAAAAGAGTAAGACCACATTACATAAGTCAGGGGTAGGCAACCTGCGGCCCGCGGGCCAGATGCGGCCCGGCAAGGCCTTGGACCCCAGCCCGGTCCTGCTGCCGATTGCCGCTGGGGCCTTTGGCCTCTTGTGTGCAGGCGCAAGGGAGACAATTGTCTATAGACGCCTCAGAAACATGCATTTATATTAACATTTTTTAAAAAATCAGCAAAAATTTTTGCGTGTCCTCCACTTTTTTTAAAAAAAGTGTCCACCATTTGAAAATGTTGTCTTACATCTGTCCCGGTTTATTTAGTTATTTAAATTTTTAAAAAAATATATTTAATTATTTATTTTTTGGCTTCGGCCCCCCCAGTTGTCTGAAGGACAGCAACCCAGCCCCCGGCTCAAAAAGGTTGCCTACCCCTGACATAAGTGATTCAGTCAAGCCAGAATCCTGAGTTTGCAAGATCTAGCAGTTACTAATAGGCTCTCTTGGAGGCTTCTCATTCGTAGAGTCACCATATGTCAAAGCTGACTTGACATCACTTAACAATAACAACATTATTTTGTCCTTGTTACTGCCTCCCTGATACAAACAGTCTGTATAGCCCCTTTCAGAGCAACCAAAGGGAAAGTGAGATGGCAAAGGAAGGGATACAGAAGTTTGCAAGTTCCTGTAATATCCTGTCAGTATGCTTTGTGGACACAAATTGGGACAGGAGGGGGAAGAAAGAGGGGGAAAAATAAGGTTTTATTGTGTGCAGTGAGGATCCTTTGCACTGAAAAGAATTGTGACTTAGGGGAGAAAGCTGATTTTTAGTTTGTTGATCACTGTGATTTGCAGTCATATCATCAACATGAATGATTTTTTTCCTTATGCTATTACTCTTTGAAGTAAATGTTGTCGTCTTGGGTGGGGTGTGTGACACTTTAAAAACACTAGTTGACTTTTAAGAATGAGGAGTGGCTGGGTGCTTAGGAATATTCCATCTAGGTGTGCAGTAAACTTTTGTGGCAAAAAGCAATTGAAAATCCCTTTGGTTTCAACATCAGTTTGCCATATGACACACATGAGCATTGTCTTTGAGAATGTCCCACATCTCCCCTTCTCAGCCGAGTACACAAGATGAAATATATGTTCTTTGGATCTGAATTTAAAATGTTTTATATGATAGATAGTTAAGAGCATAGTGATATGATCCCTTACATAGTATTGCAAAGTCCATTGGAAAGCAGGAATTGCTGAGTTTTACAGTCCTTTGCTTCTGGGTATTGAGCCTGTCTTCACCATTAGGTTTCATCACTGCTATTAACACAGCCTTGTAAACAAAGTCTTCACATTTACAAGCCACCAACATTTTTATTAGCCTGCTCCTCATTGAAGGTTTACAAAAAAAATCCATTGGCACTCGGGTGTTCTTCCATTGTGCAAAAATACACTTCCTGGTTGACCAGAACAAATTATTATTGATATGCAACTCCTAAGAAAATATTAAGAAGATGTACAGATGAGGATGTTTTTCTGTTTTAAAGATTTGGAGGAATAAGAGACTTTTGAGGGGGGGAAACCCTACCTTGTTGCTCTCAGCTTTCCCAAACCTAGTGTCCTTTAGATACATTTTAACTTCCAGCCAACATACACATAATGTGTGTTTTGTTGTTATTATGACTCAACTGAAATAAAAAAGTGTTTTTAATTTAAAAAACCCTTTTTCATCTGTGATTTTGGTATACAAAAATGTTGGTCCAGGATTAAAAGAAGACAGGGATTAGAAATGGAATGACAGTAAATTCCACTTTACTCATATTATGTAGCTCTAGAAAGATCAGAACTTGAAAAAAATATTTTGGAACTACAACTCCCACAATCCCCCAGCCAAACTCTGAGAAAGAAAGAGAGTCAAGGGACAGATATTCATGAAGTATTCATTTATGTATTTTCAGAAAGGGTCGCTGTTTCTTAGGAGCAGCATGACAGCTATGTGATGCAGAGGTTGCTATGGTGAGTTCACATCCCTTATTTAATGCTGTACCAAAGTAAACAGCCAGGCCATCACAGCCATCTCTGTTAGGGCTGTTATTCAGGAAAGCTGTCAGCACTCCTGTCGCTCATTCTCTCTCTTCCCTTGTTTTGATGTGGAACAAGGCTTCTGGGAACGTCTGAGCAAAAGGTGAAAAACAGTAGTAGTGCTGACAATTAAAAAAGCAACACTTTTTCTGAAAGATACTGTTGTTTCATAGATACACTTTACATTGCCAGCAGCATCCATGGGCCCAAGTTAGGGGACCATTGACTTAAAATAATATACTTCACCTGGCATTCTTGCACAGCTTCTATTATATTCACAGCAGATTGTTCACGGATACTGTCAGTGTCCCATTCAGATCAAGGTAAGCAATATTGCTTGTTCTGATTACAAACATTTTTGAAATTAGGCTCATGCTTGTGTCACTCACTTATGGAGTTCTGCAGCTTTAACACAGATGAATTAGTTTGTGCAGTAAGGTTGCATCCACACTGCAGAAATAATCCAGTTTGACATCACTTTGGCTGCCATGGCTCAATGCTAGGGAATTCTGGGAATTGTGATTTTGTGAGACATTTAGCCTTATCTGCCAGAGAGCTCTGGGACCACAACAAACTACAAATCCCAGAACCCCATAGCATTGAATCATGACAGTTCAAATAGTGTCAAACTAGATTATTTCTGTAGTGTGGATGGAGCCCAAGAGGAGAAAATATGTATCACCATATATGGAAAGTTTTCACTGCAGAAAAGCTGGGAGATGAAGACCCAATATCCTTTCAGGGTGATCAAAATGACCCCAAAACAGACTCCAGCCATGAGAGATACTGATTGAAATATGGAACGTAAGAATGTAAGACAAGGGCTTTAGGAATGTTACTATCTTACCTCAAAGCTTTATTGTGAGGGTAAAGTGGGAGAGCCATAGATGCCACCTTGATTTCATTGTAGGAAAGGCAAAATATAAATATAGCTAATATATTAATAATAGTAATAAACACTTGACTGATCCTTCTTTAACCAAATCATGAGTCCACCCTTACCCAGCATGTCTGCCTTCTGCCTATTCTGTGCTAATCTGATTCATCCAGATAGGAATCTACTAGTGTTATAATACTGTACCCTCTTAACATATCCTCATTCACTGTTTCGCATAAAAGTTCTTAGGTGAGTTCTGCACTAATAAAGCAAACTTGACATTTCTTTACTATCCTATTATGATAAACTGATATCAAGACTAAGAGGCTGAACATATAGGCTAAAAGGCCTGTGTTCCTCCCCCTTCCCGGCCTGGCATCGTTCTGTATGGATGACTCAGGCCAATACCTGGGATTGGCCAGACCAGACACCGATCCATTGGTTCTAGCCCAACTCAGGCCCCAAAGGGCCTTAGCATGCTCTAAAAAGACTGGGAGTTTCCTAGATGCACCACCACAACAAACTGCACAGTCACACACACCCTTACTTGCTGCCATAGCTATGTTCTTTCTGAAGGCCCCAGTAATGGCCTGTGATATTGGAAGGGGGCACCTAGTCATGTGGGTGAAGCCAGGTCCCCTGTTTCTGCCTTTATGGGATGCAGCGAGGGGCTTCAGAAAGAATGCTGAAGTAGCAGGTAAGGAGTGCAAAGCAGTGGTAGCTCCATGGGGGCAGGGAAAGTCTGGAACTGTGGGCGGGATATCACAGGGATGGCCTGTGATATCCTGCCTGCATGTATAGGCCCTTCATGCCAAAAGTGGTCATATGCATTTTTTAAAAATCATGCTTTCTAAATTGTTTGGTTTTCCATGTTAAAAATGTACATTTTTTTACAACTTTTCAGTAGTGAATGTTACAACATAGAGCTTTTCTAATATTTTTCTTCAAAAATAATTGGCTAGAGTGAATGGATATATACATCCTTAATGGAGAACTTTAATGGAGAACTTTAAGGGGAGTCATGAAATGTTTGCTTTCTTCTGGGAGTTACATAAGACATGCCTGTTCATGAAGGAAAGCAGAATAATCATAAGTCCATCACAGAGAAATCTAGAATATGTCCAAATAATGTATTTAACAAACGATCCTGATCCGGTCAGACATCTCGAGTGGAATTTTTTGTTGTGTGCCTTCAAGTCATTTCCAATTTATGGTGACCTACCATCACGTTTTCTTTGCAAGATTTATTCAGAGGGGGTTTGCCTTTGCCTTCCTCTGAGACTGAGAGACTGTGACTTGCCCAAGGTTACCCAATGGGCTTCCATGGCCAAGTGGGGATTCAGACCATGGTCTCCAGAGTCAGAGTCCAGTGCTGAAACCACTACACTACATTGCCTCGCTTCAAATGGAATAGGTGTATGTACTGCTATTCCTAAACTCTCTTATCTCTGAGAAAGTACTTCAGACTGAGCTTCCCACCTTGAATGTTTTGATCATCTTTTTTGACACAGAACAGGACTGGGAGGATTCCCAATCACATTGCTCCCCTGCCTACCATGAGAAAGGCACATTGGATCTGGGATAACAATCTATGTGCAAGGTTAGAAGAACAGCTGCTCTATGGAGATCCATTTATGCATAGGCAAGATAACTGAAAGCACAATGAAGTGTTCATATTTCATCAGTTATGCCTCCAGGTTGACACAATGCCACTAACAGCAAACATTCCTGTCACTATATTAAGACAGCTATCTGGAAAGGGCTATCTAGATCAGACAGCTTTGAAATATCTTCCCCACTATCACCATTTCCATGCATTCTCATCTCATCTCATTCAGAAGCCTGTGCAATGTCTCATATTATGCTTTCATTTCAAGGTAGGGACATGGAACGTCAAAAATCTGAGCTGCAATAGTTCTGGCATTGTTATATCACAAGCTTGCTATAAAGAGTTCAAAACAGAAAGCTAAGGGAGTTAATATCAGCATCTCAAAAATAACAAACAGAAAGTGTATCCAACGTGCTAGTTTTAATGGAAATGTAACTCCCCATGGTCTGCTTCTTGCTGTTGATAAATTTATCACTGAAGTCCTTTTTTAATTAGTCACACATACTCAAAAATCCTATTCCAGCAGCTCAGCATTGGGAAGATGGCGAAGAAAGGCTGTAGGAATACAGGCTTGTGTTCAGTTTCAGGAGCTTGTCTATAATATACGATGTAATATACAAAGCTTGAGCTGAAAAAAGGGAGATTTGCTCTAGTCAATTGCAGCCATTTCTGCCTGCCTACAGCAGGCAAGGTAAACAGCAGCAACCTCCAGAATCTTTACTGAGCAGGAACAGCAAAACAGAGAGCAAATGGGAGTGCAGATAAGCCTACCTTACCAGTTATCTCCAGCATGATGATGATTAGATTTATTCTGAAAGAAGACTTGAAGTAGTCTCTAGAAAGTTTAAAATGTATTTGTTTACTTACGCAAAGCTTTTCTGACCTTGTTGCCTGATTTCATATCTGTACATTGCTAGTTTTGGATAAGAAGTTTGCTGAAACATGCTGAGCTACTCTTGTTTTTCATGGAGCAGTAAACTATAACTATTCTTTCCATATTATTTCTGATTCTGGTGCAAACTTTTCTGTTATAGAGGCAGTGCCCTGGAACACATTTGCTTCATTAAATGAAGTATAGCCATAGTGCCTTTGAGAAAGTTTTCAGGAACAAATATGTACCATAGTGCTGGGCAGTTGCACTTGTGAAGTTCAAGCTAAGCAAACATCTGTTGCAAAGTTATTTTCTGATCCCCCCACCCCGGATTATGGGCACACAACCTTGCGAATTTTGTTTTAGAGATTTTTGAAATTTTGTTAGCACACAATTACACAATAGTGTCATAAACAGTGCAAGGGTTTTCAGGGATAGGAAAATGCATTTGCTGCTGAAAGGTCTGGCTTTGTTTTCAGAGCTGGTCAGAATAAGTAATGTGTTTCTTGATCACCTAAATGACATATGCTTGAAAGCAATGCAATTATAGATCATAAACCTATTTTATAATAATTTAGTAAATATTCTTGTATCAAAATATAGAAGGTCCAATTTATGCAAGCTGCAGAATAAATTTTTGAACCTGTTTTCTGTACAGGATCATTGTATACCCTGTGGTATTGATGCTAGTAAAATGTGTGAAAATGTACTTTGAAGAAAGGTAGTAAAATGAAATCTCTCAACAGCAAAATAATTACTGTTTGGTAATAGTGACCCGCAAACGCACATTGTATTGCATGAGTATGTAACACATGGAACATTCCTTATGAAATTTCAAATTTTCAAATTCGTTACAACATCATAGAAAATGTAAATACAGAATATCTCCTGTACTGTCTTCTGATGTACAGTAGCCCCTCCCAAATCATGGGGATCTGTTCTGGACACACACACACACACGAAAATGGTGATTTGCAAATATTCTAGTCCCATTGAAAAATGGGTGCATGCCACCATTTTGTCCCTCCCTGCTTGTCCCTCCCACAAAGAGGAAGCCTGCGGACTTCAAGTCTGTGAAAAGGGAAAGACAAGTGTAGTGCTTTCCATAGTCAAGTCCAAGAAACCCTGAAATTCCCTTGAATCCTATCAAGCATTCCTCAATAAGACGTCTAGAAGTGGTGAAGATCCTCCTTGAAATACAGCATGCCAAGATGTTTAGCCACTGCCCTACAATATGAAGCTATAGTAATGGGTTTGTTTTAGGGCAAAAGCACAAAATGGAGAAGTAGTGCTTTTAAGACCAGAGCTCAGAAATGTTGATTTATTGTGACATATCAAGTGCCTGACATCTTTACAAAATATTCTTCTTTGAGGATAGAAGAATATTTTTAAATCTTATTCTGATCGCAACAGCAACAGAAATCATATATATGCTATATCCCCGAGTCCTAGACTCTTCTGTCCTGAGGAAAACTGTGTTCAGAAGATATTGGTCATATCATATGTTTTCGTAAATTGGCATTTGGGACAGTTTTTCAGCTTCCTTTTCTTCTGCCTATATTCTATGAGTCATTCTCAGCAATAGTTGGGGTTCAGGACTAATTCTTTTGTAAAAGATGCTTTGGTGCTTTCTGCAGTCATTAGAAAGAATCAGGAATGATTTAGTTTCCAGTGTTACTGGCCTCCAGCTCCCATCAGCCTCACCAGCATGGTCAAGGATTGTGGGGAATGGAAATGGACCTATCAATATCAGCAGAGAGTACCATTTAACTTCGACTTACACTCTTTTCCTTCCTCCTTAGGTGA
This sequence comes from Sceloporus undulatus, assembly GCF_019175285.1. Lineage (NCBI taxonomy): Eukaryota > Metazoa > Chordata > Lepidosauria > Squamata > Phrynosomatidae > Sceloporus > Sceloporus undulatus. The sequence continues at coordinate 62,043,575 of NC_056526.1, forward strand.
TAATATGGAATTTCGCCATTTTGATCTTGTGTTGTAACCAGGTGTGCAATATCATGACCACTTCCATTTGTGACATTGCTGGGAAAGCATTTCTCAGCTCATAATGAAGCCAAACATTTTTACCCACTGTTTTGATAATATAAGAAAGCATGTGTGTGAAAACATAACACAGTTTATGTTTCTTTGAACCACTGAATTGTATGGCAATTCTGCACAATTTTGTAAGAGCTATTTTAAAAATAATAATAACTGAAAGCAAAATTAGTTATGACAATAGCAAATGTTTGTTCACAGTGATGACTCAGAAATGGAAAAAGTAGCCACAAGGGAAGGCCATTTCCACACCAAATCTATTCTACCCCTGCAGGGATGCAGCCTTGCCAAATTAGGCCTTCTCTAATCTGCAGTTTATTGCATAACCAGTGTTACTTCACAGAGTTTACATCACTTTTGAACTGACCGCGTACCTTTTTAACTGTTGATGACTAAAGGCAAAGCTCATGCTTTATTGTTTATACACCCATGGGCTGTTCTGTACTCAAGAGGCTACCCACAGACTTTCTCGTTGTAGTTTTCTTCCCGCTGCTTATTGTGGCCAGGGCATTATTATCCTTCTACATGTTAAATTAGTGTTTTGGACATGGCCTGGAGAACCATGGAATCTCTGCAGCTCAGCCTTGAACCTTCTGGATAGGCATGTCACAGACTTGTTATCAACATGGTCTCTTGGCAGCATGCAAACTTGGCTAGATATTTTTATTCCCTGAGCCACATTAGTCAGCATATCAATTAAGGATTAACTTTTTGTCTAGGACTTCCCATTAATTCAGAATGTCAGGTCATGCTCAAGTATCAAAGAACGTTGCATTATGCAGTAAATCTGTGTGGCATGCTTGGTATTACTTGCTGGAAAGTAACTCCTTTTGTTTAAGAAATAGTGCATATATTTATACTGTGAAATAGGACAGGTTAAGGGTGTGACAGGCCCAGGGCTATCCATTGAATTTCATGATTCTCAGTAGGGATTTAATAAACCTGAATTACCCAAGTTCTAATCTAGCATTTTAACCACTGTGTTCCCCCTTGCAGGACTGGCTCAAGACACTTTTTTTCCTAAGAGAGAATAGCAGATAGCACTCACTAAACTATGTCAAGGTGCATAGTATCTAATGCTAATCAAGTTACTTGAGCATGTGAGACAGAAATCCCATAAATGTATTTCACTCTCTTAGTAAAATAATTATAACAAATACCTAACAATTTGCTGCTTTTCCATGACACCCAAAACCTGTAGTTTAAGGCAATGACCTTAGTGTTACTGGTCTCGCAGAATTGTGAATCTATATGTTCTTACATAGTGTTGCAGGCAGTGCTTAGAATGTTACCTACAATAAATATGTGTTGGCCACCTTTTCTGTGCAGCTGTCACCACAGCCAATTTGTTTATCCCCTCAGTTGCCTAGAGGGAAAAAGAAAGGCCATACTGCTCCATCTCCCCAACTCTTGGTCCTATTCACTTATTGACTAAAATCAATCCCAAGGTCAACTGAAGACCAAGCAGCAGCTATTACTAAAGAAAAAATAGAGGTTGAAAAGGTTATTGGAGGGTGTCTGGGAGTTGGGAGACCAACAAGAAAATCCAGACTCTAACCGGAAGTCAATGTGCTGGATAAAGCAGAAACCAAAATTATGCTTACAGAGTTTCTGAAGAATTCCTGATGCTAGGTTTGGTTTGGTTTGGTTTGGTTTTTAATGGGGGTAGTTTGCCTAACACATTCTGTTTCTTTTGCTTCTGATAATGGAATCATGGAATTTTAGAGCTGACTTAAGTCTACGAAAGTCTGCTGTCAACTTCTTTCTTAAGTTAGACTCAAAGGTGCTACAAGATCTTGCTACATACTGATTCTACAGACTAATGTGGCTATATCTTTGCATTCTAACAAATATTAGGTCAACCAAGGGATCCATAGGGCTGGACTCTGAATATGAATCTTCACTGAATTTAATCACAAAACATTTTCATTGAATACTTGCTTGGTTTCTTTTTCCTTAGCTCCATAAGCATACTTGGAGATGAGAAAATATTTTTGTTTTAAGGGAGTTGAGGTATCTTGCTGTTCTCCTGCATTCCAAAGAGATCTGGTATTGTTTTTATTTGTCATTGTTGGAATAATAGGCAACAGGGAAATCTTATCTTTCAAAATTGTCATTTATCATACTTTCCATGTTAACAGAGCTTCACTTTCATCTCAGTATGTCAGGACTTGCTTGGCTTTTGCATTTTGTCCTTCAGTTTCTCTTCAGGCAAACATCTCTGTGCAGATGCTTCTATTCCTCCTCCAACAGCCCTCACACAATATATGTTTTGCTAGTTTATCAGCTCCTTGTTAGGACAGGCCCTACCACTAGACAAAGTACGATGGCAGCCTCAGGCAGCAGATTTGGGATATCATAAAAGGACAGCAAATGGTCAGTTTCCAACTTCGTTATTATTGTATTTTAATGTCAGAGTGGAGTGATGGGATGGGATTTTTCTGTCTCGCATGCCAAAACATCTTGTTTGGGTTTGGTTGCTCTGCAACTTGATTGCAGCATATGAGGCAGAGAGGATGCTATTTGCTGCTCTATGTCAGACAGAAAAATGTCATTGGCCAGCCCTGCTGTTCACAATTGGATAAGGGTTATCTATTACAGATACAGTTTCTTAATAACTGATGTTTGAAAAGCAGTAATGGAAGATAACAGAGCCAGGGTGGCGTTGGCGTATGAGTATTGGACTGGAAGCCCAGAGTTTAAATCCCTGGTCGATCATCACCCACTTGGTGACCCCTGGACAAATTAAGCCCTCGCAACCTTAGAGGAAACTAATGACAAACCTCTGAATAAATCTTGCCAAGAAAATTCTAGGATAGAGTTTTCATGATAGGATATCTTGAAATATCCTGATAGGATAGGATATTCTGAAATAGGATAGAATAGGGTTTTCAGAGTTAATTTAAGTCAAGAGTTAACTGAAAGGCAATGTAACAACAATGTAAGTTACTGTATATACTCATGTATAAATCTAGAAATTTAGGTCAAAAATTGACCAAAAAACCCTGAGTCAACTTATCCACAGGTCCATGTAAGTACTGAATCTAACACTTATTGAAAAGAAGGAACCATCCCCTGGTGAAAATCAGGAGTATAATCTGTCCTAGAAGCACCGTGCCCCTCTACTTTCTTATCCATCCAGTCTTAAGAGTAAGCACAAAGAGTTATGTGTGCTGGAATTTTGTAAGTTATTTGACATGGTCTTGCTTTGCTTCATCCTTTAGATCCTTTGCTATATGCCCCTACATTTTACCCTTGACTTATCCATGGGTCATATCAAAATCCATTGGCCCCAAACTTGCCCTCAATTTACACATGAAGTCGACTTATAGTTGAGTATATACAGTAGGTGGCCCCTACAAGACTAAACCACCTAATCCATACCTTACTCTTATTTGTATCAAGTACACATTCAGGGGGCGGGGCAGATGACAAGTTACACTCTGGGTTGAAAGTGAGGGAAAGATTATTTCAATGTCCGAGCATATAAAAACCATATAAAAATACCCTCACTAGAAAGGGGAAAGTAACATGGAATAGCCTAATGTCTTGAGTATTCTCTCCTATACTTTCTGTTGTTGTTGCTGTGTTCAGGTGGGTGATTTGCTCTTTTGCAATCTGAAATCTGAAAAAAAAAACAGAATGGCTACATTATCAGATCTTTCTGAAAGCATAGATTACAAATCAGAGCTTGGATAAGATACACTTTTAATGGTCATGATGGCTGAGTGATTGAACGAGTTATAATTTAAAAATTCAGTGACCTGCAGAGAATCGAAGCCAAGGGATTCTGTGCCTGGAATTCAAAAATCACTGTGTTCCAATGGAACTGATTGGTAACAGTAGTGCATTATAGACATTAGAGTGATTTCTTATAGATTTGTTTTTACTAGTGTATATCATTTTTGGTAGACATCTGAATTCCAACATATTCTGGAGACACCCAGTTGGATCCAAAGGAGTGTTGTGCCCCTCTACTCCCCATTTCTACTCCTCCTCCTCCAGTCCTCTTCATGCATCTCCTATTATTCTGGTGGATGCCCTGATTCTAACAGGCTTGTATTAAGGGAATGCTTGGCATTTTAAATTGGCTCCAGCCTCCCATGCTGCAGCTGGGACATGGAATGGAGGTGGGAATTATCACACACTAAATCACCACCAAATCACCAGCCACTGTTAGTCCTTGTCCCAGCCAGGTCCAAGCTGCGCTCCACCAGCACTTTTTAGAAGTCAGAAAGCAATTCGGTGCTGATTTAGTGGACAATAATCCCTCCCTCTATCTCTCATTCTGGCTGCACCTAGGAGGCTGGAGCCAATTTAAAATGTCAAACTATAACTTCCATAGTGAGGAGTGGATGCTCCACTGTACAAAAAGATAGTACTTATACTGGTTACACTCTGACCCACTATATCACATTGGCTTTGACTGAAATAGATAGTAGATTGCAGAGATTGTAAAAACAACAGGAACTGAAACCTCAAAGAATCACCTCTGTTGTGCATTTTGAAATGGAAAATTCCTATACTGAGATAGATAAATAATTCATCTAATTCAAAATTCTGATTCCAAGATGAGTGCAACCACTGGAAGATTTAAACAGGACTTGGGGGGAGGGCAGAATATGTTTTTGTATTGCAACTTTGAGATTCCAACAGACAACATAATCAAAAAGTAATGTACAAGCTCTGGATTAACATGTAAAACTGGAGAACAGTATAAATCCCCTCCTCGCTATTTTCTGTTGTTATTTGTGCCTGTAAGTCATTTCTAAGTTATGGCAACCCTAAGGTGCACCTGTTGTGGTGTTTTCTTGGCAGGAATTGTTCAGGGGGAGTTTGCCTTCATCTTCCTCTGAGGCTAAGGGAGTGTGACTTGTCCAAGGTCACCAGTGGATTTCCATAGTACAGCAGAATTTGAACCCTGATCTCCAGAGTTGTAGTCCAGTACAGAAGCCACTACATCACATTGGCTGTCAACTAGCCTCTAGTGACTGATAATTAGAGGTATATTGTCATTAAATGTAAAAGTTCCCTCAGAGTATTTTATCATTATTACCTTATTTAACTTGGGTCGGTTCTTTTCAGAGACTTTTTGATTAGTGGTTTCCCATTGTGAGATATCCCATAATTCTCTGTTACGTGTGTCCTTCTGCCTAACTAAACAATCTGTTTAGAAGGGAATATTTTGGAACTCCTAATGGAAGATCATGATTTATTTATTTTTTTCAAATCGGGGTAGGGGTTAAGAGCAATGGATTTAAAAAATAACATAGTTATTGCTTCTAAACCCATCTACTTGGCTGATACAACAGAAAAAATTAAATTTAGGGGCAGGCTCTCTCCTGTGTCCTGACAGCATGACAGAAGTTTCAGTCAGACCTTTTACAGATGTGCAATCTGTCGTATTGCCAGGTTCAAAAAGCAAATAGCTCTGGTAACAGTGATGTTTGCTCTGAATGTGCATGAGAAAATTTTATCTTTTTTTCTTCTCCCTTTTTTAAAAGAGCTGACGCAAGCCTGACAAAGGGAGGTGTTGAGTTGTCTTCATTGATGATTGGTTTATCTGATACACTCCCATTTGCCTTTAAATCAATGTCTAGATGTATAAGGTCTTCTTACACGAGGAAACTCTGAAAGGCAGCTGCCATTTTAAAATTAACATTATAACTTAATGTGGAGAGAGAGAACAAAAAAACATCTGCCACACAAAGGTAATTCTATTTTGCTCTTAAGTAAGAGATTGAACAATTATGAATTATGAATTCATATTTAACTGTTAAAATCAATAATAGTTAAGGTTCTGTCTGGTGATCTTCATTGCTAAATTTCTTTAATAGCTGGATTTGATTCTTTTTGTGGAAATTCAATATGTGAAGAGATCATTTAGCTGGGTTTCTCAAGGTCAGATTTACTGATTAATTACTGCTTTAGTAGCTGGCACGTGAATATTGCACGTGAATTTTGTATATGGAATAAGTCATAGAGTTTTTTATGTTGAAAGATGCTAGCATCATGATTCCCTAGAATCGATTGTCTCTGTAATTTCTTTAAAAAAATTTTTTTTGTCTGGGATTGCCAAACGGAGAGCTTGGGAACATTACTTTTTTTTTTATCCCAATCCCATGGGCAGGATGGACATTCTTGGAGTTGTAGTTTAAAAAAAAAGTTAGCTTTTAAAGCTTTGGCAAATTTGTACAGTTCCAGTTCAACTCCTGTTGATCTAGAATTAAAGAGAATTTAATTCATTTACTCCCTTATTTCATTAATATCTTGAAATTCAGCAAGTCCAGTTCAAATCTCACTTAATGGGGGACTACCCAGGGTATTCTACATGGACCCCAAGATAGAATGCAGAATACCTTGGGTAGTCTTGCTTTAAGGGAAATTTGAACTGGACTTGTGGAATTTCAGTGAAATTGCGTATCGTGTCTTGCAACTATACCCGAGAACATGGAATATAAAGCAGTGAAAATCCATGGCTAATTTAGGGTTAAGTTATAAGAGTATATAAGATCTGCATCTTGAAAACAAGAAGGTTGAGTTCATGGTCTTGAAGACTGTGTTCATTCTTCAGAGCATAAGGAACCAGCTCTTGCTTCTCTCTCTCTCTATCTATCTAGCTATCTTGAGAAATGTACTATTAATATGGATGGGGATGCTATTAACTACAGTTTCACAATATGTGGTTCCAACAAGATCCTGGCTCTGGTGCCTTCTCAAATGTTTTGGTTTGCAGCTCCCACATCTCCATGGTTATGCTTTGGTTAACGGAGCTGAAGTTCAAGATATTTGGAAATTACTTGTTTGGGCAACCTGTCTTAGAATATATAGTACAATATGGGTTTGCACTATCCTTCTATCTTCTTTGAAACGGAAAGAATCACACCTCTGCAAACCAGAGATGCCAGGACTTCTCTCCTAAGAGGCAAAACTGTGTTCCATGCTGTCATTGCTTACTACAGTAATAATATCTACATATCTGTAACAGTTAATACACCTCTGTGCATGCACAGAGGTATCTCTAATGTATATCTACATCACTGGGATATACATCCCAGTACATATATGTAACATGGATTTAATATATTTTAATTGTTTTTAAATCACAGTTTTAATTGAACTGATGATTTAATGTTTTTTACAACTTTTTGCACCATATAGTGGTTCAAATCCTGTTGGTTGTCCTGACTAGAGTAAATCCATTGAATCAGTGGGGTTTGCCTAAAAATAAATAATAATTACATTTTTATTTATATTTTCCTGCCTCTTCCATGTGGATCAAGGTGGGATTACAACCTAGTATAAAAATACAAGTAGAAGCACAACAATAAAATGTATAAAGAATTAGCAATTAAAAATAAAGTATCAAAAAGTGACTGTGAAGTAAGATATTCCAATCCTGTTCAAAGGAGGTGGATCAGTGTGTCTTGTACAAGATTGGGTGGGTATGCTTGCTGGAAGAGATCTATCTTAACTGCCCTCTACTTATGTGTTGACTTACCAGTAAACAATTGATTGAATGGGTCTGCTCTAGTTGAAAATAACCAACAGGATGTCAGCTACTTTTTTGGTAATGCTGTTTGAACTTACATTGAAAGCTGCTTTGTGAGTCCTATATTGGGAGAAAGATGGGATATAAATCAGATAAATAAATAAAATCTTACTGTGGTAACAATACCAATGGCACTACTAGGGTAGATGGTGGACCACCGCCATGAGGACAGCAAATCCACTCTTCATTTTGCTGCCACTCCTCCCATAACTGTTCCAAGATAAACAGCAGCACTGGTAATGGCCCAGGACCACACTAGATCAGCTCCAGTAATTGAGCTTTCCCTTTCAGCTCAGAGCAATTGAGGGAGGAACAGCAGTAAAATCAGGAATGAATTCACTATCCCATGGCAGCAGATCCAGGGGGCAGCATCATGGCCAATACCCTCAAATAATCCTATAGACATTGATATTGTAATGCTCCATTCAGACAGGTTCAAGGTTTGTATGCATCATTAGTTAATGAAGGGTACTAGCTCAGATTTGCTTTGAACCTAGTTATCTAACTAGGGAATCCTTCTGAATTCATACTGACATAAAAGTTAGCCTTAGTCATGCCATTTACTCACCTTTATTCAGCCTCACATTATTGTGTACACTTGCTATGAAATTTGAACTTTGCCACATGTCTTACAGAGCCAAAGTACTGGCCTTAGTTATGTTTGTCAGGGTCATATATTATGTGAGGAACAGAGGACAGCCAAGTGAACATGATCCAAAGAAACATGTGGCAGTAGCACACTGGTTTTTGGCTGCAAGGTTTGTCATGGGCAGCAGCAGCTTCAAATCAGGACAATGGAGACTTCAGAAATGGCTGGGGAAAGGGCTCACACAGTCCACACATTAATTCTTTGTTGTCCTACTTTTTAAGCTGCTTTTAAAATGAATTAGTTTCTCTCTCCTGCTTCTGCTTTCCCACTTTGTTCTTGGGGTACTTTAGTTACTGCAAACAGAGTTCAAAGTGCAAATGTAGGTTGCACAAAACTTGATGAGAGCAGATGCCAGGAGAGGAGAAAATCTTACCCTTCTCTGTAGATTCAGGCAAAAGCCTATCCTAGTTTTTGTGATCTGCAGACCACACTCTGATGTTGCTTGGCAATACTTGTCCCAGTTTTCATCTATGAAATGTCAGAGGGTATGAAGGTGTTGGTTTTTCCCTTTCAAGCAATAGATCACTTTGAGGCTGGCTAAGAGACCACCTGTTTCATTATAAACCTGTCCAAATGTTAAGATCTTCAGAGAAGACCCTCTTGAGAATACTATCACCTGCAGAGACACACAGAGAAATTCACTGCACTGATCAGTTCCCATTCTCACTGCTTCAAACTAGCCTTCTCAGAAGGATGGGTGAAATGTTGCAGAATGAAAACCAGTAACAGAATCTTGCATAGTAGTTGTACTCTCACCCTCTTTTTTTAGCTCTATGTTTTGTTTGTTTGATAAGTATTTTGTTTCGATATTTACTGTTTACTGATTATTTTCAAGAATTTAATTGTTCTGTTTAGCAATGTTGTCAACCACCTGGAGGTTTTTGTTTTTAGTGGTGGTTCTTCTCAGCACCTTGAGTAGGCAAATCCCCTCCAAAACTTCCCCCCACTCCAGCTTTGGATTTATTCATCTAGTCACAGACAGCAAGAACTGGTTCCTGACAGGTTCCACAATTACCTCTGCACTGAAAAATGTACTGCATCCCACACAAAGAGCTAGTGGGTATATAGTGGGTTGAGTGTTAGATTAGTAGTGTGGAAGATCATGGTTTGAATCCCCATTTCAGCCTTATAGGAAGACAGTGGCAACCTTCTACTGAAAAAAATCTTGCCAAGATAAACCCAACAAGAGGGTTATAGTAAGTCAAGAAGGTCACAATAAGTCAGAGTCAAAGTGAAGACATATAAAAACAACCTACATGGACACTGAGATGCTGCTGTATATCCAGGCATATGTTTGTGTAGGAATGACTATGCAGTGCAAGGATTTCCCTTACTGGATCATGGTGATTTTGTCTTTATCCTAATATGTTTTCTAAGCCAAAGCCATAACTGAAAATAAATACTAACAGGAAACAGAAATTATAAATCTTACAGTCACAGACAATTATATGTTATCCAAAATCAAAGAAGTGGGGGGAGATGCATACACATCCTGAATTTTTTTTTTCTGGGTTGGAAGGAGGAGGTTTAGTTACGTTTCCCAGTCGACTTTTAAACTTTTTTCCAGGTAGCATTTAACTTTCAGTTATGCTTACTATCTTTTTTAGTTTAGGTGTGTGTGTGTGTGTGTGTGTGTGTACAGTATCATTCAGCTTGACAGAAGAGAAAATATCTGTTATTATACCCACTAGCACAACAAAAGCAATACAGTCTTGTGTTCCTTTAACTACAGCCTGTTATATACAAGGTCCCTGCAGTGTAAGTGTAACTAGCTTTCTCTGACCTAATGACAGATTAGGAAATCACTCTCAGTCGTGAGACCAGAATAATCACAGAGAAGAATATGCAGTTTGGCGATCTCTGGTAGGAAACCCTATCAAACAGCTTGCTATTTTTTAATTTTAAAACATTTTAGGCTACAGAGTTTAAGGGATAGCTTTGGCTATCTGGATTTCCACCCAAAGTCTTCTTTAACTTCTTGCTGTTGTGCTAGTACTGAAGACTAGTTTAATATTTTATGTACATCCACATCAGTGCTCTCATGCTATAAATAAAGATATGACTGAATGTTTGTTGGGAACGGCATGTTTGCACCCAGCTGAACGATGACGGTTTTGTGGTCATCTTGAGATTAATTAATTCCCCTGTGCTAAACAGTTACAAACTATTTATCAAACAAACAAAACATGGAGCTAAAGAATGAGGAAGAAATTACAACTGTACTATGGGAGTTTCTGTTATTAGATTTAACTCTGCAACATTTCAGCTATCCTTCTGAATACTACCAGGAATTGATCTCTGGTAAGTGTATGTAGGATTGCAGTTTAAATGTACATATTTTTTTTTCCAAGATGAATTTTCTGTTAAGTTGCAAGATAGTGGCAGATATTGAATTAAATGTCATGTGCTGATAATATTTTGGCTTACTACTATATGAGTCAGTTTCCTGTCCTATGAAAATTGCCTCTTCTAGTCTTGGTTATAAAGACTGGAATCATTCCTGAGCCACTAAAATATGCTATTCAGCTTTTAGCATTTCGTGTATTTTGTAGGAATGAGAAAGGAATTTAGCATGTATCTGTACATTTGGGTCATAGATTTGAACTGCTGTTAATGCTAATATGCTACTTAAATGATAATTAAAGTGGTTGTGCCATTTATGAAATTCATCAGGGTTTTATTTCATCCAACAGAAAACAAAAAGGTATTTCACACATCTTTAACTGATGAATTTGTAATACTTTTAAGAGAGTGAGACCCAGTCTTGTGGCCATGTTGTCTGTCATTGCATACCAGTGTAAATGGGTTAATATTCAGCCCAGGAAAAGTGAGAGGTTTTACATGCTGTGTCGTTTATCCAGTAAAGAAGATAATACCCATTAGTCAGATATGTTTGTATCTGTGGCCATCTGACCAACTGATAATGAATACAAAATGTCATTATTCCCCTCAGTCTGTGTAGCAGTATAGAACCTGCAGCTCTCCTGATGTTGTTGTACTATAACTCCTATCACCAGTATGCAAAGGGATCTTTTAGCACCTTTGAAATTGACTGTGTGGAAGAAATTGTAGCGTAAGCTTTCATAGACTTGGTCTACTTCTTCAGACTCATGTCTACAAAAGCATATGGTATAACTCTTTCACATAGTATTGAGATTATTGCACTGCCTTTCCTCCCAGCCTCAGCTCGGGCTGAAACTTTTGAAAACTTTTTAGAAACAAGTGTTACTGCACTACTCCGTGCCCAGTCCGGAGACATCGCATACCCCATCTTTGGCATCCCATATCCAATCTGTACTTTCCCAACACTTCTTAAAAGAACGGGAGTTTCCCATTTTTTGCAAAATACAGGAAAAGTACAGATTGGGGATGGGATGCCAAGATCAGGTACACAATGCTTCCAGACTGGAAATGGAGGTGTACAATAACAGTCGTTTTTGAAAAGTTTTCATGTGTCACCCCATGCTGAGGCTGGGAGGAAAGGCAGTGTGATAATCTCCTTAGTCTCAAAGTTGCTACAAAATCTCTTTGCACACTGATACTCCAGACTAACATGGCTGCACCTCTGAATCCTGGAACAATTGGCCTAACAGCATCTGGGGAGTCACATGTTCCACAGCCTGCGGTATAGATCGATGACAAAAATGCTGCTAAGAGGAGACTGTAGACTTCAGTTCTCAATCAGAGAAAAGTGCCAGAAGCTGCAGAGACATTGTGAAAGCATGAGACAGTGAATCAGTGTAAGAGCTCGACAATAGAAACTGTATCTTTGAAGGTTTCCACAAGCCCAGTATTCTCCTCTTCTCCCCACCTTCTCCTCCATATGCTCCTCCCCCTCTTTCCTTCACCCTCTATTAGTGTAGTAAAGTAAATAGCACCATAGAACTATTGATAATTCTGAAGATGGACTAGAATGCTCTAGGATTCTATATGAAAGGAAGATGGCAAATATCCAAAGGGAATAATGATGGGAAGGAGCAAGAATTAATGTACAAGCCGATAGTTGGTGGTGTCCTTGGCTAGAAAAGCAATTTCTGTTTATATCAAGGAAAGAACTGTTGAAGTGGTCACACTTCAACACTAAGGAAGCCTGCCTAAAGTGGAACAGCTCTTGGGAATCTCTGAGGTGGGAGGGCCATTCATTGGGGATTTACAGTTTGATGTGTCTTGAAAGGGCAACAGAGATTAAAGATAAAGAGATAGGATATCCATATGAAGAAAAAGTGCAGGGGCTGGTCTTCTTTGAGGTCTTCTCCCTGAAGTCAATTGATGCTTAGGTATTTGAGAGAGAAAAGGAAATAAATAGACCTGTAAACTAATTGAAATAGGGAAGGGCATGCACCCCCCCCCAAGACTAGACAGGGATTGGCATCCTCAAAATGATTTGGAAAATTGGACCACCTATGTGGCTGAACACCCCCTCATGAATCATCAGTCAGAACTGTACTAAATAATCAAGCACTACAACATACTTTCCTAATATAGCCATTGCATTGAGCAATCCCAGGAATAAGAAAGGCTGGCAGCAATCTTTTCTGTGCATGCTTAACTTAAGAGCCAGCCACACTGAACACAAATGTTTCAGTGATCATGGATGGGAGAAGTAAATTGCAAACCCCAGGATTCCATACGTGGTTGCCATGACAGTTGAAATCAAATAATAGCATTAATGTGTAATGTGATAGAGGATTTAGTCTGCAGTGTACCACCAAGTAAGTAGAATCTGTAGGTTAAATACATTTGGCACATGTTAGACTGGCATCTTCTAACATTCACTGTATTTCTTTTCTAAGAACATTTTTACAAGTGATCCATGTCAGCCTGAAGGAGAAAGCATAATAAGGAATACTCCAGTCTTGTACCAAATGTACATGCTATTGAGTGTATCCTCTACATCTAATTTAAGGCAGATTTCAAGAGAATATGGGTTGCCATAAGTCAGAAATAAGTTGAAGGCACACACCAACAAGAAGTAGATGTCATTCAACTCTGGCTTTACTTAACTCTGTATTTCAAGTGAGTGGAAAAGTGACACTAATAGAGGTTTCCGATCATCTTTGTTTGTCTATCCATTAAACTGGAATACTTGTTTAACTGCAGTGTTGCCTTTGAATTGTAAACACCATTACCTGAATAATATCATAGAATTGTCTATTTATAATACTGTAAGACCTTTTATTTCTATTTTAGACAGGAGTTTATGGTTTTGCTTTCATTTAGAGATTCAATTTCATAACAGTCTATAGAGTGTTTTGAATAATAATTGTTGCTAAAGCTACCTTTTATACATTTACTTGTGCTAAATTGTTTTATTTCTCATTGTCATTCAATTCCTTTTTGTCTTCATCTGTATTCTCATTCTTGAAAGTTTTGACTCCGTTTTGTAAAGAACAGTTGCGTGTAAATAAACAAATAAATATGATTAATTATGTTGGGGGAAAACAGCTTGATTATTGCACAGTAGAAATAGTTTTCTTAATCTCTGTTGGAGAAGAATATCAGCAGCATTTTTAATTTTACCCGGGGCGGGGGGGGGGGGATCTAGTATGAGAAAATAACAAACTGAGTGATGTTCACACATCCACTGACTTTTGAGGATATTTTTAATAGAGGCCTTTTCTGTTCTGTTTATAGAACAAAGTGTTCCGAGAGTCAACATATTTTGTCGGTAGGCCCTTTAATGCAGAAGGTACAGTTCTGTTGACACTGAAGACGCCTCGGAGTGTGCCCGTCTGTGTGTGTGCGCGCACTGGAAATTGCTGATGGCTCAAATGGATCGCATGGAACTGAAAAAAGTCAACATAGAACTTGATGAGGAGAGCAACAGTGGTGAAAGTACTGAAGACAACTACACCGACATGGGAGATCCGGAGAAAGCCACCATTAGCAGGTACAAAAGGATTGTCATTGCAGGAACACTAAAACCAAAGAAATGTAAGAAAAACAAGATGATTTCCCAAGATAAGGAAACTCCAAGATAGGTTCACTTTATAGTTGCCATAAGTTGGAAACAACTTAAAGGTACACAACAACAAAAAACATGGTACACAACAACAAACCATAACAGCATGCTTCAGGACCTATGGAGGATTTCTGAAAGGTCCTGGGGGATGATTTTGTTATGTGTCCAGCTATAGAGACATCCAGACAGCCCCTGGGGCTCTATGGAGGAAGGTGAGGCCTTGTGTTGGGGTGGGATGTGGGTGAAAGGAGACAGAATGAAATCCTGCCTGGCTGGAACTTTACATTCTGTCTCCCTGTGCAAGATTTCAGCCATAAAGTGGTCAAATCATACTAGTGGAAGCTGTGTTCATTTTCAATTGATTGGTTTCATTTTCAATTCATTTCAGTTTTCCCCAAACTCTTTACATTGATTTGACTGGTACCATAATATTTCAAAGCATAAAGACTGACCAAAATGGTCTATTAGAGCACAGTGGCATTTATTTCTTTTCTTTCTGCCCCCCCTCCCCATTTCAGTCAGTTTGTTGGTGATGATGCAGAGAGTCAGAAGTTCCTTACTAATGGCTTCCTGAGTAAAAAGAAACTGGAAAACTACACAGATGAATATGTAAGTTTATTAGCAATGGGTGAGTTGTACAGCTGTCATTGTACATACACAGGTAATTAATGACCCACTTTCTTTGTTGTTTTCCAACAGCATCCGGGAAATATTTCATTTGGGATATCAGCATTTAACCTGAGCAATGCCATCATGGGCAGTGGCATCTTAGGGTTGTCATATGCCATGGCCAACACTGGAATTGTACTTTTCATGTAGGTATCCAAGATGTAGTATAGAAAAATAAATGACTTAGATAAATGGGGGAAATAAGTTTGGTGCTAAACTATCTGGTGCTAAACTATCTCATTCTATACTGTGCAGAGACCAGAAAGGTTAATTTTTTGAACTTAAGCTCCCAGAATCCTATAGGAATAGCAGATCTCTCTGACTCCCATTATATAACATGAACAGAACCACTGTTGTTCCAGCTGGGAGGAATCTTCCAAAGGATGAAGTAACCCCATCTAATTATGTGCCTGTGTAACAAGAGCAATACCACTCCTCCTGCAGAGGAGAATGTTTTCTGTCCATATGGCACTAAATCTGAAACTGTAACTACAAATGTGGCTGCAGACTTTCTGTCCCTCTAACATCTGACCGTGCCAAATGTTCTTGCCAAATGTTCTTGCACTGCTGATAGTAATGACATGTAGCTGATATACACTATCCATACAGCATATGCTTTGACAGGCAACGGCAGATGCTATAACTACTTCCATTCGTTCTGGAGACAGCTTTTTAAAACAAATGATTTTAGAACTTCAAATCTGGAATAATGTTTCCACTTCTGAGAAAAGTTGCAATGAAATATACATTTTGCATTGTTAAAAGAAAATAAAGAAAATAAAACTTCAGTATTCTTCAAAGAATCTACTTTCCCACTGAGAAATAAAGAACTAAACTGAATGTTTAGTTGCTTGGGAGGGGGGATGTTTTGACCAAATGCTAGTGCCAATTTGAATAAACCGGCTGAAGCAATGAGAAAAGTACCCTTCCCCTATTATATCCTTCTGCAACTGATTGGTGGGTCTACTCCAGTTGAAATGAGCAATTGCATTTAGGCCACAATAGGAATTGTGTTATGCTACAGGTGTTATTAGACTGCAACTCCCAGCATTCCTCATCTTAGACAATATTAGCTAGAGATCATGGGACTTCCAGTCCAACTTCTGGAAAGCTGCTCAATTCCCACTCCAGATTGTGAGAAGCATAGGTCCATTATGTCACATGCATAAAATCATGCCATTCAATTTGAGGCTTTCCTTAAGTGTTTTCTGAAAATTGTTCACTCAGTAATATGATAACATCCTTTTCCTATTTAAAAAAATATCTTTCCAGTCTGCAGCCAGGACAGTTAAAGTGGTCTCAAACTGGATTATTTCTGTAGTGTGTTTTGGACCTTTCTTTCCGAACATACTTATTTATTTCTTGGTATGTCTTATCTGGAGCTTCGAAGGATTACTTGGCTGACTGGGGATTCTGGGATTTACTCTAATAAAATAAATTTCCCAAACTGTGGTCTTATTTCAAGTTATTATAAGATGTCAAGGTAACCATAGCAAATGCTCTTAAAATGCTTAGAAAGTGGGTTTGTGGGACTTTAAAACCCCAGAATAGACTTCCCAAAAAGGGCAGGGGGCTGTCTCGGAGCTGGTCGCCCCAGAGCCGCATCAAACACATACTGCAGACACAATCTGCCCCGATGCCATCCCAAATAGGAGCAGAAAAGATCCACTCCTATTTGGGCCAGTAAAAAGCTGCCTAAAGTGGCCCTGCTGCAGACCCAAGCTGGATTCTGTGCACTCCGGCATCATGTGGTGTCTAAGCATTGCATCCCTGGAGCGGTTTGAAGCTGGCCCCACGTAATCACCTAACACAACCTCCGGGCTTCTTGAAGGTGTGCATCATCTAAATGGCATGGCCCCATGTCACGAGGAAGCCTGCTTTTCAGGCTGGTCTGTTCCAGTCGAAGAGAATCTTTGTATTCTTCCTATAGAAATTTCTCTGCTGCTGAAGCTTAAAATGACACTGCTATATTGAAATCTGTATATAGGGATAGATAACTTAGATGTCTAACCCAATTTTATTCCCTAGCACACATTTCTAATGTCTGTTCTCCCTTTCAGAATCTTGATGCTCAGTGTAGCCATAATGTCTCTCTATTCAGTTCACCTACTACTGAAGACGTCCAAAGAAGGAGGTATGATATATTTCTTAACTTGGAGGTGGCATGTTCATTTTCCAGGCTGCCCCACATTTTCATGCATGAGTTGTATTCCCAAAAATTAACTTTTGCAGGCTCTAACAATAATAAATGAATAACTCACATTCCACTACACTTTCATGACATACTCAAAAACTACTGCCTGAGGAGGTCACCCTGCTTTGCCTAATGGTGGGTTTAGCCCTGTCATTTTGGATGGGCACATCTAAAATATGCAGACAAAAATGAAGGGCTAAGTTTCACAGTTTGTAACAGGAGGCAGGAAGGAAAACCAGAAGCAGCAAAACCCCACTGCTGAATTCTCCCTGATAGTAGTAGTTTCCTTCACATCACGCCATGGTCACAATCCAGCCAAAATTAAACCATTTCCCTTCTAGGGGATAGGTTCAGGAATATGCCTAACTTTTCTGTTGGAGTCAATCCATTTTAAAAATCAGTAGATTTTAGCTTGGTTGAGACCAGTTGTAGTGTAAACATACTCTGTGGGCCACATGTGGTCCCCAAGGCTGTCTTTGTGGCTCCCAAGTAACACGTGGATCCATTTTTTTAAAAATGCCCGCAAAGATGGTGTGGAGAAACATGTTATGGGGTCCTGGGCCATTTTAGGCCAGGGGAGGCTTTTTTTTTTTCCTAACAAGAGGTGATGCAAAAGTTATTTAAAAGGCCTCTAATATGCCTAAAATGGCCTGGTGTGAAAATATGAAACAAAATATTTAGAGGCAAAAAACTTGTTTATAATTTTGTGGGGGGGGGTGCAATGGGATGGTGTGGCTCTCTGAGGTCTGCTAGGGGGCCAGTAGCCAATATTTGCCCAACCCTGGTCTCTTCTGAAGATGTCGTGTTAAAGGATCTTGTCAACTTGTATCAATTAAATACTTTTTTAGTTGACTGTTTTATTTTATTTTGTTCCTAGGCTCACTAATATATGAAAAATTGGGTGAGAAAGCATTTGGATGGCCTGGAAAAATTAGTGCTTTCATTTCTCTTACGATGCAGAACATTGGAGGTAAGTAGGAAATGTCAGGATTTTAAATCAGAATAATTTGTCTCAGAATAATGACAGGATAAATTATGTTCCTGGATACAGTACAGTACATATGTATGTGCCTTCAGGTCGCCAGTTGACTTGTGGTACCCCATGTCGCTGGTCATAATTATGTTGCTCAATACTGTACATGAGTAGTTGAATGAAATGGATGACATTTCTAACACTGAAAGCTAATTTTTATTGTTCTGTGCCTTCAAGTCATTTTTGACTTATAGTGACTCTAAGGCAAACCTGTCAGACGGTTTTCATGGCAAATTTTTTCAAAGGCAGTTTGCCATAAAAACCTAAACAGGATATATAATGTGCAATCTGTTGTCATGTGACATTTTTCAGTTGTACATTGTTGCTGTCTATGATATTTTATATTTTGTCTACTTTTACTCTATACATGTTTGATGTTAAGAAGCAAGGTTAGGTCCACACTAAGGTGCACTGAGCTTCCATTGAAATCAGTGGTGAAAATATAACTAGTGTGCTTTGTAATCTTGTGCATGCCTATTGAGAAATAAACCTGACTAGATTCAATGGGTGTTGTTCCCAGGTAAGTGTGTATCGCTTTGAATCCACTGATGGCAGTCCTGAACACACTTATTAGAAGGTGAATTCAATTCAGTTTCAAGAAATTACATCCAAATAAACATGCTTACTGTTTCAGTGTTAATTCTACAGAATATGTAAGGCATAAATAGGATAATAAAATGAAATTAGACATACCAAACATTAAAAAGGAAATACTTTACCTGTTGGGTGTTGTTGGTTTCTCAGTGAGACATACAGGATGCAATAATAAATTACGTTGGGCTCTCGGTCTCCGCAGGGATCCGTTCCAGACCCCCCCCCCCCACGGATACCAAAATCTGCAGATGCTCAATTCCCATTGTCCTTAATGGCGGCACGGCCTTGTGGCCACACCAACATTAAGAACAATGAGACAAAGGTCCCTCACTCCCCCATCCCTCCCTACATCATTCTCCCTCCCTCCCTCCCTCCCTCCCTCCTTCCTTCCCCTCACCCCCTGCCCCTGTTCCTTACCTGCTTTTTTCTTCCTCCCTCTCTGTCCCGGCCTGACTTTGGGGACAGAGTCTGGCTCCCATTCAGCCAGGGCTAGGGCCAGGGCCAGGGCTTCAGTCTCAGAACCTCTATCCCTGGGCCCAGCACACATGACGGCGTCTTTGGGCCCCAAGGTCCAAACCCCAGGCCAGGCCCAGCTCCTTCGAGCCAATGGGGCTCTGAGAAAGCCAAGGCTGGGTCTTGGGGCCCAGAGGCTCTGTAGTGGGTGCTGGGTCTGGGGACAGGGGCTCCAAGACTCCAGCCCCCACTCTGGGCCTAGACCCCTGCCCTTGGCCCCGGCTGACAAGGAGCCAGACTCTGCTCCCAAAGCCCAGATGGAGCAGTGAGGAAAGAAGGAAACAGGTAAGGAACAAGGGCAGGGGGACAGGGGAGGGAGGGAGAACAGTGGGGAGGGGAGGGGATCAAGGGACTTTTTCTTCCCAATGCTGGCGCAGCTGCATCTGTACCACCATTGAGGACAATACAGGCTTGCCATCCGCAGATGCTCAGATCCACAGATGGCAAATCAGCAGGTAAGGAGGGCCCACTGTATTCACTTTTAAGCACAAAGTAAAGCTAATTGGGGTGGGGGGGCAGAGGTGAATATAATGGATAGAAATTAGATGCAGGTCCCTAGAAACAACAAGGTATGGTGATTTGATCCACATTTGTTATACTAAGACTGAATCCGCATTGCAGAAATAATCCAGTCTGACACTGCTTTAACTGGCATAGCGCAATGCTGTGAAATTCTGGAAATTGTAATTTGTTGTGGCACCAGAGCTCTCTGACACAAAAGGCTAAATGTCTCACAAAACTACAATTCCCAGAATTCCATAGAATTGAGCTATGGCAGTTGAAATTGTGTCACACTGGATTTGCAGCCTTAGACTAAACCAGTTTCCTTAGTTCCTGAGCTTGGATGTCAGTGTATTGATTGATTTATATCTGAGTTTGTTTTTAATCAATTCTGAATTGCTGGTTTCCCCATCTACATGAATAGAATTTCCATGTAATAGAACATTCAGAAAATTCCATTTCTTTGAATATGTAATTTAATGCTTTTGGATACCCCTTTTCAAGTAATGTGATCATATTCTATTTATCCTGATTTACTGTATTTGTCATTTCAGCAATGTCAAGCTACCTCTTTATCATTAAGTATGAACTCCCAGAAGTTATCAGAGCATTTCTAGGCCTTGAAGAGAATTCTGGGTATGATTTTGTTTATATATATAAATATATATATCTTTTAAAAAATCAATAAATTTCATCCACCAAGTAATAAACGTAATAGAAGTGATTAATGTATGGTTATTTTATTTTTGCATTCTAGGGAATGGTATCTTAATGGCAACTACCTCGTAATATTTGTTAGCATTGGAGTTATCCTTCCACTCTCCCTTCTAAAGAACTTAGGTAAAAAAATACTTTCTAATAAAATGCATTATCGTTAATCACTACTACGCATTTTTGCCTGTTGATTAATTGTGTATTCTCTTACTGTTTTTGAAGGCTATCTTGGCTATACAAGTGGATTTTCACTAATGTGTATGGTGTTCTTTCTGAGTGTGGTAAGTAATACTAACATATGCATAATCTTCACCTTGTTAATGCACAGTGCACTTGATTTGTATGGGCAGCAGTTATATCCTCTGGCAGAGGCTGCTCATATTTGTCCATTTCTCTGCCATTTTCATGTGTCCTCTCAGAGTCTGTTCAATCTACACTAGGTTTCTTTTGATGTTAACAAAAATGTTTACGTGTCTGTATTGCAGCAGAGGAACATAACAGGTTCTCTTATAATTTTTTAAAAAGCTGATATGCTACCGAGATAAAAATAAAAATTGTCTGTTGATAAGTAACTGAGCAATCCTATCAGGCTTAAGCTAAAGTAAAACAAGTCATCATGTGTGCCATAACAGAAGAAGCATGAGGTCAGGTAGCAGGACATTATTACTGCACATCAAAATAGCAAAGCAATGGTTAATGGGTGTACTCAGTGACTCCAGTCTTAGACAAAATGACAAAATAGGAATTGCTCCTGTTCCTAGCTCACCTTTAGTGGAATATCGTACAACTCTTATATCCTATGGCTGTGCCATGAGTAAGCATAAAAGAATGGAAAAGTAGCTTAAATATGTATTTATTTACAAACACTTTATCTATATGCCACCTTTCTCCCAGAATGGGGCCCAACATGGCTTCCACAACAACAAATAAAAACATTTACAAAAAGCTTAAAATCAATTTTAAAATATCACATTAAAACATTCAAATTTATAGGAAAGTTATAACAGAGAAAACAATACATCTGTATTAAAAACTTTTCCTGCTTAAGCATTAAAAGCTTGCTTAAATAAGATTGTTCTTGCTTGCAAGCAAATGGAAAACAGGGAGGAGGTCAACCTAGCTTCCCATGGAAGAGAGTTCCAGTGGGTGGGAGCTGTGGTCAGAACAATATTAACTGCAATGCAGAGCATCACCAATATCCTAATTAGATAGATCATTTGGGATGAATGGTAACAATGCCCTATAGAGAGGTTGAAAGTTTCATCCATTGACTTAGCCTTTGCAATCTCTTGATGTATATTTGTAATCTTATTTTAGGTGATCTACAAGAAATCCCAGATACCTTGTCCACTCCCAGTCTTGGGCAATGGCATTGGCAACTGGTCCTCCAATGGTACCACAGCCCCGTTACATGTAGTAATGCTACCCAATGACTCTGCTAATTCAGGCCTCAATTTAATGTTGGACAGCACCCACAAGCAATATTCAAGTTTTGAAGAAACCAATGACAAGCTCCATCAAAGTGCAGTCAAATATGAAGCCCATGAAGAAGACAACGACATGTGCCGACCCAAGTATTTTGTATTTAACTCACGGGTAAGGTTCTACTTTTGCCTAGCAGAAAATTGCCAATTTGATGCCTGTCAGTCCCCTTTGACTAGGAGTTACTGTACATGTGTGATCAATTTATCCCAACCACTGTTACAGCTTGAAACATATAGTTGGGTCCACTTAAGACAAAATCTTGTTGGATAGCTGCCCCAGGGTCCCCAGGTATTCTCCAAGGTCACTGGGACATTCTACATTTGTGGGCTTAAAGTTCTGTCTGATATTGGGGACTTACAGGATGCCCCAAATCCCATATCCCTTGATGTGTTGAGAACAGATAATAGATGTACTCCCAACAGACAAACTCCAGAGCATTTGATACACAGTAATCAGGCCTTACATACTAAATGCCAGTAGCCTGCCTGCTGGGATCATGATAGCATGGTATTGCTCTTCCTTCTCCTCTCTGGCCAACCTTATTATTCTATTTGGTGTGAGTGAGAAGAGTAGGTGCCAACCGCACTCACAACAGACCAACCCCAGAATATTTGACACACATCAAAATGATCCCAAATTATTTACCAGCTATTAAGGACAGGATCCATTTGTTGTAAGCGTGGCTAGCACCCGCTCTCTAACTTGTAATTCTCCAGGCCCAAGCAATAGAAGTGAGTGTTAAGTGAGGCAGGTCTCTCTAACTCCTGCCTCAAATGGTCTCTTTCAACTCTATGATTCTATGATATCTCGCAAGAAGACCTTCTCATGTGACACTTGAGACAGAGCTTATAGAGAACTGCATCATGTATATCAGCTAGTGTTGAGCTGGTTTATCAACAGAAAGGGCTCTCTTGTATTGCTGTTTGGGACATCTGACAATCCTAAGCCTTCATGGGGTTGTATGCCTCCACTTTTTCATCTCTGTATAATTATTAGCTGTTTGCAAAAACTGCAGTATGCTGTGGCTATGCCTGGTGGCTTATTTCTTCACTGAGGCCTGAAACAGACAGGCAGATGGGGGCAACTTCCAGCAGCTCTGTGGGCATGGTGTTTAGATGACACATGCCCCTGGAGCACCCAGGAGCCGCCTATGGCAGCCCAAAGCCATCTCAAAGGGAGCAAATATTTTCCACTTCTTTCCATAGTCCATTTGGGACCACAGCAGGAGCATCCTTGGGCCTATGGCATGTGGTCACCATGGTCCTGGGACAATAGGGCCAGGACTGGCTTCTAGTTGCTCCTTCCTGCCAATCTGTTTTGCCCCTAAGTCTTCTGCTATGAAAGAAGACAATAATGCATTGTTAGTTATTTGCATAGCCCTTTTCAATCAGTACTTCTGTCTTAGCCAAAACTTCACTTGAACTAATTGCATCATTGAACCATTCATGTTGCCCAATAAATAGAATTGACACTCTCTACTCCGAAATAAAAATATTAACCACATCTGGCATCCTTGTTTTATTTTAGACTGCCTATACTATACCAATTTTGGCATTCGCATTTGTGTGCCACCCTGAAGTATTACCCATATACAGTGAGCTGAAAAAGTAAGTCTGTTTCTCATATTTTTACTTGATTTCATTGCTTGGAAATGTTGCTGTTTTGGACAACAACGCCCAAAATCTCTAGGTAACATGACATGGGGCCATTCCAGCTCAGGGATTCTGAGAGTTGTAGTCCAGAACAAAAACAAAATTCAAACTTTGTTGTGGACATAAGTCAGGATCATTACTGGATTCCTTTCTTCAGTTTTCTGACATTAGTGCATAGAGCATAAATGAATTTCCTGTTAGTAAATCAATTATTTCTATTCAAGTAATCATATTTATTGATTACATTTCAAATCCTCTTTATATTTTTATATGATTTTGATGTTTCTATTTTATAGTATGTACCTTTTTCTAGGAATTCAAAGTATGTACCAGCTGATTTTTCTTCTTCTTCTTCTTTTGCTTGATTTGTTCTTTTAAGAGAAAATAAGATTATATATGCTCTGAGCATGAGGTGGGGGACAGCAAAAGAGAGAACAGCTTTGGTGTGGATAATAATCATACTCTCATTTTTCCTTGCCCCTTTCTTTAGCTATATGCCACACTGTAAGACAAGCACCATCTTTGTTTTTGATAATGAATAAATAAATATCTGACTCCACCAAAAAGACAGTTTTTGTACATCTAGGAACCGTCATTTTGTCAGGGACAAACCATTCTCTTCCACCTCATAGAATTACAGTTCCCAGAATTCTTTGCAGACATATTAGGCTTTTTGAAAACTGTTAATAGGTACATAATGAAGAGGTAGCTACTGGGCCACGACTTAAACTAAAAATATCTATGAACGCTGAAATATGTACACAGAGAAAAAAGGATCAGGAATGTGTCCCCTATAAAGCCATTTGAATCCCATGAAGCTTATTCATTGTTTAGAAAATATCCTGGATTCTTTATTCGTGTCACAAAAACAGGTAATAGCAACTATACTGTCTTTTGTGTTTTACTTCTCAGCCGATCTCGAAAACGGATGCAAAACGTTTCCAATGTCTCCATCACTGGGATGCTTATCATGTATCTGCTTGCTGCCCTGTTTGGTTATCTTACTTTCTACGGTGAGTCAAAGTTGATCTCCACAATCCTAGCTTAGCATCCTTGTATTCCATTCCATTCCTATGTTAACCTGTCCCTCATTTTTGCTCAATGTGGTTACTGACTATGAGGTTTCAGAGATTCAGAAAACAACCTGATATGGCTCTGGTGAGAGCACCCAGTTTGACTCGGGTCCAGATCAGAATTACAATTCAGCCATTCCAATCCTCATGGCCATCAGTGAAAAATCAACAGATGACTAGAACTTTTCCCCCTGTACATCAGAACTGAATTTGATCTCCAGCTGTTGCAATTTCTTATGAAATGACTATGCCAGCCAAATTTCAAACATTAACTAATGGGTTATGTTTGGTGCTTTATCCTCCCCCCCCCCCTCCCCCCCGGTGGAGTGCTGGTAACTTTTTATTTCTTGGCAGAGCTGGATTACATTTAACGGGCCTGTCGCGTTACAAAAGGGGGCTTGATGGGGACGGGAGGCGGCATAGAACACATCTTACCACACAGGAGAACGCCTCCGCCGCCACAGGACATTCCCATCGCATTCCACATCCATCCCAGAGGAGGCGATTTTTGGGAACTGTTCAAAAGCGTTCTCAAAAATCGCCCCCTCTGGGACTTATCTGGAACACAATGGGAATGTCCGGCGGCGGCATTCTCCTGTGCAGTAAGATGCATTCTATGCCACCTCCTGTCCCCATCACATTCCCTTTTCTAACATGATAGGCCCATTCTAGGGCCTGTGCAATAAGCTTATGTATTTAATGGGATGTGAACATCTATGGGGTTTTTTATCCACAAGAGGTCATGGAACCAAACCCCACCAGTAACTTCTGGTGGGGCTCACTTTTCCCACTCTTGATCTCTAGTAGTGAAAACCTAAATCTGACTTCCAGCAAATTTTTATTCTTCCCTGATCTCTTTGTCCCTGGCATTTTTCTGATAGTGGACTCTTGGTATCTGCTGAGGTTTGGTACCAGGACCTCCCATGGATACCAAAATCCATGGATGCTCAAATCCTATTATATATAATGGCATAGTAAAATGGTTTCCCTTATGTAAAATGGGAAAATCAAGGTTTGCTTTTTGGAATTTATTATTTTTTAAATACTTTCAAGTTGTAGATGGTTGAATTCATGGATAAAAAACCAGTGGATATGGAGGGCTGACTGTCTGTACTAGCTATTAAAAATACAGAGCTCTGGAGGAAAAAAATATTCAATTTTTGAAGATTCACTGCCTGGTTATCTGAAATGTGATTATTAAAAAAAAGATATAGAAGGCTCCACATTTGCTTTCGGTCCTGTTCTTTGGTTTGTCAACATCCTATATATCTGAGACTCAGTTCAGTACAGGACATAACACCCCTAATTTTCACATATTTCCCATTCAAATGCATTTGCCTCCTCAGAATTTTAAGTTTCAATTTTGATTTGACTTTATTCCTCTAAAAGGCACAGTATAGTCAAGCAATCCGACATGTCTCTACAGGTTTTCCTATTATACATATTATGCAAAACTTGTTTCCTTATACTGTACTACTTATTTCACTTTGCTACCCTCTCTTCTTTTTCTCTTTTGCTTAGCATAATTATTTGCTGTCTTACATTGCAAGAAAGAAATATTTTACATATCCATGGAGAAATTTCTCTTGCAGGGAGGAAGTACAGTTGCGATATGAAGACATTATGCATAATTATGGTTTTATTTCCCTGTTGAAGTTTGTTAGCATGTCTGAATACCTAAACAGTGGTTTAGGATAACCAATTCTCCAGCCTCTATGCTTCCATAATGGGAAGCAGATCTTGTGTTATCCTTATACATGCCCTCCAGGGCTGACCCAAAGCATTTTGCTGCCTCTTCTGAGAGCAACAGGCTAGCTTAAAGGTACCCTTCATCATCTCATTGCCATTTCCCATCCTTCAGCATCTGATGCTTGAGTCAGCTGATCCATTCTCTGTAATGGCAGGAAGTAACCTGCACCCACCATGACCTAGGCTTAACTCAGAAAGTTTCACAATATGGTGGCAGTGTGACAGGATAAAGAAATACTGGATAAACATACATAAGGAGATGCAAGATGTTTTAAAAATAAATATCCCTCTTCTTCCAGAATTATTCTTACTAAACACAGTAGACCTGATTCAAGTAAAAATGACTAGTGCACATACAGAACTAGCTAAATGCTGGAGATCCAGGATAATCCCTTCCATGGATGATTGGAAAATAAGGGTATACGATCTCTACATTATGGATAGTCTGACCATGTACTCAGCAGGGAAAACCACTCAAGATTACAAAAATAAATGGGAAAATTTTTAAAAGACTATGGCAACAGATATGACACAGTAGAGAAAGATTAGACCAAACAAGGAGACAAAGAAGAAAACGTTGGTATATATGTACGGGAATATATACGTATTCTCACAATTATCTTTATTAATGGTTAGGAATTCTTATGTTAAAGCTCATAACATAAACAATAATGTATACATATTTTTCTCTTTTTTCTTTAATGTATTATATGTAATAAAATCTAATTAAATTTTTTTAAAAAGTTTCACAATGATTTCCCTTGCCTCAATCAACGCTATGGCAAGTTATGCAACAAAACATTGCTGGCTGTGGTCAAACGTTTTTTTTAAACGGGGTCTAACCCCCTTAATATAGCTGAATAGTGCTGCTGAATTATCCACCTGGTTAAACTAGAATGTATTTATTATGTATTTATTATTATAAGTGTGTTATTATGACTGTAAGAATAAGTGAATATGAGATTGCCTGAAAAGCCTTATTTTGAACTTTTCTATTTGGTACAGGTGAGGTAGAAGATGAATTGCTTCACACATACACCAGAGTGTACACGTTTGATACTCTGCTTCTGATGGTCCGCCTTGCAGTACTTGTAGCTGTAACCCTGACTGTACCCATAGTCCTATTCCCA
The DNA here is from genome assembly GCF_019175285.1 of Sceloporus undulatus. Taxonomy (NCBI): domain Eukaryota; kingdom Metazoa; phylum Chordata; class Lepidosauria; order Squamata; family Phrynosomatidae; genus Sceloporus; species Sceloporus undulatus. Next base: position 62,071,138 of record NC_056526.1, read on the forward strand.
GTAAGTTGAAAGACAATTTATTAAGTCATTTTCAGGCAAATCATATTTGAGAATCCTCGGAAAAAGGGGGGGGGACAAGATAAGAGTAATAAGGACTGTAACTAGACCACATATAGAAGTCTGAATGTCATGTTTTGGAATCACTCCATTTTTTAATCTGTTTTAAAATAGAATTTTAAAAGTTCAATGTTATTAAAATATGTATTATATAATATATATTTTAATAAAGGGTAACTGATGTTAGTTATGCATTTTCGCATCTCTTTTGATGTCCTTCTATTTATCAACCATGTTCTGGGATAGATGGGTAATTTATTTTAGTCTAATAACAAGGACATCTGTCCACTCTCCAGTACTGAAGCAGCTCAGAAGTATGGACCCAACAGCTGGCCAGACACCAGTACATGGCACTTATTTCTAGTCCCAAAGTAGCAAGTACATGTATACTTTCTTCACAGAAGTGCTAAGTAGAAACCCTGAATTGTTGACAGACCCCCAACAATCCATGTCAGTGTGTCTTGCTTTATATCATCTTTCAGCAGCCCCGAGTTTCTCAAATTACACTTAACATAAAGTCCCTAATGGAATATTTCATTACAATTATGACAAAAGGCTTGTTTTTGTTTCACACTCTTAGCATGCAGCTCTATTATGTAATCCGGCAGGCCTTCCCAGAATAAAATAATCGGCCACAAATAAGACTTCCCATCTATTGAACTCTGCCCATGATGATTTTATTTGGATGAGTTGAATTTTAATATGTAGTTTTAATCTTATACTGTTTAATCTTGTTTTATGGGGGGGATTATGTATATATGGATGCATTTTAACTTGTTGTATGCCGCTTTGATTGCCTGGCAAAAAGCGGAATAGAAATTTAAAAATTATTTATTATTATTTATTTATTATCCTCCATCCAAACAGTGAAGAAAATGATATATCCCAACAGATCTGTGTATCACATAATGCCTGCATACACCATCATTCTGATATTCATCCTGAATTGTCAGATTCCCTCCTGGTTAGATCCTGCAACAAAGGTTTGCAGTAGAGAGGAGTGATAAATCCTACACCTTTAACTGTTGTGTAGAAGAGGAAAGAAGCTATGCCTAGTAAAATCCCTACCTCTATACAATTTGGAAAAGTACAGGAACCCACTCCTCTTATGCATCTGGCCACCTTTCTTGCACTGTCATTGACTTCTGTTAATTGTGCAATGGTAATTGGAGGCTTCCATGGCAATAGGGCAGTGAATTTGCTATGAGCTTTAGTCTGAACTTTAGAGAAGATATGCAACATCCCCAAATAGATTCAGCATTCTGGATAGCTCCTTTAATGTTTGGTGAAAATCCAGAGCCAATTTCCTATCTTGCTAGAATGGGAGCCACCGAGTCTGCATTATACCCCAGCCTCCAATATTTGTTAAGTATTTTGATGCCACTGAAATGTTCCATCCTTCTTGAGTAGTGTTGCTGGGTTTGCGCGCGCGCACACACACACGCTATTACTCTTTTTACTAGTCCTGCGAACATTGAGGTTCCTTTGAAAAGGCTGAGGCTTTTATGTTGTGGATGAACTCAGTTGTTGTCAGGCCTAACCCTACCAAGAAGAGAGATAACCACTTCAGGAAGGTGACTTGGATTATCATTAAAAGACAGCAAAATGTTAATTATTTAATCTGTTATTGTTATATACTTTTTCCACTGAAAGGAGAAGTGTTTCTAGGATTTCCTGCCCTGGTACCACAATATATTGGCATGGGTATTGTGTATTACATTTGGGAGAGGGGGTTATGGCATCACTTATTTTATGCTTAAATACAGGAAGAAAGAATTGCTGGTTAAGATTATGGCTGTTTCTACCTATATTTGATTGCCATTAATTAGGGGGGGATTTGACCCTATTTGGCAAAAAATTGTGGAAAATTATTGGTGGGTATGCTGTTCAGCAATTATGAAGTCATAACTTATGGCTGATTGGAATTATTCTATCTTATATTTATGGTCATTTCACGATTGCAACAACTAAAATTTCCCCCCATATCCTACCTCCTAAGCCTCAACCCTGGTTCAGCACAGCCATTTCTGATGCACTGGAGAGGAGTTTGAGGGGAAATGACATATCCAGCCCTTCCCATTTCTGGAGTGCACTGAGAAAGGCACCTGTGACAAGATAAAGACAGAACATGTAGGGGTTTCTGCAGCTGTCTGTCTCAGTGCAGTCCACGACCAGAAGAGAGCTGAATAGTCAGTCCCTCATATCCATGGGTTCTTTATCCATAGATTCAAGTATCCAGAGCTTGAAAAAAATTCCAAAAAAGTATAAATTTCAAATAACAAACCTTGATTTTACCATTTTATATAACAGACATCATTTTACAATGCCACTGTATTTAATAGGACTTAAGCATCCAGAGATTTTGGTATCCGAAGGGAGGTCCTGGAACCAAACCTCAGCAGATAACAAAAGCCCACTGTACATCTTTACTCACTGCCCTGTTCTCCAGTACCTCCGTATTGGCTACGTGGGGGTGGGGGAGTGGGCTGCAAACCTTCAAAGGTTGGTGCTGCATCTCTGTAGTATATCTCCTGATGCAGGATGTTAACCATTGTTTTGCACAAAACCCAATGTTTTTTACACAAAGAAAAAATTCTTCTGCTCCAAAAGATATGCTGTTTTCTGTGGGGAGAAATGTTTTGTTGGGGAGGTTGCGCAAATGAAATGCTCTCAGAAAAGTCTCCAATGCAAAAAGGTCTCAAGTCAGAACATTCTTTGTCAACAAGGTTGAGAAAATATCCAAGTATAGTCGGCCCTTTCCTTACACAGGGGTCCGTTGAAAACCATGGAGCTGTGCCATGACTTCAGTGTAAGCTGAAAGCTGCATGTGGTGCACCTACATATGGTGCAGGCACACTATATTCTTTATCTCCTTACTCAACAGCTTACGGGAGAGTGAGGTTGATCTGCCTGAGATAGCAATAAGTCTTTGGTTAGCTCTCAGCATGTTGGCTATTTCAGGATCGTCTTCGCTACAAACATTGCAACAGATCTGACTTAGGGCAATCCCACTTTTGGAGAGCAGCTCCCAGAATCCCAGAAACTGGAATGCTGGCTAGTGGATTTTGGAAGTGGCTACATTCCCAAGCTATAGTCCTAATGGAAAAGACTGTGGGAAATATTTGAAGCAGAGAGGTGCAGTGTCAAAATTCTCACTGATATTTGAAAGCTCTGACCCGTCCCTGACACACTAGCAAAGGTGCCATTTTTTCTGTTTGCCTTCTGCACTTCAACATTTTTCTTTAGCTCCTCAGAGGCCTTTCGTGTAACACTATCCACTGTTGCCTAGTGGAGCTGCTGTTGACCTTTTACCTACTTATCTCTGCAAGTAAAAAAGCTGGAGAAATGCTGTTCAAGTTTGGGATGTTTGCACGAGCTGAGCAAATAGACTTGAGTATCTCCACGTTTTTTCTGATGTCATTTGTAGATCAAGTGACTGAGTGAAATTTACACTCTCCTTTTCTTAACATTGAAAGCAAACGTATCTCCTTTTTAATAACGTATGAGCATTTTCCAAAAATAAATATATCTATTTATTTATTGCTGAATATATATATATATAGCTGCCACATAAGAGAAGTTTCCTTCTTCTCTTGTACAATTACAATATTAATTTTTAAAAAATATGGAAGATGGCTAGTGCACTTCACTGTTACCAGTCTAGATTTGTCAATATTTTTCTAGGTGTTATTTCCTTTTTACTAGTATTCCAAAAATACCTAAATTAAATCCATCCGATATAATTTTTCCCCCACTACTGATTTCTATTTCTAAAAGTATTTTTCTCTATTTGCTTCCTCTCCTCCCTCCCTCACTTTTTCTACATTGATAGGAACATTTACTACCCCATTTCAAAATATACATCCAAAGTCATGGTTATAAAAAAGAAATGTTGATATAGATTTGTAGGTGGGCAACTTTTGACCTTGCAGATATTGTTGGATAGCTACCTCCATCATACTAGATAGAGCAGGTGGAAGATGCAATCCAGCAATGACTGGAGGGCCACAAGTTGTCTACTGCTGATATATACCTGATTTTTATATTTCTAGATTTATATATTGTCTATTATAGTAATGTATTTATTTGCGGCAAGAATTTAAATAACAAAAAAAATGCTAAGATATATTTTTGTTCTTTTGTTGTTGTTTTACAGATTCGTACATCAGTTACTGCCCTTTTGTTCCCTGGAAGGCCTTTCAGTTGGATAAGACACTTTCTGATTGCAGCTGTTATACTTATATTCAATAATATCCTAGTCATCTTTGTCCCTACTATTAGGGACATCTTTGGATTCATAGGTATGTGTTATGGGTGGGAAGTCACCATTTATTTTCTTGTTTCTGTGTTGGAAAAAAAATGTTTATCTGAAACACCTGGTTTAGTTACTTACAGAGGCACAATTTGTATTGAGAATGCAGTGCTCAGTGAAAAAAAGCTTCATTCCCCAACTCCTGCCCAGTTCTTGACAAAGACCATCCTCACCCTTGGCACCAGTTGGTGCTTTTCCCCCTGGCTCTAAGTCAGTGATTCCCAAAGTGGGCAGTGGAAAGATGGGGGGGGGGGGTGAGGTGGAAAGGTGACACAAGCAAGAAGCTTCTTGATCACTGCTTGGTTGCTGCTTTTTGGTCACTGCTCAGTCAGCATTCTTGGCTGAGTACAAAGGGAGCAGAAACCAAGTTTCATTGTTTTGAATTTGCAGTAGAACAATAGACCTAATATTAAAAAAAAATGTGCTGGGAAGGGTGCTAGGGTTCTCACCCAAGAGGAAAGAGGTCGGTAGCCCAAAAAAGTTTAGGGAACACTGTTCTAAGTTGTCTTCATGAAAGCCATGGTGCCCTCATTTGCCTTCAATAAGAATTCTACCATCCCCATGAAATTTTCCTTCATTCCCCAAATTTCTAGCATTATAGTAACTTAAAACTTCAGTTTACATATATATTTTAGGCATCCAAAGAAAAGATGCAGGTAAAGTTTTCAAGAGAATGTAAATACAGCAAATATAAAAGTTCTAGGTGTGAAGAATTTTCAATGTCTCATTCTCTGCAGTGCTAGATATTTGGGGACTGCAGAAAAATGTCATGGGAGCAAAATTCTTATTTGGGGGGAGGGGGCAGTGCCCTCATTTGGCCCTCCCCACAACAGGTACACCCCTAATGGGAGAGAGATGGGAAGGGGAATAATGGGAAAATCAATCTTCCCCTGCTTTCTGCAGTCCCAATCTAATCTGGGCCTCTACACTCTTAGTTTTAAGTTTTTAAAAAGTATCTGTTAGACTGTATGCTATTTATTCAGTGTTTGACCCTTCAGCCAGTTTCAAATATGATCAGTTTTAGATTCCAGCCTTGTTCTCAGAATCAGCAGATAAGGTAGTAAACCTGTTTCTCCTCTTGTACTTGCTTCACTTACAATAACAAAGCAAGCCCTACACATGCAAAATAGGATGTTAAAGGAAGCCATTGAGCTTTGTCCCTGACATCACAGCAAGAATATTGCTGGTGGCATCCATGCATATAACTTTGGGTTATACGTGTGGACAGTGCATAAGGAGTTATTCACTACTCCTTGTGCACCATTCAAAAGTTGCCCCCTAATGCAGTTGTCAAGCCTAAGCACGTCATTCTGCAGCCATTTGTGGATGGGGAGAACAGGGAAAATGAATCAAGAGAGCCAGAAGTACTAGTTCTCAGCTACAGTTGCAGCTAAGAAAAAGAGAAATAAGGAGACTAACCTTGGTTTTCTTCCTCTTGCAACCAAGATGGACAGCATAGCTTAAACTTAAAGTTCAAAGTGGTACAGTCCAGGCACATGTTAATTTACAGGAAGTAGGTTTCAAATGGTTGCAGGATTAGAAAGAAATTGCTAATCTCGGGATAAATTTGCTTGATCCCTTGTGGTTGTAGGTACCAGATGGCAATTCGCCCTGTCTCAACTTGTCTGAATCCATATAACCACAGGATGTTTAAAACATTATATCAGCCCTTATTATGCTGATAATTTGTGACAAGTTAAGGTATTTGTCCATCTATATGAGTCTCTGAAATACAAAGAGACATAAATAACATGCATACATAGATAGTGGCATAATTTAGATCCAAATTCATCCAGACCAACTGGACCTTAGGATCTAGTGATGAACATTTCTCAGCAACTATAAACACTTCTGGTCTCATGCAGCACTCATACTTGAGACAATTGGAATTCTAGTCCAACACAACTGGAAGGCAGCAAGTGAAGAAAAAAGCTGGTATAATTTTGTGCAGTCTTCCCCATTTGGTGCCTTCTTAATGCATTCTACATCAAACCACATCAACCTCATCCAGCAGTGATTATGGATAATGGGGGTTGTACTTCAATAAAAATCTGAAATAATGTTTTTTCTTTCCCGCTCCCTTACACTGGGAAAGATTGGTTTGCTAGAAGTCTAAAATTACATTGTGCGATAGAAGAGGAAAAAATTGAGGACTAGTGTTCTAGATCAGCTACTTAGCTAAATAACTACCCACTCCAGTCCTAATTTACCAAGCATCAGTCACTGAAAGTAGTGGGTCTGTTCTCTTGCTGATCAGGATGCAGCAGAATGACATTCCCATCCCATTCCCTCCAGTGATCTCCACTGTGACAGTCAAAGCAGGTTCGCTGTCACAATTCTTTGTCACACCAGAGATTGCTCACAGGAGAAGGTAGAAATGTTAGTCTGCTGTGTCTCAATAGAGAGGAAAACAGATCCCCATTATTTGCTCTGTTTGCCCAGTAAATTGGGACTGGGGACCTTTTGTGATCCCTACTTATTCCATACACTACTGAATATAGATCATGAATATGTACCAGTCACAAATGTGTAACTCTGCTATACGCATTCATAACTGCAATTGTGAGTTCCAGCAAACAACTGTAATCCACAGCTTCTTTTTCCTAAACCTGCCCTCTTTTACCAAGGACTATCAATTTGTCTTTCTTCTGTTAGGTGCCTCTGCTGCCACAATGCTGATCTTTATTCTTCCTGCTGCCTTTTATCTCCGAATTGTCAAAAAAGAGCCTTTCAGATCACCTCAGAAGATTGGAGTAAGTAGACCAGAAGCAATAAGAATTGCCGATTCAGTATTGCGGTATCTTAAACTCTCTTCACTACTAAATGGTTTTGTTGTGCTTTCTCAATTTCAGGCCCTGGCTTTCCTCATTGTTGGCATCATCTTCATGATTGGGAGCATGACTCTAATTGTCCTGGACTGGATTTATAACTCTCCTGGTTCCAATCAGCATTAATCTGAAAGGAAATAGATACTGCGTCTTTCCTCATGGAAATGGTTGAATGCCATCATCCCAAAAAAAAAAAAATCTACAAAAACTTTTTGACATACAGAAGAGGACATTACTTCTAGTCAACATTTCCAAGATTCCAAAGACTTTGTTAGTAATACCACTAAGAGGAACCTATGGAATATTCAAACACCCTTTAATAAGGGAGACTTATTTATGTATCGAAGCCTGAGCCAAACCTTTCTGGACCAGGTTAGGATAAAAATGTGTGCTAGCAGATGCACAAAATGAATTATGTATATAATCCTCAGAAAATACTGTTCCTGTTACTGTTTTTCTGATAACCACAATTCATAGAATCTTTTGGAAGACAACATAGCTTCTTGAAAGTTAGCTTAGTGCCTTTTTAACTTGCCACTGGGTAGGGTTTATTATGTAATATTTTGTACCCTGTTTTGAGAAAGAAGCTGGGGTATTTATGAGTTGTTCAGAAGTGGAGATCCTCAAAATCCTAAGCCCAGTTGCCAAAATGTATATATATGTATGCATAGTGTATATACATAGATACAGAAGGGAAGAGAAAATAAATGAAATAATTGTTCTTTAAGTGGTTGTTCATGAGGTTAATGGGTACAATTGTGCTAGAATATCTAGCCCTAAATCCCGTTGTTAGTCCCAAGTACTATAGTCCTGGAATTCACATTAATGTTGACCTCTCAAGTTCACATTATAACTGAGTCTATTGTAGTTGAGACTAATAATTGGTTTTAGGCCATAAACATTATGTGGACTTACCTTTCTAATTTACTTCTCAAGGGTGGTAACAGGAATGCCTACCATTAAGGGAGTACCACTATACTAAATTAGTTATCATACTCATTTTCAGAAATCTTTCCAATACAAATTTTGTCACATAGATTAGTCATAATTGGTTTGGGGAAAACGTAACAGTCCATCTGACCAATCATGCTTCAGATTTATAAAACCTGCCGCGCCAAATAAAATTGTTTCTTGCCATTTCAGAACCTCACCAGTTGATGGAGCAGTGCTTACAAGTGAAAAATGAATCTTGGCCAATCACTTAGTAAAGCTGTTCATGCTCTTTAATGTATTCATAGTTATAAAGCTAGCACTTGGGATCACTTTGTGGGTGGATGCACATGTTGTTCTGTTGCAAACAGTCTATTCAGAAGTAATCTCTATCCTAGTGATAAGATTTACAAAAGCTCAGAATGTGGAAAGTTAAATTTAAAAAGCATTTCATTCTAGTTCCATCTGGATATTTCTCATTCAGCAGCATGAGGCACAGAGCAAACCAGCACTTAAATCATGTGATATTCCTACTCTTAATATTTAGTGAGACCACACACCCCATATAACTGATAGTAACTAAAATATGATTATGCAGCAAAAAGACTCAGGCTATCCCTCATTAAATTACAATAATCATGTTATGTAGCTACACTACTTTTACTGGGGACAGGAATCAATTACAAGTAACTTATTTCTTGTAAATATTTACTGTCAAGGTGTGGAAGCACTTATGTAGTAGCTGTGAACAATATATTGGTAACCTCCGTGCCTCTATAAAATCTTCCTGGTGGTAACTGGATGAGAACCTAAATTGACTACAATGATGAGAATCCCATGATAAGCACATCTCATCATGTCAGCTTTCCTTTAAAAAGATCCCTCCAGATACTTTGGACTTAAATTACTTTGATTGGCCACACCCAAATTACATGGGGCTGATGGGAGCTGCAGCCCAAAACATCTGGAAATCACAATGCTGGGGAAGCCTGAACCATGACACTTGTGGAATTTTTTAGTGAGCAAAGCCAAAGCTTGGAAAGTTACTTTACAAAGCATACCCACATATAACCCCCACCGAGTTAGCTCCTTTTTATTATTTTTAAAATCGGAATTCTACAAGCCCTGGGCCTGTGGTACAAAACACAGTTTTCTCCCATCAATCTTGACATCAGAGCACTCACAACAAAACACGTCACAACTCAAGCCAGCACTTAAATTATACGATATTCTTTTTCCACCACCAAGTACTGTTACTGAACCACATAACTATAAGAATAATATTTAAAATATATAGTTCCATTGCAAAAAGAGTAAAATTAATCTTTATGAAGCTATGATCAGAATGTAATGTAGTTATACCACAATTTGGGGTAAATGAATTAATTTCAAAAAACTAGTTGTTTGAACTAGTTATTTCCAAGCTCTGAGCAAAATATATACACCCAAAGGCAATTCCATTTTGATTTAAAATACTGATTATGATGAATCTCTGTTTATAGTTTGTCTTCCACTGTAACTCAGATGGATGGTAGAGGATCACAAGGAATGTGAAAGCACATTAACCAGTATTGTTTAATGCATTTTTCTTTGATAGAAAGGTCAGTGCAGGAAACTGCGATCATTGCTATGTATGTACTATATAAATATTTATGTATATAATCTTATTCTATCAAATGTTCTTGTATGATACAGTGTTTTAATTTTTATATATCTATTTGTGTAGCTGTTTTCTCAGCCATAAGGTTTATAACATTTTGAAGAAAAAAGACATTGTTCTGGTGGGCTCAGAAAAGTTAACTTTAACATACATGTGTTTGAAATTTCATCTGTGAAAATCCAAAAGCTTATCCTAGCAGAACAAGATGGCCGAATGTGTTGCTAAAAAGAGTTACAACAATAAATTTCAAGAATTCAGGGTTATTAACTGTATTTGTCAGTCCATTGTACCAGATGTTAGTTCCTTTTAGTTCAATATCAGTAGTAAATATTGTAGTAAATATATTAATGAAATTTAAATGTTTTAAAGTTCATTTATATAAAAACATAAGCTAATCCAATATAAATGTCAATGTGAGCCAGGGTGGTGTAGTGGTTTGAGAGCTGGACTAGGACTTTGCAAGACCAGGCTCTGAATCCCTGCACAGACCTGGTAACCCATTCTCAACAAATTTTCCAAGAAACCTCTATGATAGGCTTACCATCAATCAGAGTCAATTTGAAGGAACCAGGGACATCACTAGGATGGTGTGAGGGGTTCAGACTACACCAGGTGACACTAAGGAGGGGTGACAATACTGATCCCCACAAACATATCCCTTTGGGCAGAAATTGGCTGAATAGATTATGTGAGTGAGGAGAGGCTCAGTGGGGGGGAGGGGGGAAGGAGGTCCCAGGTTTAATGTATATTAACATTTTATTATTATTATTCTTTTGCAATTTTATTTAAAAACATCACCTCTTACCAAATTTTAACTTTAACCCACATGAAACTATGTACATGTAAATATATTTAGGCTGTGCATATGATATTGTAATTTGCAGGTATAATTTTAATTTTGCTGTTTTTTCTATGTCACAACTACTACCGTTATATTCAGTGATATACAGGAATTATAATTTATTAGTTCCATTGGTACAAAAATATCACTAAGGATTCTGTATTGTGTGGTATGGTAGGAGGTCAGCTGGGACAGGTGACACCATGAGCTACTGCACAGGGTGAAGCCAACCCTATTGATGCCATTGGAAGGAACACAAGAATAATAAGATCCTTCATCAGTTGATGTAGCTATTGAGATAGAGCTATGTCTCTGTAATTATGGGGCTATACAGATTAGCACGAAGAGGTGGCGATGCAGTGCCAGAGTGGCATCACACACCATGTAAACAGGCATGCGTCAAAATGGCACCATGGGGGCAGGATCATGGCATCAAGCGCGCAGATGCTAAGCTGTGACTCCACCCACAGGCCGGCTTTTAGAGCCAGTCTGTAGGGGCTCTTTGTCTCCCAGTGCTACATCCCAAAACTTTTAGATAGTAGAGCCCTCCCCAGTATGACACTTTCCAAGTTGGAGAGAGGAAAGATGGGCAAGGACATGTCTGGTTCTTCTCCTGCAGCTGTTTGTGCTGCAACAGGCAATTGCAGGGGTTTAGATTCCTGTTGCAGCACATCCAGCTACAGGTAAAGAGCTGGACACATCTCCACTCATCTATCCACTCTGACAGTGTGGAAATGGCTGCATCAATGGTTACACTGAAACACAGGAAGAACTAAGTATTTATGTTTTTTAAAAAAAAACATAGGCCCGTTACAAACGGGCACAAAGTACGTCCCCAGGACGTATTAGGGTTAGGAAGGGGCATCACTTCCTGACACCCCTAACCCTAATACGGACTGGGTCCGTACAAAATGACGGCACCCGTTCCACACGGGGCCGCCATCTTTACATAGCGGATACGCTGCGTCCGCACATCGCACGGCACATATGATGCTGCGAGTGTGCCATTGGCGCCTTGCAACGTCATAGCCGCGATGCATAGAGAAGCACCATTTTGGCGTTTCTTTTTAGCTGCGCCAGGAAGCCTCGCGGTTTGGCTGCTGGGGCTTCTTGGCGCAGCGAATGACGGTGCAGGCAGAGCGCTGCTTTTTGTCGCTCTGTAACGCGCCATAGATGCTGTGCTTACAATCTTGGGGCCCTTTTGTACGATGTAGTTATAGTCCTTTAACTGCTGTATGATTCCACTTTAATTGCTTGTATCCTATGGACTCCTGGGATTTGCAGTCGGGCATTAGAGCAATCTGGCTAAGAATTGTATATATCCTTCCTTAAACTATAAACCCCATGATTCCATAAGATGTTGTCAAAGGAGTTCTGGAATAATACTGCTGTATTTGTATGGTGTGAAAGGGGGTTTGGTCTGCATTTTTACTCTTTTTGTTTCTTCTGGTTTTGTAAACAACATGTATAAAATTGGTATCATCTGTTTTGGTCAACTTAAGTGGGTAGTATCCACATCTGCCTTTTACTGTACGAAAACCTGGTTAGTGTAGAATCATTCCATCATGCCAGTACCAGTTTTTTGACTGAGACAATGAAACAAGGAGGTATAGATAGTTTCTATTTGGGTTGGCCTATCAGAGGATCTCACTTGAAGCAACTGAGAGTCCAGAATATCCCAGTCTACAAAAAAATTATAGAGAAGCAGGTCCAATAAATACATTCAGTTGAACCAGACATTTGTCTTTTGTCTCGATGAGTGTAGGAGTGTTTTTCAATACACATAATTGTTCACATGCTGCTTCATCCTTTCTAGTAGATTTCCATGCCTATTGTTTCCCCCTGCAATTACAACGCATGACTTAGAGACAGACTGTATTGTATTAGAACTTCCTACTGTTTTGTGTGACTTAGGAAGTAATTGCTAGTTGGCAATTCACTCAGATGGATTGAAATCCTGAATACACAACACACACAAGGATGTACCTTACTACAAACCAGTTCAGTGAGGGCAGTAATTTCAAGAAAATGAAATATGCAGTGAACAAACTCATGAGAATAAAGTTTGGCTAGAGGTACAGATATTTGCTATTTAAAACCTTCCTTTTGTCTTAAAATGATCATTGACGTCCTCTTGCCTAACCTTACAAGGCAAATCACAAAACATATAATGAGGGGCTTTCTCAGGAAAACTCACAGAATTAAACAGATAGGGAAAATTTCACCCTCCTTTTGCTTTGAATGATAGTACCCAGAATCCTTCACAATTGTCCATGGTGGCATGGGCTTCTGGAAGTTGAAGACCAAAACATTTGGATGGCCAAATCATCCTGGTCTTGTTCATAATATTCTGTTTCTCTCAGTGGTGATGGGTAAAAGTGGGGATTTTGGGAGAGTCTGGGAGATGCACCAATCCCCCTTGTAGGGTTATACGATTATAGGGTTCCACCAATCCTGCTCCCACCAACCCACTTTTTCACGATGTTTAGCCCCAGATTAACTGCTCATGCCACTCACAAGCCATTCAGATCATGTACATTTGGGGGAGAAGAGAAAGAAAAAGACATTTCATGCCTAAAACAGGACAGAATGTCAACTCACTACCTAGAGACCTCTGGGAGCCTAAATGGCTAATTTTTGTTTTTAAAAAAATAGAGAGTGGGAACATGAAAGGGCTAAAACTGACTTTCAGGTTCATGTGGCTCATAGGCCACATTCTCCCACCCAATAGTATCCCTGGGGTTAGTGTCACCTGGTGCAAGAGGGTAGCAGGTGGGACAGACTGCCCTAGCCTCCAGATAGCCATTTGAGGCCTTGCATGGCTGCCCCTGTGCCAGAGTCCAAACAGAAGGCAGAGATACAGCCTCCGGAGAGCCATTAGGGATCCTAATGGCTGCTAGGCAAGTGGAAAAGGAACACAAAAGCCCTGGTAGAGCAGTAAAGAGCCCTGGTGGTGCAGTGGTTAAATGCTTGTACTGCAGCCACTCACTTACAAACCACAGGACTCTGAGTTCAATACCAGCCAGGGACTCAGGGTCGACTCAGCCTTGCATCCTTCCAAGGTTGCTAAAATGAGTACCCAGCTTGTTGGAGGCAATTAGCTTACACATTGTAAACTGCTTAGGGAGTGCTTAAGTGCACTGATATGAGGTATAGAAATGTACATGCTTTTGCTATTTTTTGTTCACCCAGCAGCTATGCCAATCCCACTGGATGTACTCCCCTCTCTGGATTGTCACCCAGTGTAGTTCACACCCCCTAGTCACATCCCTGCCCCCACACCTGCCCAACAGCCACACAAACATCTGAAATGAGCAGTGCCAAAACCAATGCAGAAGCCAAAACGTGACCAGGATGAAGCCTTTAAGACTGAATTTTAAACAGCAATTACACCCAGTTTTAAGGATACATGGCATACTAGAAGTTTAAATAAATCCGCAATTCTGTTTTACATGGCAGTAATCCCCATTGGACTTAACAGGATTCTGAACAGAAATCCATTTGAGTCTGCAGTAAATTAAGAAATCTCATCATTATACAACTCTAGATAGCTCATGAGCAAAAGCTTCAGTATATTAACTTGTTCACCGGTGTCCTTTGAACAAAACAATCAGGATAATAAAAGAAAAGTAATGGGGGAATATACAGGCAATCAGCCTGCTTGGGAATATCAGGGGGGATAGTGAGGGGAAAGAGACACTGACACCATGTGACTACCAATATCACAACTGTCCCAGCAGTGACATTTCACACCTGGGGACTTGTGCAGTTGCTAGCTCACTGACGGGTTTCTCCCATCACTTAAAAGCGACACAGCAGCTATGGATCAGAGGTGGCAACATATGATAAGTGTCACCAAGCTACTTTTTTCCAGGTCCAACTGGAGTTTAAAAGCCACATACAGTAATCTCCTCAGAAAGGTATACAAAAATAAACATACTTGGGCCTAAATCCTGTTGTTGGTCCTGATCAGAGTACACACACTCAGTCAATTGGATTAACTTAAATGCTGACGCACCATTCAGCAATTGATTGAATAGGTCTATTCTAGTTGAGACTAACCAATTTGGTGCCAGCCATAGCATGATTGTTTTTGGTAACAACCATCAAGTCAACTTTGACTTATGGAGACCCTGTGAATGAGAGAACACCAAACCACCCTACCATTAACCATCCTGCTCAGGTCTGGCAAATTCAGGGCCCTGGCTTTGTTGACTGAGATTATCCATCTGAAATGCAGTCTTCCTCTTTTCCTACTGCCTTCTGTCATAGAACCATAGAATCATAGTTGGAAGAGACCACAAGGGCCATCCAGTCCAACCCTCCTGCCATGCAGGAACTCACAATCAAAGCACCCCCAACAGATGGCCATTCAGCCTCTGCTTAAAGACCTCCAAAGAAGGAGACTCCACTACACTCCAAGGGGGTGTGTTCCACTATCAGACAGCTCTTACTGTCAGGAAAATCCTTCTAGAGTTGAGGTGGAATCTCTTTTCCTGTAGCTTGCATCCATTATTCCAGGTCCTAGTCTCTGGAAAAGCAGAAAACAAGCTTGCTCCATCGTCAGTATGATGTCCTTCCAAATATTTAAACAAGGCTATCATATTACCAAGCATTAGTGTGTTTTCTAGTGAGTCATTTCTTCTTATGATATAGCCAAAGTGGGGCAGTGTAGTCATCTTGGCTTCTAGCGATAGTTCTGGCTTGATTTGCTCTAGGACCCATTTATTTGTTTAGTAGTCCATAGTGCATGTAGAACTCTTGTCTAGCACCACAGGCTTTTCTT
The DNA here is from genome assembly GCF_019175285.1 of Sceloporus undulatus. Taxonomy (NCBI): domain Eukaryota; kingdom Metazoa; phylum Chordata; class Lepidosauria; order Squamata; family Phrynosomatidae; genus Sceloporus; species Sceloporus undulatus. The sequence goes on from NC_056526.1 coordinate 62,086,552, forward strand.
CTGACAAACTGTCTTTTCAGCATCCTGAGACATCCCCACTCACCCAGTGATTCTCCAACACCACAGAAATGGCCATATTGGAAGGGCTGTACTGCTTATACAGTAAGTTTTAGAGGGATCGCATTGAGATTCTATTTTGACCACACACACAAAAAAAATATAGAGATGTAGGCTGAATCCACACCACAGAAATGATCCAGCCTAGCACTGCTTTAACTGCCATGGCTCAATGCAATGCAATTCTGGGATCTGTACTTCTGTGAGATATTTAGCCTTCTCTGTCAGAGAGCTCTGGTGCCATAAGAAACTACCAATCCCAGGATTCCATAGTATTGAACCTTTGCTGTTAAAGTGGTGTCAAACTGCATTATTTTTGCAGTGCATTTGGAGCCATAGTTATGTAATTCATGCTGATATCCCAGTGCAGCATCTCAGCTATCATGAGAAGCCACAACTGAGGACACCTTTGTAGTGTTTGTACACATACTGAAAACTTGATCATCTACACATAGCTTGCAGTTTATTTTTCCTGTACTTTCTGTTCTTTATTGCTTGCAACAGTTTGCCATCTTTTTCTTGTAAGTAACCTGATGAAACCTTGGAATGATGATGAATTCTGCTGTTGCAATGCTGCCCTCTGCTGGAAATTCTTGCTCATTTGTGGGAAAATATTTGTTGCAGAATATGCCAGAAACATGTTTATATCCCTGTTTAATAATGATGGATGGATGCAACTCAAAATCTCTTCCATTGTTTATAATCATACAGTTGATCCCAACAAACCTAATAATTAAAATGCATACAGTATTAGCTGTGATGAGTCAGTTTATAAACAATTGGAGTTGTTACTTAGGCTAAATCCAATTTTAAGTCCCAAGTAGATACAATCAATCAATGGAACTTATGTAATACAGTAGCTGACATACAATGTTCCCATTCATTCATTGAATCTACTCCACTTGGGACTACCAATCAGATTTAGGCCTTAACATTTATGTGTATGAGTTTTTGAGAATCTCAGAGAACAGATATAGAGTCTTGTGGCTCCATGCCTCTGCTCTAATCCAGTTCAGGATCCTGTGAGATCATAACTTCCGACTGTTCCAATTTGACAGGATAGTCTGGATTGTTACTCTGGCATCCCAGTTTTTCATCTGCTTTTTAAATGTATTAATTTCTCTCTCCTCCTCACACTTTCTGCCTTTATCCAGTTCCATCAGGGCTAGCCTGAAGAAGAAGAGCCCTCCCTCCAGTCCATCTGCCGTTGGTCCAGGCCTCAGAGGGAGAGAAGAACCACTGGACCTCATTCTCTTTCCCATGACCATTCCCTTCTCCTTTTGTGTCATGTCATTTAGATTGTAAACCTGAGGGCAGGGAACCGTCTAATTAAAAATAATAATTGTAAGCCACTCTGATAGCCTTTAGGGCTGAAGGGCGGGGTATAAATACCATAAATAAATAATAAATAAATCCTTGGTTTACTTCAACTGCTGCAAACTGAGTTCAAAATGAAACAGTAGTTTGTGCTCCATTAACTCATCCAGAGGGAGGGGAGAGGAGAGGAGAGGAGAGGAGAGGAGAGGAGAGGAGAGGAGAGGAGAGGAGAGGCAAAATCTTGCCCTTCCCTGTAAAATCAGGCAGAAGCAAACTGCTGCAGCCTCTCTTAGCTTATCTGTTCTTCCTCAGTAACAACTTGTTCCATCTTGACCACAGTCTGACGTTGCTTGCCACACATGTCACACTTTTCATATGAAATGTTGAAAGGATTGTGAATGGTTCACAGCATATTTCTGTTCAGTTGGAAAGGAGATGATGATGATGATGATGATGATGATGGTGATGGTGATGGTGATGGTGATGGTGATGGTGATGGTGATGATGATCCAAAACACACTGCAGTAATAATCCAGTTTGAGACCACTTTAACTGCCCTGGCTCAGTGCTAGGGAACCCTGGGAATTGTAGTTTGATGTGGCACCAGAGCTTTCTGACAGAGAAGGCTAAATGACTCATCAAGCTATAATTCCTAGTTTTGTACCTTAGATCCCCCTTCCCTCCCAACAATGGGACTCAAGGTGCTTAGTAACATATCTAAAACAATACAGATTAAAATATATGCAAAACTTTTGATACAAGTATAAATAGAATTTTAAAAACAATTACACATTTTATCAGATTAAAATATTAAACATTAAAAACATTAACAGTCATTCAAAGATTATACAGACCATAAAATATTTTTAAAACACAGCATATCATTAAAATCCCACCCCATTCAGTTTCCAGAAGCCTGGTGGCACAAGAATGTTTTCAGGGCCAGAGGGAAGGAGAGTAGGGAGGGAGCCATTCTGATCTTCCAAGGAAGGGAGTTCCATACACTGGGAGCAGCCACTGGAGACTGCAGGGAGCCAACAACCTCTTTACTTCACTGCTCTTTCTCTGTTCTGCTGTTTTTCATGACCTTGGGTGTCCAGTCCAGGCCAATGTGAGGCATTGTGTGCCTTGTCCAGGCCACCACAATGCCTTGGGCATCCTGTCTAGGCCGCCATGAGGCTTTGGGCACCAAGTCTGGGCTGCTGCAAAGCCTTGCATGCTCTATCCAGGCTGCCACAAGGCATTGCACATCCTGCCCAGGCCACTGTGGGGCCACGCACGCAATTCACTTGTGTGTGTGTGCATGCTCCTATGCATGCATGCTTCTGTGCAGTGCGCAGCACCAGAAGTCCCACCCCCAGAGGCCCCGCCCATGCACCAGGTGTCACCAAGTCAGGTGATGCCAATGTCTCTAAGGAAATTTGTATAGGAAACAAATGCACAAATATACAGTGCGTGACTCCTGGCTTGAAAGCAGAACATGTGAAAAGGATTTAGGTATCGTAGGGGTTGCCAACTATGCATGTGTCAAAAAGGGGCTCCAAAATGGAGCTCTTTTCTGCACCACTAGTAAGGCGCCATAAGTGCCTTCCAGCATTGCAGTGACGTGTCCTGTGCGACATACCATTTGGATGCGTCGCACAGGACATGTCATGGATACGCACCCCGTGTGGGCAGGGCTGTGTAATCATGGCAGTGCCCACACATAGTAGGGTTATGGAGCGTATGGTTGCTGCTCAAGAGAAACTATGGAAAGTGGAGAGTGGTTCAGATGGTATCTGAGGGTGACACAGTGAGTAGAAGAAGCTCTCTGTGCACACACAAGTCTAGAGCTGGGGCTGTTATCTATATATGTTATCCTAGCCTTGAGGGGTGCTAGATGCTATCTTCCAATGTTACAAAGACCTGATGGTCTTCCAAAGGAATCAATAATGGGATTCTGGAATGTCTGATGTTTTTAACTTCAGCGTAACAAAAACATTATTTAGATTAAGAACAAAACAGAAGGATAGGGACGTTGGCTGGGAACACAGCAGGGAGTAGGTAGGAAGTGTTGGCTTACTCACCTTCACCTTTGTCTCCAGTGTGAGAGATATGAGAAAAGTCAGCGAGGGAAGGACAGAGCGATCAGCAAATCCATTTAGCTTTTATCTTGGTATTGCCTGGGTCCTTCACATGTCTTTGGGTCTATGTGTCCTTCCCATGAGAAAGTCTCCTAGTGTTCCAAAGATCATCGCAACCTCTTAAGAATATGGCTCCAGATATGAAAATATGGAAATCCAATATACAGCCCTGGAGGTGTCAGGTATGCTAGCAATGACTCATTCTCTCCACCTGATTTCTTCTTCTTGTTGGTTTTTTTCCTAACCACTGTTGGGTTCTTGTACTGTTGGCTCATTTCCCCCTGTGTCATTAAGGCCGTTGTCTTCCATACCACCCTGCTGTCTGGAATATGGTCTTCCTCCCCCATATAACTTAGGGCCTGAACAGACAGGCCAAAATAAAGGTTCTTCGGGTCACTTTGGAGATATGTTGCTTAAATGCTGCATGCGTACTAAAAGGCTGGAAGCCATGCCAAAGCCACGCCATGCCAAAACAAGTGCTGAGAACTGGAGCGCAGTTTTGGTGCAGCTTCTGGCCGCATACCTCCGAAGCAGCTTTATTTTGGCCTGTCTGTTCAGGCCCTTAGTTTAAAGCCCTCCTGAACAGACATGGAACCTAAGAATTCTTTATACCTCATGGGAGTGCTGGTTTTGTAAGACAGTTATATAAAGGGTTGATAAACTCATGCTCTTTCACATTTTAGAAAGCTGTCAGAAATTGCTAGTACATTTTTTATTTTCTCTGCATAATCATGAATGCATTTAGATGTGAAGTTATAAATAACGATCATTACATGCTACATTCAGTTCTGGGGTTTGCACCTTTGAAGAAAAGACAGGACAGAATTTCCTGTGAACTTTAAGAGCAGGTTATGTTCTCACTAGTATCTGTGAGATAATAATCTGAGGCTAAGGTTTCTTCAGGTAATAAGCTCTTTGCAGTACAATTCCCCAAAAAACTTTTGAAAGCTGATCTACCTGTAACTTTTATATTTCACACATGCCATCCTTTGATTAATGAATCTCTTTACTCATCAGGAGTCTGAAATTACATGTATAATTTCCAATAAATTAACAAGTGAGTCTCTACTGAAAGAACATTGGCTGCCCTGATGGACCAATTTGTCACAAATCGAGTAAAAACATAGGTAAAATTCCATTTTTTGGTTGTACCCATTAAATACTACACATACCATGTTTAAAATGTGTGACATGTATGTTGCAAAAAATCATGTTAGTAAACTGAAAAACTTTTATGGCATGAATATTCCAATAACTTACAAGGATTTCTTTTGATGAGGAGCAGAAGCCTTTTAGGCCTGTAAGAACCTCACAACGTGTGTGAGAGAAGCGAATGTAGTCTCCCAAAGAAATCACTCATTTTTTGCAAGCAGCTGTACATAAAAAGCCAAGTGCAAAGATTTCCTGGCCCAACTAAAATGTTGTCTAATGAAAATGTTATCCTGTTATAAAGAATTCATAGTCCAGCTGAACACAATGAAATAGTCCAAGTCCTTAACTGCTGCACACTGCTAATGAATTCATGAAGAGGAAATGATATTTCTGAAATGCTATGCCAAATAAAAGCTCCCTTCTAAGAGAGTTACATTATAGACATAAAACATAAATTGTCAAGTGGAACCTGCAGTGCAGTATCAAAGTGGGTGGCCTCTTACATATTGCCAAAAAAAAGAGGACAAAAGAGCTGTAGATTTCCATGCAATTTCCATATATGTATGGGTACAAACCTACCAGTAATATTATTGGATAATTACTGGCTCCTCAAAAAGATCCATCAGGCTGATGCACTGAAGAGGTTGGATCTTCTCTGAAGAGGCCCAATTGTTATATAATTTCCACTCATTCCTTTTCAATGGGTTCAAAGACCCACTGAAAACCTGGGACTTTTATCTGAAGTGCTGGCTGAGATTTCCTCATCTGTCATCTTCCTGAATAAGTAAGGTGAGATTTAATCCTATTGTATGCTCTGCTGACATATGAAGGAACCTCTCCACTAGGTGCCAACTGGCCCCACTCCACTCTTCTCTTGCTACTGGAGTGCCTGGTGAGGATCATTCATACTACAAAATTATAGTACTATGATTCCACATTAACAGCCGTAGTTCCAGCCTATGGAATTCTGGGATTTGCAGAAGTATGGACATTCTTTGCCATACTGCTCAAGCACTTCACCAAACTACAAATCCCAGGATTTGATAGGATGGAATCATGTTAGTTAAAGTGGAATCATAGTCCTATAATTCTGTAGTGTGAATGTGCCCACACAGGAATGTTGGGAGAAATTGCTCTGCTTTGTGTATTCCTTTCTCCATGTAGAAGGAGACATGATGACAGTGATCCCTCCATCCTTTCCCACAGAGAAATGGAATGCATTACTAATCATATTTTTAAAATATCTCATATGGGGGTGTAATTAACAATGGGTTTGAACCATTATTTGTGGGGAAGGAACTTTCACTATCTGGCATTGTTGTTGTTACAGGCAAACATCAGTTAACAAAGCCTCTGACAAAGAAGCTTCTTTTTACAAAGTCATTTCAGGAGAGCCCAGCCCAGCCCTCTTCTTGTCTTCTGTCAGCTGAAAGATTTTTGCAACTGTGGCATTGTAAGGATGGTGAAGGAGGGCTGGGAAAACAAAGATTTTAAGTGTTGGGTTGCAGCAGCATATCTGCAATAGACAATGCAATAAGACTTGACCTGGCAAAGAATGGGATCCTGTGCTAGGTGTGATAGTTCTGTAGCTGTGTGTGCTTATGTGCCACAGGCAAGGTAAACAGCTGCCTCCAAAATCACTTTCTGAGCATGTGTGGAGAGTAAAACTTAAAGAAAAAGCTAAAGCAGGTCAGACTATCTCACCAGCTAACCTGGCATGCTGATAAAACATAGATCTATAGGTTTTGGCACCAAATTTTGGATCATAAGAAAAGTGGAAGTTAGTGAAAGAAAAAAAATCATTCCGAGATGTATTTTGGAAGAAGTGTTCATATAATCTTCAGAAGATTCCAAATGTTTTTGTTTACTTATGCAAGGCTTACCTGATCTGGTTGTTTCATTTCTCATGTGCATAGTGTTAGTTTTGAATAAAATGTTTGCTGAAACATGTTGAGCTGCTTTTTTTTATGGTGTGGGAACTTATCCCTATTGTTTCCATATTAGTTTTACCTATGGTACCAAAATTTCTGTTACAGAGGTTAACTTAAAGTTTATGTTTAAAAAGTTAAAGAAGTAAAGCCCAGGAACCTATCTACTTTGTTAACCGAGATATACCTGTATTATTATTACTAGCCTGCATGCAAATAGAACAAAGGATAAATGTCAGAGCTAGCCTGGGCTACAGTCTTTCTGACTTGCAGTTAGCTTAGCTTAGTTTAGCACAAGCTGCAGTCCAGCAACTACATATAGTCTACAGCTGTTCCCTGTGTGGCCCCTGTAGTCAATGGGACCCCATTCATTTTACCTCATTGATCTGGACTGTAGAGCAGATTGATGTTCTCTTGCTTCTGGGATTGGCATATACAGTGGTACCTCGGGATACGAAATACCCAGCTTACAAAATTTTCGGGATACGAAAAAATTCTCACCATGAATAAAAGCAGAGAAACGGCTATCTTGGTGGAGATCGCTGGGAAATGGGAGTTTTCACCCACATCAATAATCCCTCCATGCTAAGATGTGTGTGGCGATACTTGTATGTGTGTGTAAGATTGTGTCTATATGTTATGTGGGAGTAGATTTCGCTCGCTCTCTCCCTCACTCTGTATGTGTTTATGTGTGAGTGTATGCAGAACATAAAAATGAGGAATAGATATGTGCACATTTGTGAGAAATCACATGAGTATAGTCTCCCCCGCCCACCAAATATCACAATGGGTCTCTCTCTCTCTCTCTCTAAAGTCAAATACAATGAATATTCTATTGGTCTGAAAGTTTCTCTCAGGCTAGTCTAGTGTTTTTAATGTATCTTTTGTTTAAGTTACTAAGAAAATACAGTCTTGCATACCTAAGGAATCCCCCAAGTATATGAAAACCTCTGCCTTGTTTTTGGGTGGTCCCATTTCACTTTCCAACCCAATCATCATTCGAACCCCTGATCCAACTGTTAGAGATAATGGTTTCATTAGAAGAGTTGGCAGAAGGAATGTGGCAGTTTCATTAGACTAAAGCTGGCGGTTTTTATAAAAGATAAATGTTCATTTTACTTGACATCAAAGAGAATTATCAATGCCGTCCTCCTGTCTAGTTTATAAAACTTGAGAAATGCTTTTGCATACCAAGCTATCCCACCTATTTCAGCCCAACCACTGGGCCTCTTTTGATGGTGAAACTGGCAGAAATCCAAACAGCATGGGTCAGACTCTTGTCATCTGGCAAATCCACTGATCTGATGCCCATTTCATGACATGTGAAAGTATTGTAAAGTCTCCCTCCTATCCAGTTTCATAACCTTGAGAATTCACCTCTTACCATGTGACTGCATTGTGTCTTTAAGGGGTGTTATTATTAAAGACTTTTGGAAATGGCACAGTCACAAGACATAAGTTCTGCCAATCTTATTGTAAGAGGAGCAGACTGCTGAAACCCAAGTCTCCTTTCAGGGAAAACTGTACAAAAGAACTTTAATATCATTTTTCTTAAGGCGTCTTTTGATTCTTTATTTTGGAATATAGTAAAGATCACTTGCTCTTTACCAACCCAGTTTAAAACAACAGAACTTTATTTAAATATTTTAAAGTAAATGTTTACACTCTGTATAGATGAAGATGTTCTTTTTTGTACCTCCAGTAGATATTTCATTTCATGATTCATCTCATTTATATTTAAAATTACCTCAAAGTAAGGTAGAAAAAACATAACACTGGAACATTTTAAGCGTAATCCTCTATAATTGCACATCTTTTATACCACATATAAACCTTCCTATAGACTCAACCTCAAATTATAATACTGGATTGCCATTATGTATTCTTGGATGAGATGAGGATTCTATGACCGCATCTACATTATACTGGTATAGCTATTTGCTGCCACTTTAATTATTATGGCTACATCCTATGAGATCCTGGGATTTGTAATTTGGTACAGAACTTAGAATGCTCTGCTGGAGTCTCTAATGCCAAACAGGGCCAGTCTAAAACATTTTACTTGCAGAGGTGAAGCACATAAGTCAAGCCAAAGCACATAATACTCAAGTCAGGCTAGGTTATCTGAAGTAGAGGATCATAGGAGATTATTATATGGAGGCTTACCGTGGCTAAAACGTGACTAAATCTTTCATAAAGCACAACAGTGTGATCACCAGTTGCACTTGTTTTCCATTCTTAAATCATAATGGAGGCGTCCCACTCCTCATCCATCATCAAAGTGTTCACAAAGCCGTCATTTCTTCAATAATGGGAACTTCTGTTATTGAAGAAATGGCTGCCCTGTGAATGCTGTGATGACAGGAGAGGAGCGGGACGCCTCCATTACAATTTAATAATGGGAAACAAGTGCGACTGGCGATCACATTGTTGTGCTTTATTAATGATTTAGCCACATTTTAGCCACAGTAAGCCTCTCTGTGATAATCTCCTTACAAGTGTCTCCTCCCCACCTTGGCAACAGCAATACGATGATACAGTTAGTCCTCCACATCCACAGTTTTGTTATCCACAGATTCAGGCATCCATGGACTGAAAATATTCCCAAAAGATATAAATTCCAAATATCAAACCATGATTTTGCTATTTTATATAAGGGACACCAATTCACTACAGTGGACCCTTGTTATACGCTGGGGTTTGGTTCCAAGATCCTCCGTGGATAACAAAATCTGTGGATGCTCAAGTCCCATTAAATATAATGATATAGCAAAATGGTGTCCAAAATTGGAAAGTCAAGGTTTGATATTTGAAATATATACTTTTTTGAACATTTTCAAACTGTGGATGATTGAATCCGTCTATAAAAAAAAACGTGTATAAGAAGGGCTGACTGTATTTCATTGTATTTATGGGGATTTGAACATCCACTGATTTTGGTATCCATGAGGGGTCCTGGACTCAAACCACAGTGGATACCAAGGGCCCACTGTAATGAAGGAAAGCCAGCATGGTGTAGTGGTGTAAGCATTGAACTACAACTCTGGAGATCAGGGTCCAATTCCCCACTTGGCCATGGAAACTCACTTGGTGATGTTGGGTGAGGCATACACTCCCAGCCCCAGAAAACTCTGTGATAGGGTAGCCTTAGAGTCACCATAAGTCAGAAATGACTTGAGGGCACACAACAACAAACAATACAATAATGAATAAATTAAGTATCTAAATATGTAGATGGAGCCATGTTTGTCAAAAACGTGTTCCAGTCTTCTCATTCACATAATAAGGGTTGGACAATAGATAATTGGGCTTCTACAGATCTAACTGTCATTATTGGAAGAAGAGATGGTAAATCTTGATTGTTCCAGTTCCCAATGGATGTCAAGCCTAATGAAATACGTTTTCTGTCATTGAATTGTGTGTAGTTGAATGAAATATGATTATTCCTTCCACTATTTTGCCTATGGTTTTAATCTCCTGAGATTAAGGAGAGTAGTCCTCTACATCTCATTCAAACATCTTCAACAATGATAATATTTCATGCGTGTTTTAACTTTGGAATTCCTTAAAGATCTATGTTTAGGCTTTATCCGCTTGCCATATAGCTTTAAGAAAATCCTGGCTCCTAGAAGCCTCATTCCAGTTAAGCTAACTATTAAGACCTTATTATCCTAGGCCAATGCAGTGTCAGAAATTGTGCAGTATGCATTATATGTAGACCTCCAGAGTTATCATTCTGATAAAATGAACAGATTTAGGCCCAGATTATTTTGCTTATCAATTTTAGACTTTTATTTTTAAACGCATCCAACTGTTTTGGCCAGCCCAAAGTGGGGTGAATTTCTCATATGTCAAAACAGACAAAAATCTGGGGAGAACTTCCACTGAAATGAATAGGAGTTATATAACAGCTCTTATGCAGCCCAGTTCAATGGGGCTTTCAAATTATAACTTTCTACTGGACTGTGCTGGATCAAAGTCCAGTGTATAAGTATAAATGTCAAGTATAAATGTTAGGGTGAACCAGCGTGGTGTAGTGGTTTGAGTATTAGACTATGACTCAGGACACCAGGGTTGTAATCCCTGCTTGTCCATGGAAACTCACTGGGTGACCTTTAGCAAGACACATTCTCTCAGCCTCAGAGGAAAGCAAAAGCAAATCCCCCTCTGAACAAATCTGACCAAGAAACCTGCATGGCAGGTCTTCATAAGTCAGAAATGACTTTAAGGTACACAACCACCACAACAATGCCTAATTTCTTAAAGATTAAAAATAAAAGGAAAGAGAAATGTCCCTAAGATAACAACTGTAACTATAACAAATATTCCGAATGAGAATTGTATTTATGATAAAAAGTAATTGAACTTTATTTTAAATCTCAAATGGATACAGAGAAAACTTATCTATGTTTATTAGTCATTTTCATTTTTTTATTGCTTACCAGTTTTGGGGAGCAAAGCTTTAAAATATAGTTTCACAAGATAGCTATTAAATGTGATCTCATGACTCATTGGCTCATGAATGCTTGGTAAGAGGATTTCCTGAGGGAGGAAAATAATAATTTAGTATGATCTGAATAATGATATGAACCTTTGAATAAAAATCTCTAAAGTTAATAGATTTTGTAATCTTAGAAATATGCATTGTATGCAGGCGGAGATCCAGTAAAATGCACTTAGAGTTAGGATAGGATAGGATTAGCAGTGAGGTGTTTGAGTATGTGTTTTGTACATCCCATGAGAACACTGAACATATGATGGAATGTGGGAACCCCATGTAGAAATCTATGGAGATTATCACATATCCTTATCCCATCCCATTCGCATGATCCAGGCAAAGATTATCACATCCCACACACTTATCCTATTCTCTCCCATTGCTAAAGTGTAATGGACCCATCATTTGGTATTAATGGGAGTTTTCATTAATACCAAATGACATGTCCATTACACTTCACTGATGGGAGAAGAATGGGAGAAGTGTGCAGGGTATAATAATCTTTGCCCCGATCACGTGAATGGGATGGGATAAGGACAGAAACAATCTGCTTTGTTCCTGTCCTTTTCTTCAGTGTGATAATCTCCTATGTCTGTGATTCACAGCTTTATACAGTACATTCCTTCTGCTTTATTTTCTCCTTTTTTGGTAAACAGAATAAATCTTATCTAGATATGAGTAATGCATCTACACCTTGAATTGCACATTGTGCTTACTGGAGACATTTTGCAGCCTGAGGCAAAGAATAAATTAAGTGTCCCATCCCATTACAAAAGTGGTTGCATTAGAAAAATCTCATTACAAAAATGCTGCACCAGTAGCTTAATTTTTCTTTAACATAGGACTTTATTACACAAGGAAAATCAGGGCTTTTAACAGGCATTTTCCTGGGACAATCGCGCGATTGCAGCCAAGATTTTCACACATACCGCAGTTAGAGAGGACTTATCCTGGTAATAACCAGGAATGCTCCAGCCAACAAATCATTCACAGGGAAATCCCGTGAATGATTTATTGCTGGAGCATTCCTGGTTATTACCAGGATAAGTCCTCTCTAATCATGACGTCATGTGAAAATCTTAGCCATGATCATCACATGATTGTCCCGGGAAAATGCCTGTTTAAAGCCCCGATTTTCCCCGTGTGATAAAGTCCATAGACAATGGGATGACATTCTTCACTTCATTCACAACATCTTCCATGAACATTTGCAGACAGCTCCTTCACATGTTGTTTTTAAATATCAATTAAAAACTTTGTTTTACAGAGCTTTTGGAATTTTAGTTTAATATTGTTTTATAATTTTGTATATTTTGATCATGTCTATTTGTGAGCTTGCTTTAAGATATATTGCACTGGTTTCTATTTCTGTCCTGATAATTTGTTTACAATTGTAATTTTTATGTTATATTATACCTTCCTTCCCCTGTATGTATGTGTGCATATATGTATTAGATTGTACAATTAATATATTAATATTAGCATCATGTACACTGATAGTGCTACATAAATAAAGGATCATGATCATGACCTCCCATGAAGACAGCAGGTTAGCTGAGGCAGCTGTGTGGCATACAATTCTCCCTTCCAACACCATGCTGCTGTCTCTTAGCATCTGTCTAATATTACAGGTAGCCCTGACTGTAAATGTACAATACCTTCTCCTTTACTTGTCTTTTAACTTTTCAGCTTTATCTGATTACTGCCATTATCTACAAGAATTTAATGGAACCAAACCACAAGACTGATTGCAATGTCTGAGAAAAAGATGAACCTTCCAGGTATCAGTCACACTGCATATAATCATGACATAGTAATTTTAATTTTGCTGTTCTTACATTCAAAGAGTACGCTCAAAAAACAACAGCAGGGGCTGTTACCTGTTACAACTAGAGGTGTAAACACAGCCCAGGATAAGTCTGATTGAGGCTGATAATATAAATTAACCTCACCCAAGTTGGGTCCTTGTTGATAGATTGAACCACAACACCTACCACCCTGAGTCATTACGGTTGGTTGACATGGATGATGGAAGCTGCAGTTTAAAATCAAGGGAGGGGCAGTAGTGAAGGGTGATGTGCCCCCATACAATTCTCACAATCCCTAATTTCATAACTATTCAAGATTCAAGAAAACATTTTGAAGGATCCTTTCCCTCCTCAATTCATGCCTCACCCTTAAAAATGTACATCTTTTTTCACAATCTTATGTCACCATTTAATATAATTATAAGATGAATTGGAGGTGGAGGGAAGAATCAGAAATGATAGCAGTTTGTTCTGCAAATAGAAATGTTCCCATTGTTATGTTGTTTAAATTGTTAGATATGTCAGATTTTCTCCTGTTTGGCTTCTACTACTAGATTCTGCTGTTAGTGTTGTTGTTGCTATTATTATTGTTATTATAGTTCTACCGTTTCCCCATTTCTGGGACTTATGGTAGCTTATAGAAGTTATAGCAGATATAGCAAGAAGCACACATCATACAAATGTTAGAATATAATTAAACTATCAATACAGTTAAAAGGAATTAAAAGTATGCCTATTCAAAAAGAAAAACAACAAATATAGACAATACAGCACATTATTATAGGCCATTTCCTTATGACCAATCAGTCCTCAAAGGCCTGCTGAAACAAAAAGGTCTTCACCTGCCTATGGAAAGATAACAAGGAGGATACCAGTCCAGCCTTCCTAAGCAGGGAATTCCAGAGCCTGGGAGCAGTCACCAAGAAGGCCCTCTCTCATGTTCCTACCAGTTGTGCATTTGTGGGTGTACAACAGAGAGATGGGTCTCCCCAGAAGGCCTCAGAGCACAGGCAAGTTATTATGTGAAGCGTATGGTCTGTCAGCCTGGACTTAAGCAGTATAGGGCTTCATAGGTCATAACCTGTATTTTGAATTGTGTCTGAAAATAGATCAGCAGTCTGTGGAGTTGTTCCAACAAGGGAGCTCCATGGTGTCTGTAACCAGCTCCAGCTAGCAATTGATCTGCCTATAAATTTTTCAGAGGTTTTTGATACAGTCTTTAAGACACAAATCACTTGCTGAAAACCAGCAAGGGATCAAGAAAAGGGGGATAACACTCAGTTTTCATGTTATTTGAATATTGCTTTCTTCATGCCGGAAGTGAAAATTAAATTCTGTATTGTTTACTTCAACTCTGACAGGGAATAAAATACTCAGAGCAACTTAAAAATGTCATTTCATTAGACTGTGCCCTAATAGACAATTCTCACTAGGTTGAGGCCTGTTTAAAGTATTTAGCCCCAGGCTAAAATATGAATCTAATGGAGAAAGCTGTGGTCTGATTCTGCTGTCCACAAAACTCTCAGGGTTTGTGCACCTAAGGTAACTGAATTGAAGTTCCCCCAGCTTAAATGGCATCTGGATTGTATCATGATTATCAAAGATGCCAGCCACAGATGCTGGCGAAACCTCAGGAGGAAACTCTTCTAGAACATGGCCACATAGCCCGAAAAACCCACAAAAAACTTGAAGAACCTGTTTGTCAAGTTATTGTGTTGAAAAGGTACTTTTGGGAGAGCACTTTCAGTCACTGCAATATTGCAACAAACATAAATGCAACAAACAAATTTATAATGTCATTACATCAATAAATATTGATCAGGATACCAGTCATTATGTTCTATAAGTAATTACTTACATTCTCATTGTTTCAAAAGTAACTAAGTAGTTGCTTTACGATTATTGTTTTAAAAATATGAATGTTACCAGGTGCTGACCTGCAGTGCAAAACATACTGAAAGTAGCCTAAGACAGCATTAAAACTGCATGTATACACAAAAGATATTTAAAAAGTGGCTTAAAAAGAGAATAGTACAGCAGTGTATCTCTCTTTTTTTGCAATTTTTTTTTTTGTTTTACTCAAAAGAAAGTAAAACATCAGAAAAGGTACATCTGTAGCCAAGGGTCCTTTTAGGGGAATTTTATTATTATTGTTATTAGCTCAAATATTGAAAGAGGAGGGCCTGCTACGATGGCCCTTGCAGAATCGTCTCCCGATATGTATACGGAATAGACCAGGTGATCCCAATAAATGGAGCGGAGACAGACTTCTAGAATTAATAACCAATTTATTTATAATGGGGGAAAACACATGCAATTCACTAACATACACACACACATACAAGGCTCAGGAAAAGCATAGGTTAGCATGGAATAGGGTTTTAGGCATCACTGGGGTGATACTTACCAGAATGTAGACTCCCTCCAGGAATCCAAATGGAATATGATGAGGATGGCATGAGGCTCAGCCATGGAATGACTGGCCAGGAGCCAGGAGCCAGGTCAGGGTTCAAGGGGACAGAGCTTCCCCCTGAAATCCAGACTGGCCCAGTGAACAGGCAAATCTGATGATATTTATAGGCAAAATCTTGCCTCTGGCAAAGGTGCTTGATGGTGAGAACAAAGGTGTTTAATTACTTGCTTTTCACCTGGATGTCCCTGTCTGATTGTCTTAGTGGTCTTAAGCTGCTTGGACAACAGACTCAAGGAGGGGGCAAGAGCCTCAGGGAAGGCAAACATTTGCTCTTCCTGGTCATATGATAATCCTCTTATGCGACTTCCCCAGATATGATGATGTGGGTGCCCCTCAGGGGTGTGTGTACATGTCCTCATGCCTTGCTGGCAATGGTGGACAGGCTATTAGAGTTCATCTAGGGGTCATTAAGAGTTATCATTTATACCAAAATTTATATGGAGCAGCATGGGTAACACATCAACCAAAAAAAAAAAAAAACCTTTCTGCATGTCCACTGTACTTAAAAGAAATAACAACAAGCATCACATTATAAAGATCCAGCTTATGGATATCTGCTCAGATGTTTTAAGAAATGACTGGGTCAACTACAAAGAAATAAAAGTAAACATGGGCAGCAAATTCTAGAACTCTTTTGCATGTAGTAGTAGTAATGAATGTGAAAATCCATATAGCGACACAAGAACATTCTTTTACAAGGTATATTCTCCAGTTCCAGGAAAAAAGTAATGGCAGAAAAGTAACTTTCAAACCTTCTGTTACATCAAAGAAATGTAGCTATCCCTCAATAAGTTAGAATCATGGTACAATTAGTTACACATAAGTTGGTAGGAAAGGGAACATACAGTATTACAAGTTATTAACTAGCTACTTTCAAGCAGTGGTGCCACTAGAACTGGTGTCACCCAGGTCATGGTGTCACCTTCATGGACCTCAAGGGATGGGGGTGAAGATGGGGAGGAGAGTCTCCCCCAGGGGAACCCAGCATCGTGCTGCCACTGTCATCCCTTCCAGCAAAGATGGGACACCCCTGTGAGCAAGAATATTTTTTTATTATTACAAAGAATCTCCTCCTTCAAGGAAAGAGGAAGTCACACCAAATGAATGCCGCCGGGGCCTTTGGGGGGCAATTGTCTATAGAAGCCTCAGAAACATGCATTTATACTAACATTTTTTTAAAAATCAGCAAATTTTTTCGTGTGTCCTCCATTTTTTTTTAAAAGTGTCTTCCATTTGAAAATTTTGTCCTACATTTGTCCTGGTTTATTTATATATTTAATTTTTTAAACTTTTTTTTAATTATTTATTTTTTGGCTTCGGCCCTCCAGTTGTCTGAGGGACAGCAACCCGGCCCTCGGCTCAAAAAGGTTGCCTACCCCTGCCCTAGTGACACCACTGCTTTCCAAGCTCTGAAGTAGATGAATGACCAGACAAACATTTTAGGGAAAGTTCCTCAGGCACAAAACACAACAGACATCCTCTATCCTTTATAGTGGTGGACAAGTGGCATTTTGACAGATATAGCCTGACCTACAGGAGTATGAAATATCTCTACCTCTTGACATTTCTGCTCTGGGCTGTTAAAAATTCAGAAGCCTTGTTCTCCTTTGCAGCTTGTCACCTTACTCTTGGCCTACATACACTGTGCTGTTTGGTGTTTGCAACCCATACTTATATATAGTAGTTCGCACTTATTCTAATAAGGAAGTACAACTAGGACACTAGAATAGCTTTTTATGGACCAGCAGGGAGACATAACACATTTCAAACTTCTACTTTCGAAAGACAAAGAAGCAAGAAAGGCAATTATATGGAGAAATGCATGCACACTGAGGGCTGTATTCATGGAAGAACCTCTTTTTAGAGAAGTGTTTCCTGGTGGGTCACTGTGCTAATTTGTCGCAGCACCAGTTACTCTCGTGGCATCTTAAAGACTTCTTCATTTTATCTGGCATACTTTTTTGTAGACAGCAGCCCACTTCATCCAGTTCAAGTGGGCTATAATCCACAACAGTTTATGCCAAATAAAATTTAAATCTTCAAATCTCATGCACTAGGGCAAGACATTTGAATCCTCCAGAGTCACATTCTGTTACAGAATTCACACAAAAGTAGACCTACAAGAGGCTCTTTCACACTACAGAATTATAGTAACAGTGGAATAGTGGGATTTGTAGCTTGGTAAAGCATTGATGCCCCTTGACAACAAATTTTTATTATCCCTCCCAAAAATGCAAATCCCAGAATTCCATAAAATGGAACTATGCCAATTAAAGTAGAATCATCATTCTACATTTGTGTAGTTTGAAACAATCTAAGATAGATAGTCATCAACATTGTCACTTCAATAGTTTTCTTTCTGTCTCTCTATCCCTTTCTCTAATTTTTGTCCTTCCTTTCTCCTGGTATAGGACCCAAAGTTCTGAATTTTTTCAGTTGGTCCCAAATGCAGTAGATTACATCAATTGTTGAATGATCAGTCAACATTAAATACATCCTATTGATTTAGTGGGTCTACTCTGGTTCAGAATAACAGTAGGATTCAGGACAGTGTTCCAACAAATCTATTATGTTTTGCCATTTCTCCCAGCCAGTTTAATGCATTGGGGAAAAACATCCCATTTCAGTGAACCTTGATGCCAAAAAGCATAGGTGACATACTTGGGTTTTCAGTAGACTGAACTCACTAAGATTAGTCATATTGCTAACCTTACCCCTGGCCCCAGTACTACTGCTACTCCTTTGGTACATTGGAATTTCAACGCAGTCCAAAAATACCCCACAGCCCCTTCCAAAAGACTCCTAATGTTCTTGATTGTATTTGCAAAAACTAACAGTCCTGCATAAGAACCAATAGTCAATGCTGGCTGAATGATTATGGGAGCTATAATTCCAAAGAGTAAATTTTCCAAGTTGCATTTAGATTAGCTAACAGCAAATTCTGTTTCCTTTCGGAAGTTTGAAAGAAAGAAAGAAAAAACAAAATGAAGACACAGATTCCCTTTTGTTTGTTCAGAATGGCTGGACAAGCTCGGATGTCCTCAAATATGGAGACTGTGCATCTGTACATCTATTTTGTTTGATGGTTATGGAGGGGGAGGGAATTTTCATATGATTCCTTCTTTTCCACCCTAAAGTGAGACATAGGTATTACAGCAAAGATTGCTGCTACTAGTAAAAATCTGGATTCTCCTTCTCCTCTTACCTTTAGGAATGTCTTTTCACATTAAAAAAAAAAAAAGACATGGTGTCATCACACCTTGGTGTTATTGCCACCCAGAGCAGTCAGTGATGTAGGTTGATGGTGAGGAACCTTGGCAGTGGAAAAATATCTTCTCATCCATTTTGGGAGAGAGCTGAAAAGCACGGGCCTTGAAAAATTCTATGCTAGTGTGATAAATAATAACAAATGAAATTAATAAACAAATTAAACAACTAATTTATAATACAAATTGCTCAAATAGCAAGCAATGTATGTGTTTATTTGTTTAATTTCTATAGATACAGATTCAGTTTAAGATACAAAATGCAATATTTCTAATGTACTCTATTTAATCCTATTGCTAATAAAAAATAAAGTGGGGAAAAAATAAGATTCTATGGTAGTGTAGCTGTTACCATAGATGGGAGTAATGAATGCCATTTTGAAAGAAGTACTTCTTTCTCTCTGCCTTAAACCAGCAACCTATCATCTTTCCTGGATGAACTTGGGATCCCAAAGTTTATGACACAATTAGTTGTGTTTCCTCCACCTTCATTCATTTTCTTCACATCACACCCCATGGTTTTATAAATTCTCATATTTTCCACTCCCATTACCTTTCACACTGTTTTTCCCGCTGCTCTTGAGAACTTAAGATCTCAATAAAAACAGCAAATGTGTGAGGATCAACTACATTCCAATACTGGCTACAAATGAAGGTGTAATCAGACACAGTCCCTCAAGGACAGAAACAAGCTGTGGTTATCCTCATTTCACACTTTGTTCCCAGAGCTGAATGATACATGAAGCCTCTGGGTAGCAGCTGTACCACTGATGGAAGGAACTTTATATTTATTAACAGTCACTAACACCAAGATAAAATAGGCCTTGTTGAAAGAGCTTTTATCAGGCTGAATAGTAGTGACGGTCAATCTCAACTTGGCAATGCACACAGTTAAGATTCATGCAGTTGAAAACGTGAGTTTGACATGTGCACACATTACCATTTATATCCATATATAAGATACAGCTTGTGTACCTATAAAATGCCATTGGGAATCAGTCTAAAATATTACTGATACCATATTAATATGTGAGACATAAAAAATTCCTACTTAGGGAAATATTTTGCTTTATTGATCTAGGTAAAGAAAAAAATCAAAATAAAAAGCTGACCCTTAAAACATAGCCCTAAATGCAATTACTAGTCTTGACTTGAATAGACCAATGGAATGAATGGGATATGCTGGTAGATTTATCATTCAGCAGTTGATTTAATGGGTCTATTCTGTTTGGAACAAGCAATTGAATTTAGGATACAAGCTTCTTTACATAGGTGAGAATATGCAGTAAGGATTTGTGATACTAGATTAGAATGGTGACTCTACTCATTCAGTGTCATTGGATCAATAATGTTTTCATTTTCAACCAGAGTTGAGAAAAGTTATTTTTTTGACTGCAGTATCCACCAGCCAGCATGGGGAAATTAAAATGATATACAGCTTTATTGAGAAAAACATTAATAAGGCTTGATAGAAGATTACCCAGTGCATTAAAATGTTTTTCTCTGCTGTATGGAAATATTATTAAAGGGATCTCAGAAACACCTGTCCCTTTTAAAATGAAAATTACTCACCTCTATTTTTATCACCTGACTACAGCAACAACAACGCTCTGCAGCTGACTGTGCTCTGCTAAGCCTTCCTGGCCTTGCCAGAGATCCAGATGGCGATGTTGTGATTCAGATGTCCTTTTAAATTAGGCAAAGCGCAGTTAGGACCAGTGAGTCCTGGCAGATAACAAAAAAAGCAAGGGAAAACATGCAGATTCAGATGAAAAATAGAAATGTTTAAACCTCACACACATATTCCATTCTGACTCTGGATTTTTCACATCATTATGTGTACAGTGTAACATTCAGAGTATCATATGCTATATTAAACCTTCATGAA
Organism: Sceloporus undulatus; assembly: GCF_019175285.1. Taxonomy (NCBI): domain Eukaryota; kingdom Metazoa; phylum Chordata; class Lepidosauria; order Squamata; family Phrynosomatidae; genus Sceloporus; species Sceloporus undulatus. The sequence continues at coordinate 62,107,062 of NC_056526.1, forward strand.
TCTGGAATTTATGATACATTAGATCTTATTCCTTATGATGGAGTAGCTCATCATCTGAATATGGGAATACCTCTGTCCAGTAGCGTCACTAAAGGGGTGTGAGAATGCGGCCCACACTGGGTGACACCCAGAAAGGGGTGACACCAGGCTGGCTCTCTGGCCCTGCACAGGGCCTTTTTGGGCAGCCCAGATTCTGTGCAGGGCCTTTTTGGCCCACCTAGACCCTGCTCAGAAGCACCTCTGGTACTGTGGCTGCTCCCTGGGGGTGCGCAGAGTATTTCTGGCCATGTGTCCCACCCCATGAGTCCTGTCCCCTCCATGAGTGACCGCACTGGGTGACACCAACCCTAAGGATGCCACTGCCTCTGCCCTCAATGGAGAGGCTACTTGTGCCTTCAAAATAACAACATACCACCAATTGTCCCAATTTTGCAGGGACCGTCCCAGTTTGTTGTTGTTGTATTTATTTGTATCCCACTCTTTTCCCAGTAGTGGGTCTCAGAGCAGCTTCACAATATTAAAAAAAAAACAATACAATTGAAAACCTAGAAAAGAGGTACATTAAAAAAAGAATTATATTATTATAATGTTAAAATAGATAACTATTAAAAGAATAAAATGCATTTTAAAAAGATAAAACTGCATAAAACACTTTAAAATGAAACAATATTCTAGGCCGTTTACAACTATTCTGCTTTAAATGCCCGTCTAAACAGGTAGGTCTTAGCCTGCTGGCAGAAGGCCAACAAAGAGGGAGCCATTCTGGTTTCCCTGGGAAGGGAGTTCCAGAGTCTAGGGGCAGCTACCGAGAAGGCCTTCTCTCGTGTCCCCACCAACCGTGCTTGTGATTTTCTTTCAACCCATTTTTTCAGTAGCTTTTGAAATATTCCAGTTTCTTTCTTCTTCTCTCACCTTCCACCTTTGCTTACAGCCAGGGTGACCAGATGTCCTAACTGAAAAGGAGGACAAGACACTGCAAAATGTAGGAGGCCATTAGAAAAATGAACAACACTCATAGTAATATAAATTCATGCTTCTCAGTCATGCTCCAAATGGAGGGCATTTTGGAATTCCTCCTGGACAGAAGGCTGAAATATAGGATATGTTCTGGGAAAGGAGGACTCTTTTCACCCTACTCTCACAGCTTACTTCAGGCTATAAACAGAATTCAAAGTGCAAAAGTAGTTTGCATGCAATTAACTCAGCAGTGAAGAACAGGAAAGGAGGGAAAGTAGTGGAAATTTGTCCTTTCCAATAGACTCAGATAAAAGCAAACTAGACGGCCTATTTTTCTAGACTGTCTGTTTTTCCTCATTAAATAATTTTTGCCCTCTTGACCACATTCTGGTGTTGCTTGGCCACATATGTCCCCATTTTCATCTGGAAAATGGCAGTGGATATGAAAAAAAGAAGAAGAAAGAAAATCTGTAACATTGCTGGTTTTGGTTTGATTTACATCTGCCTTACAAGCAAAGTGGCTTCCAACATAAATTGAAAGATTCCAATGAAACCACAATAAAGCATATTTATTAGCATAAACATTAATTATGCTATTAAAACACCAATTAAAATGTTTTTTTTAAAAAAAACCACACTAATAATACAAAAGCAGTAAAATAAAAATCCAACACACTCATTTCTTAACCTCAGATTAAGTTCTCAGACTCTGTTCTCGACTGGTTTAGATCTTACTTGTCTGGCAGATCTTTTGCAGTAGTTGCAGGGGGTCAGACTTCTTCTCCTGTTCCCTTATCTGTTGGAGTTCCCCAGGGCTCTGTTCTGGGTCCCCTTCTGTTTTCTCTCTACACACTGTCCTTAGAAAAACTCATTAGCTCTTTTGGCTTTTCCTACCACCCGTATGCTGATGACACCCAGCTGTATCTTTCCGCCCCCAACCTTTCTCCAAGGCTTGAACAGCAAGTCTCGTCTTGCCTCACAGCTGTCTCGCAGTGGATGCGCCATCGGCGTTTGAAGCTCAACATGTCCAAGATGGAGCTTCTTGTCTTTCCTCCTAAGCCCACCCTTCAACACTCCTTTTCTGTCTCTGTGAACAACATTTCTATTCAACCAGTCCAGCAAGCCTGCAGTCTTGGTTTTATCTTTGACTCTTCTCTGTCGTGTATCCCTCAGATCCAGACCACAGCCAAGGCTTGTAGATTCTTCTTGTACAATATTGCGAAAATCCGACCATATCTCTCCGCCTCTACTGCCAAGATCCTGGTCCATGCCCTAGTGATCTCACGACTTGATTACTGTAATGTCCTCCTGGCTGGGCTTCCTCTTTCTCACCTCCGTCCTTTAATCTCTGTTCAGCATTCAGCTGCATGCATTATCACTTCCACCCACCGCTCTGACCACATCTCTCCTGTGTTGGCATCCCTTCACTGGCTCCCTCTCCCTTTCTGTATTCAGTACAAGCTCCTGCTGTCTACGTTTAAAGCCCTCCATGGACTGGCCCCTCCTTACTTATCAGACCTTCTTTCTCCTCACCTTTCCACCAGGGCCATCCGTTCTGGTAGTCAAGGTCTGCTGTCTCAGCCCAGGATTTCCTCTGCCCCATCTCGGATTCGTCCCTTTTCACTTGCTGCCCCCCACTCCTGGAACCTTCTTCCTCCACAAGCAAGAGCCATCACTTCTTTAACCAGCTTCAAAACGGAGTTGAAAACCATCCTGTTCAGAGTAGCCTTCCCACGCATTGCATAATTGTCGCTTGCTATTTGGTGTTCTTTTGTTGTCTGTTTATCAAACCATTTCCTGTATTGCTATGTACTGTATATGCATTATCCTACTTGAGAGTATGTATTTTCCCTGGAAAATGATTAACCATCCATTAAGAACCCAAGCCCTCCCTCCTGTCCATCTGCCTTGGTCCAGGCCTTGGAGGTAGAGAGGAACTGCTGGACCTCTTACCCTTTCCCTCCACCACTCCCTTCTCCTTCTGTGTCATGTCTTTTTAGATTGTAAGCCCAAGGGCAGGGAACCGTCTAACTAAAAGGATTGTATGTACAGCGCTGTGTAAATTTACAGTGCTTCATAAATAAAGGTTAATAATAATAATAATAATAATAATAATAATAATAATAATAGTCAGGCAATTGCTGAATGCCTGTCCAAAAAGAAGGTCTTTGTCTGCCACCTGAAGGCTTACAGGATGGGGATCTAACCTCCTTTGGAATAATGTTCTATTATTTGAAAGCCACCAAAAAGAGACCCCTCTCTTCTGTCTTGTTAGTCGGCCTCATGGGAGAGCATTGGCTACAAATCTAACTGAATAATCTTATAGATGTCAGTTCAGTGAAGTTTGGTCCCAGGTAAGAGGACATTTGAAATGAAACAAGACAAAACCATGTTTAAAAGAAAAGCTATCAACATAGTTCCTCTGCATGTATTGGGCTTCAGTGTCAAGATTTCTTCTCTCATTAAATAAATTCACTCAAATGCATAGAATGACTCAATGAATCACCCCTACGGTTTGTCTGCACAAGCAAATGAGCTGTACAGCTGAGTAATATACCAAAGGGACCTCTGGCAAGACATTCATGCAAACCTGGACATGAGAAAATCATATGATAGTCATAGGATTCTGTCTTGACAAGCAAGTTGGTTTTATAGCCTTTTTTGATCTTATAATTATGGATAATTATGAAATGGAATCTTGCAACTCTACAACTAGGAATTCGGTTTCTCAGATGCCAAGCTCAACACAGGTATAAGGAGTAGGTTGGCAACTGGGACAATGAAAGATATTTTGCTGATTGAAGCAGGGTAACAAACGTTTCTACTCACCTACATAGTTCAAAGTGCTTAGAACCCAACCCTTGCTATGTTATTTTGGTACCTAAGGTAGAAGAACCCACCTAACCTCTCTCTCCATCCCTGGCAGTAAAAACACAACAATGCAAAATAAATAACGTCAGAGTTTTCTGTTTTTTGTGACATCCAACATCTGCTCCTGAGTTGGACACTCCACCCAATCTTAACGTAGGGCTGGTCAAAGGTGATTGTTTCCAACACTTGCGTCTTATGTGTCCATATATATTGTCATGTTGTGGTTTTCTATAATTAAACATCCCTCCCTCCCACCTTATTTCACATATTGTTTATTTTGTTTGGGTTTTGTTAAAGCCAAATCAGGTCATTGTTCTTTCTATAACAATTACTGTTCTTGTTACACCACAAAATGTCATCTATAATCAATATCTGTACATTTTGGTAAATATCTATCTAGTCCCTTTATATCTTTACATCATTTTCTATTTTAGTGATCTGATATTCTGTCTGCTATTAATGTCGGGGGCAAACAGTAGGTGTTATATTATATATATTTGTTATACTAGTATCTTATGAAGAAGCTTGCTGACAGTCCTCCTTTCCTTGTTGCTCCTCCTTATTGTTGCTTCATATTCTTTCTAAGTTAGGCATCTATAAGAAGAGTGAAAGGAAGGAAGTGTGTAACCTTCACATGTCTTGTCCTGACTTTTGGCAAATGGTACTAAATGAGCCCAAAGGCAGAATTAAGCAAAAACAATGGAATTGGACAAAGAACAATTACTGTTCTCCACACAAGGAAGTTATACCCTACCAGATAGCAGATTCAGATAGCAGAGTTTGAAAGTCATAAAAGGGCCACACATTCTTAGCTATTACTATGGGGGAAATCTAATTTTTAGTCCCATCTGGAGTACACCTAATGAACGGATAGGAAATGTTGCACTGACATGTATGTTACCCCATTGATTCAGTAGATCTGCTCTAGCTGAAACTAGCAGTTTTTACCTTTTTTTTTTTAACTGATAAAGAGGCACTTCTGGAATTTTTTTAAAACCTCATATATCCAGGTAATGGCTGGCTCTAGATACAGTGCTGGTTGATAGATTTCATTTAAGCATGGCAGCAAATCTGTTGTTTTGTTTGTTTTCTTATTTTATTTTATTTTATTTGTATGTTGCCTGTCTCCTGATGTATGGTCCAAAACAGCTCACAGAGCTAAAACAATATCAGACAAAACTTGACAATAACAATGAAAACACTTTAAAACAATTTAAAATAATAAATTAAAATGTATACATGTGTGTGTCTGTGTGTCTGTGTGTACGTATATATGAAGGAGTTATTTAGTGCTGAACCTGTTCTGGAGAGTAGGACTGAGCACCTTAGATAAACCCTTTACTATTTTGGGTGCATCTACATTGTAGAAATAATGTAGTTTGACTCCACTTTAAGTGCTGTAGCTCCATCCTATGAAATCCCTGGATTTGTAGTTTTACAAGGTTTTTAGCCTTCTTTACCAAAAACGTCTGGTGACTTGCAAAACTACAAATCCCAGATTTTGTAGGATAGAACCATGGCAGTTAAAGTGCTTTCATACTACACAACTACAGCACAATGACTTCGCTTTTTTAACTGCCACCCTTCCACCCTGTATAGGAATCCTGGGACTGGCACTTTAGGAAGGGATATTTAGAATTTTCAGTCAGATTGCTCTGGTGTCTCACCACTACAAACCCTGGGATTCCATAGGAGGCTGTCATGGCAGTTAAAGAAGAATCATAGTGTTATAGCTGTGTAGCATGAAAGGATTCTAAAACCTAGAGCAAATTCACCATCCCACTGAGATGGAAGCCAACAGCTGCCACTGGATGCTATGTTTCTTGACTCCAGGGGAAATGCTTTTTTGCCTCAAGCAAAATGTCTTGGGGCAACCCTACTGAAAACATGCTGCATCTACACTCCAGAATTATTGCAATTTGACACTGTGTTAACTATCATGGCTGAATGCTACAGAATTCTGGGATCTGTCATTTTATGAGACACTTAGCCTTCTCTGTGAAAGAGCTCTGATGCCACAACAAACTACAAACCCCAGGATTCTATAGGATGAAGCCATGACAGTTTACACTGGTGTCAAACTGCTTTAATTCTTTAGCTGAAGTCCCACTGATAGCATCTTCTGCAAAGGCCTCCCAAAAAACCTGAATCCAGTACTGCCAATTGCCATTAATTGGGGTGATTTATTATGGCCTGAAGAATTCCTAAGAGCCCTAACATCTTCAGGAGAAGGCTTTCTCTTGGACCCACCACCATTCCAGGCTCACCTGGTGAGGACCCAAGAGAGAGCCTTCTCAGTGTCTGCTCCTTCCCTGTGGGAAACTAGGCTAGCCCCCTCACTGCTGGCTTTTTGTAGGCAGGCAAAGACATTTTTGTTTAAACAGGCCTTTTGAGATCTGGCAGGCTTGGTTTTATTGGGAGATAAGAGGGTTGGACTTGGACTGCTTAATTTTAACTTTGTATCTTTTAAAATTTTACAGTTGTAATGTTTATATTTTTATTATTTTAATTGTACAATTTTAACTGTTATGTTTTATATATGTTCACCGCCTTGGGTCCCATTTTGGAAGAAAGGCGGGATAAAAATTATATAAATAAATAAATTCACCCCAGACTCAGAGATAAATCCAAGAAAAATGAAAGGCAGGCTAGCAAATTTCCTTAGCAAAAGGAATCAGTCTTGTAAGAACAGGAATGGAACCTAGCAAAAGATGTGTTTAAAAGATGCTTCTGTATCCATTGGTCACTGTCTTCTAGGAACATCTTATATCTATGCTGCACTAAAAGAAAAAAAAAGTGTTAGATATTTCATGGTTGTCTTGAGGATGGCTCTCAGGCACAACTTGGCCCCATTCAGTTCATGTCAATGCATCTTGAACTGGAATTTATAATGCAACACTTACACCTATTTCCTGGAGTGAACTGGTAATTCCTTGCCCAGTAGCATAATACAATTTAGTTCTATCAGCTGAAGAACTACAAATACTATTACTAATGAAATATTTTTAAATGCATTATTTAAAAAATATCAACAGGCTGGATCTTAAGCCTCCATAAAGTACACCCACTAAATTCAATCGGACCTAAGTCAGTCATGTTCCAGTGTGAAGTAGCAGTCTCAGAGGGTTGGGCTGAACAGTGAAACTCACCGGGTGACCTTATGGCAGTCACTCTCTCAGCTTGTTCTTCATTTCATTTCATGATAATGTGGAGACAAGGACAGCCATGTATACCACCTTGAGTGCATTCAAGGAAAGGAGGAATAGAAATGCAATAAATAAATGAATATATGTATGATGAGTTCTGATTCAGTCCATTGTATTTTGCTTCAAAATAGCCATAAGAAAGACTAATGAAAGCACACTATTCCTATGATAAAATGAGGAGCTACTATTAAATCTCACAGAAGTTAAATTCCAGATCTAGACAACATAGGAAATCTCCAACAAAAGCAGGAATTGATTCATTTCCCTGATACTTTTCCCCAAGACTTGTACTCCCACCTCCTGCCACCCTCTGTTGTCTCTTATGCCGGAATTCCTCAACATCAACAGGCAGTGATTTAGCAGCTAGGCATCTTAAACAATTACTAATTCATGACTTCCCATAATTTCGGCAACATTTTCAGCCAGACCTGAACCCTCTCATAGACAAAATACATGCCAGAACAAATCCATGGGACTCATGAAAGATATCCTGTTTTATTTCCAGAATCCTAAAGGACTCTGTTTGGCCTTGGTTCTTTAGGAGGGTGGGAGACAGTGAGCTCTGCCTAATCAAATATACGCAATACTGCTAGGCAAAAGTTCTTTTTCCTTGTTTAGAGTAGACAAACTGATGTCAGCTTTTGTGTCATACTTTGGTGCTTGTGGCAACTCAGGGAAACTGTTCTACCTATCTACACTTTAATCACACAGTAAGCATTAACTCTGGGTTACTAACCTTCTGTTTATTCTGGGCAGGTAAACAGCAGAGTCAGAAAAGGAAATCAATTAAAACCAGATCTTCAACAAACAGATTAGCAAAGGGCGCAGTGAAGGTAAATGGAGCTATAAAACCACAGAATTATTAGGACAAGATGCCCCTGATATCTGTTTTCCCTAATCCCCCAGTAATTCATCCATATTAGAGTGCTCCATAAACTGAGATATATAATGTCATGAGTGCTGATAGACCAAAGAATACAATGAACAGATAACATCCAGATGACTCAGACAAATAAAGCATTTTATTATGTAAAGCAGAAGAGAGCTGGATGAAAGAAATTCAGAGGAAAGATGAAGGAATGGAAAGGAATGGAAATTCTAGACAGACAGCCCATGGGTCCCTCTACATGAATGACACCTGGAGCCCATTCACACTACAGAATTATAGCAATATGATTCCACTTTATCTGCCATGATTCCATTCTATGGAATCCTGAAGTTTGTGCCTTGGTGCGGCACTGAAGCTTTCAAGCTGAGAATTCTAAACGCAAATTCCAGGCATCCATAGAATGGAAGTTAGTGGAATAATACCACTATAAGCATGTTCTGTGAATGGACCCCAGAAGTGATCTTGTTTTCTCAGAACTGTCCTTATAGCATTCTAAACAATGGAGATTAGCACACCGGCTTTCATTCCTGCATTAGGCATGGGATGTAAACTCACAGAGATGGATTGTTTCGCACAGCTCTGTCCCCAGACAGTAATCATCGTGTACCTTATCCAGACTTCTCCCGGAACTTTTAAAAAATGGAATTTTCCCATTCATTAAAAGGTCTGGGAGAAGCCTGGGGCAGGTACGGGATGAGTACTACTCAGAGATGGAACTATGCGATACAGTCCGCCCCTGTGAGTTGACATCCCGCTCCTAATGCGGGAATGAAAGCCAGTGCTCTAATTGCCAATAGTAGGCAGAGTGGGGTAGACAATGGAAAGGAGAAGCTAAAGTCTTGAATATTATTATTATTATTATTAACCTTTATTTATAAAGCGCTGTAAATTTACACAGCGCTGTACATACAATCTTTTTAATTGGACGGTTCCCTGCCCTCAGGCTTACAATCTAAAAAGACACGACACAAAGGGAGTGGTGGTGGGGAAGGGGCCTCTCTAGTAGGATAAAACATATAAAATACATAGCAATATAGGAAATGATTCAATAAAACAGGCAACAAAAGAACATCAAATAGCAAGTGACAATTATCCAATGCCTGGGAATGCTGCCCTGAACAGGATGGTCTTAAACTCCGTTTTGAAGCTGGTTAAAGAAGTGATGGCTCTTGTTCGCGGGGGAAGAAGGTTCCAGGAGCGAGGGGCAGCGAGTGAAAAGGGGCGAATCCGAGATGGGGCAGAGGAAACCTGGGCTGAGATAGCAGACCTTGACTACCAGAACGGAGGGCCCTAGTGGGAAGGTGAGGAGAAAGAAGGTCTGATAAGTAAGGAGGGGCCAGCCCATGGAGAGCTTTAAATGTCGACAGCAGGAGCTTATACTGAATGCGGAAAGGGAGGGGGAGCCAGTGAAGGGATGCCAACACAGGAGAGATATGGTCACAGAGGTAGACGGATGTGATAATGCGTGCAGCTGAATGTTGGACAGAAATTAAAGGATGGAGGTGAGAGAGAGGAAGCCCTGCCAGAAGGATGTTACAGTAATCAAGTCGTGAGATCACTAGGGCATGGACCAGGACAATTAGTTCTGGCCTACTCCTCACAATAGTCCTGCATATGACTCTTTAAGATTTAACCATTAATTGAACTGAAGAACAATTTCTAGGTTGATCCAGTAGAGATTCCATACTATTGTACTTTATTCTCTGCCAGAGAAGAAAATGTATGGTCCCTCTACCAGTCTTTCTACCCACCATTACAGGGTGACAAAAAGCAAACTGGTACAATATTTAGATATTTTTTTAAAAAAAATTGTGCTTCCAAACAATGGATCACATGAACTGGCAAAAAGCCTGAATGTCCACATGATGTAACCCCTTTACTGTTTTATTCCCTGCAAATTTCAGACAACAGCCAGGAGCAGGTGATGTGGGTTTTTTAAAATCAAAAATAACTCACTATCAGCAGGAATAATTTCCCACATCAGGAACCATTGTCTTCATTCCTTCTGACATTCCATTGATGGTGTGTTGCATGGAGGAAGATAGGGAGAGAAGCAAACTCTGCCCACACACTTTTTATCACACCTCCAGCAAGACACAAAACTCTTATATATTATGTCATGACTGGATGTGGGGGCAGGAAAAGCTGCTACAATGTGGGAAACCCTGGAAGATGTTGGCCATCTGGAGAAGCCCATAAACATATGGAGTCAGTTTTGTCCTATGCAATTCCATATCCTTCCCCTTCACTCACCACCCCACCCCAATATATTATAAATGTAAGCAACTGGGTACTTTTCTTTTATAATTGAAACCAGAAACCTTGGGTTATTTGATATAAGCACTCCTTGGAGATGGCTTGGAGGGCATCACATTGGAGAAATGGTTGGAAAGCATTCACATATTACACTAAAAACATTGTTCCTTGGTCTGTTCTAAATGATGCAATGAACCTTGGCAAGAATTCTCTGGGACAAGCCAAGAGTATTCTGGCAATGAAGCTGCCTCAACTATACCCACCACCACCATCAGCCATTACTTGGGAACTCTAGAGTAATGATGGGCAGCTGTTCACATACATGTCCCACTATGCCACCTGCTACCACTGGCACAATTTATTCCCTCTGAGGCCAAAAACAACATATCCAGCATTAATCACATGATTGGGTGCCTTATTCTGACCTCAGAGGGAATGATTTGCACCAGTGGCAGTGGCAACGGCAGCAGGTAGCACAGCAAGACACAAGTGTGAACAGCCACCCAGAACCATTTCTGAGAAGATCCAGAGCAAATCAGGAGTGTTTAAAAGGATAGTATAAAATGGGTTTGGTGCTGGCCTGATTGTACAATCTCAGGACAGTTCTCTCCAGAATGAAGTATTGAGCTACATCCTCTGGACTGATAACTGAGAGGATGGAGGGGCATGTTATTTGACCCATGCAGACACAACCAATGCCCTGGGGTTCTCTGTATTTTTAAATGTTTTTAAATGTCCACCCTAACTGTTTGGTACAATAATGCTTCTTCTTCTCCCTGACTCCCCTTTTATTTCTTCAGCACTTGATAGAATTAGATATTGATTTCTTTAATTTCTTTTAATAATGGGAAAGGCCAAGAGTGTGAATAAGTCCCACTGGCTTCAATGGGATTTACTTCCATGAAAGTCAGCATGGTGTGAAAGCCATCATTGTGTAGTGGTTTGATTATTGGACTACTGGGTGAGCATGGTGACCAGTGGGTGACCCTGCTTGGTGACCTTGGGTGAGTCACAATGTCTCTGCCTCAGAGAAAAACAAAGATAAATCCTTCTGAACAAATTTGCCAAGAAAACCCTGTGATAGATTCACCTTAGGATCATCTTAAATTGGAAACAACATGAAGGCACACAACAACAGTGTGTGTACTGCAGTTTAATTCCTAGCAATGACCAATTATCTCTGAAATATTTTGTCCTATTTAGAAAGCGCTGTTGAATTCTGATATTCCTATGTACCACCAATTCTATTAAATTCTTTTGCAGCAAATTCTTTGCAGTACATTCTGCTTCTAACAAAATTGTGAGCTGGTATCATAATAGTCCACACAGAGTAACATACACATTGTTTAATAGCCATTTCAGCTCAGCTCTTCTCTCTAAGGGAACAATAAACTCTGGTTTAAGGTGGGAAAGAGAAGTTTAAAGCTAATCATACGCAAAATCACATTGCTAAACTTCTCTAGACAATCAGATACATCGCCATGTTGAGAAAGCCTTGCCAGAACTGGAATGTACACTGAGTGAGCTGGCAGTCATTTTGGCTGAACTTCTCAACTCCTGCAAATAATGTCAAAACAAAAGCCCTGCACGTCACAATGCAACCTTACCCAACCTTGAATGACATATGTGTTGCACTACAACCTCCATCATGCTGAGAGTGTGCTAGGAGTTATTGCAATTATAGCTGAATACAAGTGGGGGATACAAAAATTGTTCTATATCCTCACATTTATATCTACACCTGTTCTATATCCCTACATCAATATCCCTAAAACTAGTTTGCTGTCCTCCTGCCTGATGGTGGAAGCTGATATTCTGTTGCCAGTATTGAACTGGCAGGCCAATCAGCTTCTGAATGTGAAATGGGAGAGGTTGTGTACAATGCCTTCTTGCTTTCCTCTTAGGCAGCAAAATACACCTTGGTCTGGCCCCAATATTAGCTACCAGTTGTCATACAGCAAACAACAGATTTTTCATATAAAATGTAAGCTTTTTTATTTCTGTACCATTATGTCACCAAAAACCTCTATACAATTTAAATTGATTAACAAAATTACAGTTTAAAATGCTGTTTCAGATTAACAAATCACCTTAAAACAATGAAAAGCTGGAATTAAACTTTGCTGGACAACAGAACAATTAAAAACTGAGGGAAAGAATAATAATAGGAGCCCTGGTGGCGCAGTGGTTAAATGCCTGTACTGCAGCCATTTACTCGAAACCACAAGGTTGCAAGTTCAAGGGCCCAAGCTCGACTCAGGCTTGCATCCTTCCGAGGAGGGAGCTAAAATGAGTACCCAGACTGTTGGGGGCAAATTAGCTTACTTGCTAATTAGCTTACTTGCTGTTCACTGCTATGATCTTTGGAATAGCGGTATATAAATAAAACAAATTATTATTATTATTATTATTATTATTATCCAGAACTAAAAGCTAACATGTAAAGCTACCATATAATTTTAAAATCTCAAGGAAAGAAAAATAGTAATAATAATAATAATAATAATAATAATAGTTTATTTTTAGCCCACCTTTTCCGGTGGACCATTTGAATGGTCTCAACAATGATACTGAAGTAGGTGAGCCTTTCTGGGAAAGCCTTTCCTTAGCTGATGTGCCATTACTAAAAAGGCCCCTGTAACCACCCACCTTACCTCATTAGAAAAAAATGTACAAGCAAGGTGTTCAAAATTAAATGCAGTTTGACGCAGCTTTGACTGTTATGGCTCCATCCCATGAAATCCCAGGATTTGTAGTTTGTTGTGCCACCAGAGCTCTCTGACAAGCTAAATATCTCACAAAATTACAAATCCGAGAATTCCATAGCATTGTGCCATGGCAATTAAAATGGTGTCAAACAGCATTAATTCTGCAGTGTAAATGGAGCCCACAAATGGTGAAATCAGGAAGGTTTATCTAAAAGAGGTAATGTTTTAGCTACTGAGGTGTGACATGGTGAATGTGAAGGTAAATGCTGCACTTCCCTATATATTCATGCAAAAACAAACTGCCACAGCTGGTTTTAGCTTGTCCATTCTTCCTCTTTAATAAGAAAGGGAAGAATTCTTAGGGGAAGTGATACCCTTATTTTGCTCCCCTGTCCTTAGCCATTCCTACTTCCACTATAAATCTGACCTCCTACACCAAATACAGCAAAGGCGGAGGTGTGCAAATGATCAGCCAATTTGTTGTCTGGTGCCTCTACTTATCTAGACAAGTTTAAAATGAAGTGACACTTTCCTGAGCCAACAGCCATCATCACGAGGAGTAAAATGATTGTACTTCTTGGTCTGTCTCCTGCAGAAATGTTGCCAAGCAGCCTGTAACTCTTGTCCTTTCATGAGGCCAGAGGTAAAAGTGAGTAGCACACCCTGTTACAGCTCTAAATAGCAGCACTGTATGCATGTGCCCCTAGATGGCACTTGATGTGAACCGCAGCTGTGCTGTGCTCTTTGGCACAGGTTGGATGGATGTCATAAGGCAGCACGCCTTGTCCATGAAGGGGCCTCATGTACACTTCCCCCTCCATCCATCCATCCCTCCCTCCCTTCTCTCTCCCTGCCTCCACCTTTCTTATTCAGCTGGGGGTCATGGCATGTGCCTGCTTACTTTTAGAAGAGAAAAGGGCTTGCCCTCTTCCTTGTTTGCATTTGTAGAGAGGGAAGGAGATAGGACTGAGCTACATTGTTTCACAGACAAATTGCAGCAAGCTGGACTCTCAAAGGCAGTCAGTATGGGCCGTGTTTTAAACCAACACATATACCATGGACTTCAAAAAGACAAATAAATGGGTCTGAGAACAAATCAGCCCTGAACTCTCACTAGAAGCCAAAAAAAAACTGAACGGAGGCTATCATATTTTCGACATATCATGAGGCAACGTGCCTCACTGGAAGAGATGATGCTTGGCAAAGTGGAGAGGTCAGGGCAATCGAAAAAGAGGAAGACTGTATTCCAAGTGGATTAATTGAAACTCACCTCTGAGTTTGCAAGATCTGAGCAACTGATGACTAGGGCTCTCAGTGGCCTCTCGTTTGTAGGTGCATTATAAGGTGACTTGCTGACAAATAAAAGCAACATATAGACATCTGATCATAGTAAGAGGAGTGTTTGTCGAAATTAGCAAGCAACAAAAGATAAAGAAAATCAAAGCACTACAAAAGAACAGTGCTTTCCACCTTATCCCTAGGTCTGGATGTTCCAAAAGAGGTTTTTGTCCTTTTGTTCTACTCACTGTTAACCCAGGGATATCTCCAACACATAGGGCCCCTGTGTATGGGTCCCAAATGGGTATGTTTGGTAAGCATTGCAATAGGTCAAGCAAGTAGGATGTGCTGTAATAAAACTCCAACCAATAGATGGCAGCAGGAAGGCTAGAAACAGTCTTTAAGAATAGTGTAATACCTTGTTTGGGAGGCAGGGAGCAGCCTATGGGTTGTGGCACAATAGGGCATGTGGGTGGAGGGACTCATGCCATCTTGGATCATATCAAGATAAAGGTTATTCAGTCAATCAGCCAACCAATCAATCAGTGAATCATGTTCCTTGGGGTCTGCAGGTGCCTTTAGAGAATCCAGTACAGCCCTTGGGAAATTCACTGGTGTCCTCAAATCCTCTGTATCCCCCCCCCCCATGCATGGCCACAACCCTTTACAATAATTCTTAAATTATTCAAATACCTATTTATTTATTTTATATCCCACTTTTCTCTCAAATGAGATCCATTTTGTTTATGCTGTTTGGGGAAGGGTCCTTAAATGAAAGAAACCCACTCCATGTCTCAAAATGCAACCAGGATGGTGCAGGTTTGGTCATCAAAATGATAGCCACAGTGGTGAAGCTGCATCAATCCAGACCCTGGAGGCATGAAAAATCAGCAAGCATGGTCCTCTGTGCTCCAGACAAGGTTGTTTTCCAGACAACATGATTCAGCATGGGATCACTATAGCAAAATTAGCAATTCCTAGTTAATAATAACAACAGCTCAACTCCAGTTTTCTCTTCTGACAGGAATGGCCACTGATCGATTGATGGGATGACCACTTATAAATTGTCCCTAAGAGAGGAAATGTAGTCTGGAAAGGGGATGGCAAAAGAGGATGCAGATTTTCGTGTACTATTTTATATGTATGGGTGCAAATTTGAACTCTCCTTAAAAAACAAAATACATCTCATCACTGTGAGGAAGGCCATGACTGGGTCTTCTCTTGTGTATCTTCTTGACAGGCAACTTCACAGGACCTGATCTCCCCTCTTTATCTTGAAACTAGATTTGGAGGACTGGCCAACCCTTCAAATAGAGGACTTTCCTTTGTAAAATAGAACACTTGGTCACCTTATTCCTAATTCTTCACACTGCTTGCTTAGTAAGCAAGGTCAAGTGAACAGCCAGTAAGAGTAAAACTTAGGATAGTTACATCTTTGGCCTACAACTCCCAGAATCCACCATCAGTATGGTCAGTGGCATGCTGGCTGGGTGATTTTGGGGACTGTAGTCCAAAAAGTAACTTTCCCATGCTCCATCAAGCAGTAGGTAAGCAGTAGGTCAGTAGGAGTGGGAGTTTCTACAGCTTGTCAGTGGCACTCCTGGTAGGAATGAACCTCAGTCGATACCCAAGAATACCAAATTCTTGTGCCAATTTGGACTGAAATGGGGAAAATGCCTTGCCTGTATGCATGTATTATAGAAAGGGAGAAATTGTATTAAGGGGAAACTCACCTCCACAGTGCACATACCCCGGGGCTGAATTTTTGCCCGCCCCCAGAGTACACCAATTTTTAATTATTAGACCCACTGGCTGTCTTCAGCGTGCTTCTAACAATCATCTCAAGGAATGACTATTAGATTAATAGTCATCTCAAAGGAATGTGGACAATAGCTAGCTCAAGGGATTTGCTAGCAACAGTTTAACAAAGGCAGTAATTGCTGTGGTGTCAAAATGTGTTCCTTCAGCCCCATCATGTTCCTGTTATTTTTCCTAGAAACTGAACATTGCTGAACTATTTCATGTTACAGTGTGAAAACATTAACTTCAGAGGAATGTGAGAGAATTCAAAGATACAGCTGTGTTGGTCTGTAGAATCAGTATGTAGAGAGATCTTGTAACACCCTTGAGACCAGCTGAAAGAAGTTGACAGCATGAGGTTTCATAGATTTGAGTCTACTTCCTCAGATGCATTTAGTGGAGTGGAAACCAGGGACAGACATATATATGCCACTGGTATGAGAGAATGTCAATTCAAATTTTAAATCCTTTGTATATGGAAATGAAGTAGCAAGTCCAGCTTTAACACGATCTCTCTACATACTGATTCAGAGGAATGTGTGAACTCTGGAGGATAGTCACTGATCATGGACACTTGCAAGAAGGATCAATTCAAGCAACTGTAATTTTAAAAAAAAGATCCATATTGGATTCTTCCCTTTTAAAAAAAAAGACAGCTTGAACTGAATGTGGAATGTGGTGGATGGGTGAGCCATGCTCTCATTAAAATAGCTAGTCATTCATGGTCATACAAATGTCCTTATTGTAACATACAGTACTAAATATTAAAAGCCCTGTAAACATGAATAAATGTTGTTTTTGAGAAGTGGTATTTTGTCCAAATTGTTAGAAATGTTAGGAATGATATTCGTAAAAAGGATACATGGTTCCACGTAAAATAAAAACCTCCAAGGAAGGCCACTCATCAAAATGGCTTCAGTGATTCAGAATAGATTCATGAAAACTTTCTCAATAACAGAAATGATGCAGATATTCAAATATTCAGTGTCCCAATCCACCAAGGAGAACTCTGAAGAAAACTACTAGAAGCATATTTGTTTCTGTTCAGTTCCTGAAATGTGTAATCATCAGCGTGGGTTCTCATCTTTAAAACTGTTTTTTGAAAAGTTTTGGGAAGGCAGTACAGATGGGCATAATGTGCTCCCAATGTGCATTCTTTCTGTCAGCATGCACTTTTCAGTGGCTGCTTCCAAACAGTCATCAAGGGAAGCATTAGGTACAATCCAATGCAGTAATCTTGTTTTATGGCAGAATCCAGCATAGGATGTAGTACAGCACTGTCATCAAAAGCAGAGCATTGGAATATTTTAAGAGACATATGTGAAAACACAGGTAAGATTATCACATGACAAATGCTTGATATTCACTCATCAGGTGGTCAGTCTAAAAATAATCATGGCAATGTTATTAAATTCCTTGACATTAACTTCAGAGGAATGTCAGAAAAATAGCAGGAATTTTTGCAAGTCAATGCATATATTAGGAGGTAATTAATGCAAGACATACATCAGAAAGAAGTCCTGCTGATTTAAGAGCATATAATTCCATGTAATGCGTTTAGCAAAGTTGTGCTTCAGTGAAACATTTTTGTTTCCCAAGTAATATGCTTAAGACTAAGGTACTATTTCTATATTGTCTCTTTGCCAATGACAGAGGAATTCAGCTGTGTTCCCTTTCTTATTTATTTCTGGGCTGCAGTTACCTATTAATCGAACCCTTCCTTGTTTGATGTCCACTAAGGCCTTTCCTTCATGCCTTTTACATAGGTTTTTTTTAATGGCTATGGTATTACTTTTACCAAAGTACAATACACAAGCATTTTTCCATTTATCAGAAAATCAGATTGAAATGTATAGGGATTGTGCAACCTGAATATATATTGGTTAGTGCTTTCCTTCACTAACACAAGGGGATGGTGGAAGTATTTGCAGAAAAAATGAAAAAGGCAGAAAACAAAGAAAGCCTAGAGAAACTAGAGCTTACATGCTATTAGTCACAATAACAATGAGCATTTAGTTGTGTATAAATAAATGTGTATAAATAAAAAAAGTTATTTTCCCACGCAGGGATTCCAAATTGCTATTTTTATCTCCAGCAGTTCTATGTCAGTGTTTCGGCAGAATTCTTTAGAACTGATATAGAAAAGACCAGCTAAAGTGTTGAATTGGGATGCCAAAGGAAACTAACCATAGATAGAAAGTATGTGTTTATTTAACTATTCCTTGTGCAAACATGCTGCCTTTTCCCAAACAGGATTTGAAAGAATTCTGAGTTGTTGATCTATTCAAACACAATCTGTATCTTCTGCAGAACGGATGACTGTCTTAAAATTAGTCATCATACAACAGTCTAGAGCTATACTCCTCCACAATTACATTTGACATGTTTTCTCTTGTATGTACTTCCACTTTCATCCTGTTTTTCCCCTCAAATAACTGAACTATATGAAATAACATTTTAACATTTAAATTTTAAAAAATTAATAAACCAAGTACCAATATAAACAATTGATTGTTGTTGTTCTGTACCTTCAAGTTGTTTCCAGTTTATGGAGACCCTATGGCAAACCTGTCACGGAGTTTTCTTGGCAAGATTTGTTCAGAGGGATTTTTGCCTTTGCCTCCCTCTGAGACTGAAAAAAAAGGAGGAAGTGGTGGTGGAAAGAAAGAAAGAAAAAAAGAAAGAAAGAAAGAAAATCCCAAGCTCTGACAAAATATATAATACATGAAAAACAGTTTATCATGTGTACTTTTCCCATACATATATCTGATCATTTTCAAATGCACACACAATAGTCAGCATCCTGTTAGTGACATGCACAAGCGTAAGTCCACCTTACCCCTGCATATGTCTTTTTCTGCAGGAGGGAAGTCATTGTAGAGGTTAATATTTTTCCTATCCTTGGCAACAACCAATGCCCCCCCGCCACACACACACACACACACACACACACACACACACAGAGTCATGGTTTAGCTGTAATAGTCCCCCTGAATAGCTGTTGCATGGCTGGTGGAGAGCAGGGTAGGGGCTGGTGAGCATCTGGCTATAGTCAATAGCCAAATGATATAATCTGCCAAGGCCCCAGCAGAACTTGGCAAAAGATGCCATCAGTCTGAGATGACATCTCCACTGCAGAATTAATACAGTTTGATACCATTTTAACTGCCATAGCTCAATACTATGGAATCCTGGGATTTGCAGTTTGTTTTGGCACCAGGGCTCTCTGATAGGGAAGACTAAATATCTCACATAATTACAGATTTCAGATTCCACAGCATTGTACCATGACAGTTAAAGTGGTGTCAAAGTACATTAATTTTCTAGTGTGAATGAAGCCTGTGCCTGTTTATGAGGCATAGCTGGATGCTTCTCCAGTATTCCCCCAGCCATCCAAATGCCCATTCAGGGAGGCCAGTGCAGAGGAACCATGAATCTTGGAACTGGTGAATGAGGAGCTACAGCTGAGTTCCTCTTAAATGGAACTGTTATGCTACACTGGGCATGCTGGTCCATTGGAGTTTAACATTAAGAAATCGGAAGAGCACGTACTTTAGCCTTAATATCTGGTGTGTACTATTCCAGTCTTTCTTTCATTTCAGTTTATGGCCTGCCTTTCTGCCAGTGCGAGACCCAAGGAGATTTATGGTTAAAAGAGAAGATAGTTAAAACAAGGGATAATACAATGCCTTTTAAAAATTAAATAATTAAATTGAAAAAAATAATTTGCAACCATTTTAAAAGCAGTTCAAACATAATAACAATGATAAAACTATAGCACACCCTAGTTACCTGTTACCTTACAAGCATACCTTAAAAGTACACATGTGTTTAAAAGTTTGCAGGCATTCCCTCTGGGCCACATTCTGCATAAATATGGTTTTTCAATAGCAAACCAGGATTTGCCAGTCACTATAGGCAGCATGCAAATTATTGAATGGCTACTTCTCTTGGACATCAGCAAGCCATAGATTAGTGGAGGGAAGACTATCTAGTACAGTTGTATGCTCAGGACTATTCCAGACCTTGAGATTTTGGGGTCAAAACCTGGGACCTAGTGACATCTTTTGTGATGTCACAGAGAGCAGGTCCTGGTGATGTCATTATGCTCAATACATTAAGCATCAACCACAGTTATATAGAGTATGCCATTCGAATAAAAAATTCCAAATTTAACAAACAAGGAACACACACACACTCAAATATGATGCTCTCTCTCTCTGAGATGTCTCCCTTTTGCCCTAGGGTCCAAAAAGGGGAGGGGGTCTAGGCCCTGAGAGCCAGGGTCACACCCAGGGATCTGGTAACTGTGTACTGACATAATTGAGGCACCATTGCTTTCCCTTCCATTCATTGTAATTTCTGGGAAGGAAGAGAATTTTCTTCTCTGATTGCCCATGGTGATTGCCCACATCACTTGCCACTGTGGACAATGGGTCCAAGCTAGCAAGTGCTGCCAATTTTATTTCCAGCCAGAACTTAGAGTTCTCCAAATCTGTAATCATAAAATAGAAATAGATACAAGGGCTGGTCAGGTATTCCGGAAGAAATGTCATAACAGTGAGAACAAGTCTTAGGGAGACTCATATTCAGACTGTAATAGTTTTTATATTTTTAACATGCTGAATCCTGCCTCTGTTAGTTGGACATACTGAGTAGCTTCTCTGGATACTGTAAAATATACCTCTACCGGGATGTGGTTTCTGAAAGAGAGACTGTGCAAGATATCAGTGCAGGAACCTAGAGGAATTCTGGGCAAAAGCTGAATTGTCCAAACAGGCCCCAGCAGAACAAGAAAGATTAAAGGAAGGGTGGTTTTCAGAGCTCACTGATGAGCAATAGAAGAACATAGCAATGTTATTAGGAAATGACATTGTACTGCTATGAATCAGATCAGGCAAACGATCAACAAAGGAATAATGTGTCCTTGTACTTTATGGAATAGTGAAGTGAAATGGCAGATTAGAGAGGCCAAGAACTTGCCTATAAATTCCATCTACAAAGTTTAGGATTTCATTACGAAGCAAATGCATCCAGAATGAATGCACTTTCATGCTACACAACTTTGATCCCTCTTTAACTGCCATGGCTCCATCCTGTGGAATTCTGAGATTTGTAGTTTTGGGGATTGAAGTGCTATAATTGTTAATATGGAAAAGATCTAAAGATAATCTGGAAGTTGAGGGGGGGGGGACCTGGTGGCACCTTCACAGTCTGGATTTCTGAGCCCTTTCACATTACACAATTGTAACACTGGGATACCACTTTAACCGCCATAGTACAGCCTATGGCATCCTAGGAATAGAACTCTCTGGTTAATATTAGTATTAGTTTCCGGGCACAGTACAAGGTGTTGTTGATGACCTTTAAAGCCCTTCATGGCTTGGGTCCAGCCTACTTGCAGGATAGCCCTCTTCTATGTAATCTGCCCTGTGCACTTAAGTCCTCTAGGAAAAATGTACTACAGCCAACAAAGACCAGGCTGGCTGTGGATGCCCAGAGGGCCTTTTCATCTATTGCTACCAAATTATAGAATGGCCTGCCGTTATGAGATCCAACATATTACCCACCTTGACGGCTTTGAAAAGGCTGTCAAGATGGATCTCTTCCAACAGGCCTTCCCTGAAAGTCAGACTCAGTTGCCCCCACTGATATGGACTATCCTAATGACTACCCCATCATGTCCTGTTCTTGGTGTGGTTTTTAATTATTTTAACTGTATTTTATTATAGTCATTGCTATGTTGTAATTATTATGTTGATTTGTTTTAAGGAGGCAGGAGATAGTGGAACTGATTTGATCGCATTATATGATAAAGCCCCTGACATAGCACTGTGAGAAAGTTAAAATCATTTCATCCAGCAACAAAAAGCCTTTCAAAAGAATGAGACACACAGTGACATGGAACGATCTGATATGGAGGTGATAATAACTAAAATCATAGAATCATAGAGTTGGAAGAAACCGCAAGGGCCATCCAGTCCAACTCCCTGCCATGCAGGAAATTTCAATCAAAGCATCCCTGACAGATGGCCATCAAGCCTCTGTTTAAAGACCTCCAAAGAAGGAGACTCCACTACACTCCAAGGGAGTGTGTTCCACTGTTCAACAGCCTTTACTGTCAGGAAGTTCCTCCTAATGTTGAGGTGGAATCTCTTTTCCTGTAGCTTGCATCCATTGCTCCGGGTTCTAGTCTCTGGAGCAGCAGAATGCT
Source organism: Sceloporus undulatus (assembly GCF_019175285.1). Taxonomy (NCBI): domain Eukaryota; kingdom Metazoa; phylum Chordata; class Lepidosauria; order Squamata; family Phrynosomatidae; genus Sceloporus; species Sceloporus undulatus. The sequence continues at coordinate 62,129,241 of NC_056526.1, forward strand.
TCTCGGAGCCCATTGGCTCAGCGAGAAGGTTTTGCTGGCCTCTCATTGGAGAGACCAGTTGTTTTAAACAAAACGGTGCGCTTTTGCAGGCCATTAGACAGGGAGGGGCGGGGTAAGCCTATTTAAGGCTCTCCTGCCCTTGACCTCCCTGTCAGTTTGAAAGAGCTGGCCTACCCTCCCACCTCGACGACAGTGTAAGATTCATTCTGGTTGCTCCCGGTAGGAATTTTTGCCTTTGTTTTCCCAAGGGTTTTTTGCCTACCCTACACTGCTGGATGAGGAATTGGATGATTGGCTTAGGGTGTGGCCATAAATAGGCCTCATGCATAGGCGGGGGGAGATCGTCGGTTCAGTGAGCACCTCGGCACCCTCCTAAAGAGTGAAGGTGGGCCTCTGGAAGTGAGGTTTATGTCTTGAGACGAAACATGAAGGGAAAGAGACTTGCCTTGGGGCTGGCTTGAGATTCAAACCCTCACTTAAGTCTTGAGAGTTAAGTGGGGGAGTCTTGGGTTGGCCTTCCAGGTGAGGGCCAGCCAGGGAGCAACCCAAAGTATGGATTGCCCTTGGGGCTCAGGTGTTTTCGCCCTTTTGGAAACTGGGGAATTGGTCTTGGAGCAGACCATCTGCCAGCTGTTCCTGCACAAGGTTCTCCCCCTGGGCTTGCAGTTCTCAAGAAAATAGGTTGAATTTTAATAAAGTTTCCCATTTTATAACCCAGTTTTCTGTGTCTGGTCTCGTTATTTAATGAGTTGGTCAGCAAAACAAGCTTACTCCCTCCTCAAGATGACATCCCTTCTAATATTTAAATAAGGCTATCATATCACCTCTTGACCTTCTTTTATCCAGTCTAAACATCCCCAGCTCCCTAAGTCATTCCTCACAGGGCATGGTTTCCAGACCCTTCACCATTTTAGTCACCCTCCTTTGGACACGCTCCAATTTCTCAACATCCTTTTTCAATTGTTGTACCCAGAACTGGACGCAATATTCCAGGTGGGGCCTGACTAGAGCAGAACAGAGTAGCACTATTACTTCCCTTGATCTAGACACTATACTTTTATTGATGCAGCCTTAAATTGCATTGGCCTTGTTAGCTGCCACATCACACTGTTGACTCATGTTCAACTTGTGGTCTACTTGGACTCCTAGATCCCTTTCACATGTAGGTTCATTCAATCAGGTGTCCCCCATCCTATATCTTTGCATTTCATAAGTGCAGTACCTTACATTTCTCCCTGTCGAAGATCATTTTGTTAGCTTTGGCCCAGCTTTCTAATCTATTCAGGTCATTTTGATTTTTGATCCTGTCCTCTGGGGTATTTGCGACTCTCTTAATTTGGTGTCATCTGCAAATTTGATAAGTATCCTCCCAATTCTGTCATCCAAGTCATTTGATAAAGATGTTGAATAACACTGGGCCCAGGACAGAGCCCTATGGGACCCCACTGGTCACTTCTCTCCAGGATGAAAAGGAGCCATTGTTGACCACTCTTTGGGTTCAGCCAGTCAACCAATTCCAAATCCATGTAACAGTTATCTTGTCTAGCCCACATTTTACAAGCTTGTTTGCAAGAATGTCATGGGGAACCTTGTCAAAGGCCTTACTGAAATCCAGACATACTATATCCACAGCATTCCCTTCATCTACCAAGCTGGTAATTTTATCAAAAAAAGAGATTAGATTTGTTTGGCATGACTTGTTTCTCTGAAAGCCATGTTGACTTTTTGTGATTATGGAATTGCCTTCTAGATGTTCACAGACTCTCTGTTTAATTATCTGCTCCAGAATCTTTCCTGGTACCAATGTCAGACTAACTGGACAATAATTGTTGGGATCCTCTTTTTTCCCCTTTTTTTAATTTTTTTTTATTTAATACAACAACGACATAAAAAATATACAATATACAAACACAGCAATCACTGACACATTGTACACTTACAACATTTACCTACACATTTATCTAAAAGTACTTCCCCTCCTTTACTTCGGATATAGTTTGGTTAATTACATATAGCTTTGTGACTTTCTGATTTCTTTCCTCTTTATTTTCCCCCTCGCTTCCCTTCGTTTCCCTCTTATTTAAGATAGGCGTCATATTTTTAGCTCTATTTCTATTATTTTTTTACCATGTTCCCCTATTCTTCTATTAATTCTATAGAATATTCATATTTTAACAACTTTTAATGTTTCTATTCAAGAATAAATACCTATCCAAGAACATAAACTGTTATTCAATCTTTAAATGCAATAATACTGTTTTCTCCTTTTTCCCCCGATAGATAATTTATCACCAAAGACCAGTCTTTATTAAATTGATCAGTGTCACCGTCGCGTAATAGTATTGTCAGTTTATCCATTTCCATAAATTCGTAGATTTTCTTAATCCATTCTGCCTTCGATGGTTCATCCTTATTTTTCCATTTTTTTGCCAGGACTTGCCGTGCTGCGGAGGTTAAATAAAATATTATTTTCCCAGCTTTTATTTCCAGTTCTTTGTTTGTCATTCCTAATAAGAATAGTGTTGGCTCAAACTCAATCTCCATCTTAACAATTTTTTGCAATTCCTTATGTACGATATTCCAGAAGGTTTTTGCTCGATAACAGTCCCACCACATGTGTTTCATTGTGCCTTTATGTTTTTGACAGTTCCAGCAGGTATCTTTTGTGTTTTTATAGATTTTTGCTATTTTTTCCGGTGTGAGATACCATCTATATTGAATTTTATAATAGGACTCTTTTATCTCGTAGCTAAGTGTGTGTTTAATTCTTTTATTCCAATTTTTTTCCCATTGTTCAAGTAAAATTGGTTTCCCGAAATCTTGTGCCCAACTGATCATATATTGTTTAATTGTTTCTCCTTCCATTTCTAATTTTAGAATTAATTTATAAAGTTTTGAAATTCGATGTTGGGTCTCTTGGTATAAGAGTTTTTCTACTTCTGTTTCTTCTATCTCTATTTGGTTTGTTTTTCCATCCAATTTATATCTCTCGCTAATTTGTCTGTATAAAAACCAGTTATAATTCATACCTTCTTGTTTTATTTCTTCTGGAGTCTTTAACCTGTGTCCCTTATTTTCTTTCACAATAAGGTCCATATATGTAATCCATTTATTTTTCACCATTCTTTCTCGTCTGTAAAAGGCTTCGTTGACAGAGGTCCATCTTGGTATCTTTGGTATTAAACGTGATTTGTATTTTAGCCAGACACGAATTAGGGATTTTCTTACAAAGTGGTTTTTAAATTCTTTGTTAACTTTAAGTTTATCATATATTATATAAGCATGCCAACCGTGTAGTAATCCATATCCTTCTAGTTGTAATAATTTTTCTTCTTTTAGTGTTATCCAATCGCTTATCCAATCAAGGCAGCATGCATAATAATAAAGTTTATAATTTGGAAAATTTAAACCACCTTGTTCTTTTGTGTCTTGTATTACTTTTAATCTGACGTGTGGTTTTTTTCTGTTCCAAATAAATGTCGTTAAGTCCTTTTCCCATGCTTTAAAAGGCGTATCATTTGTGATAATGGGGAGAGTTTGAAATAGGAATAGCAATTTAGGTGTAACATTCATTTTAATTGTTGAGATTCTTCCAGTCCATGATAGATTCAATTTTTCCCATCTCTTTAAGTCTTGTTTGATTTCTTTCCATGTTGATTCATAATTATTTTTATATAAATCCGAATTTTTTGTTGTTATATTAATTCCTAGATATTTTACTTTTTTCTGGATTTCGAAGTTTGATATCTGCACCAATTTTTGTTTTTCGTTCTTTGTCATGTTTAATGTTAACATTTTTGTTTTCTTCTCATTAATTTTTAAACCGGCTAAATTACCATAATCTTTTATGGTTTTTAATAATGTGTTAATGCATTCCAATGGGGCTATTAGAGTAATAACCATATCGTCCGCATAAGATTTTACTTTAAATTCATTATTTTTGATTCTTATTCCCGTTATATTTTCTTCTCTTCTAATCATATTGTTTAGAATTTCAGCGACTGTGATGTACAACAGTGGAGAGAGAGGGCAGCCTTGTCTCGAACCTTTTTGTATGTTACATATCTCTGTTGTGTCTCCATTTATTAAGATTTTTGCATATTGGTTTTGATAGATTGCCGATATCCAATTGATAAAATTTTCACCAAGATTCATTTTTTGTAACACATGCAGCATGAAAGTCCAATTTACATTATCAAAGGCTTTCTCTGAATCTAAAAATATTAGTGCAGCTTTTTGGTCAGGTCTTTTTTCCAAGTATTCTATAATATTAATAATATTTCTAATATTTTCTTTTAAATGTCTGTTGGGGAGGAATCCAGCTTGGTCTTTATTAATCCAGTTTTTTAGAAAGCCTTTATATCTTGCAGCCAATATCGATGTAAATAATTTGTAATCCGTATTTAAAAGCGCTATGGGTCTAAAGTTTGTTGTTTCTAATATTTCTTTGTCTTCTTTCGGGATCAATGTTATAAAGGATGATTTCCACGATTCTGGGATTCCTCCTTTTAGAATTTTGTTCATTGTTGCTTGCAAAGGTGAAACAATAATAGATTCAAATTTTTTATAATAACTAGCTGGAAATCCGTCTGGTCCAGGGGCTTTGCCAGCTTTTAATTTTCTAATCGCTTCGATTATCTCTGTAGTCGTGATACTTTTGTTTAAATCATTTCTTTGTTCTTTTGCAATTTGATCTATCTTTTGTTTTTCTAAGAACTCCTTAATTTCTTCTATATTTGTTGCTTTTTGAGAAAATAATTTCTTATAATAACCGAGGAAGGCTTTTTTGATTTGATTATGATCTGTAATGATTTTATCTCCATCTTTGATTTTAAATATTGTTCTTTTTTCTGTCTTTTTTCTTAATTTCCATGCAAGCATTTTTCCGGGTTTATTTGAAAATTCGAAGTGTTTTTGTTTTGTATACCTAAGTTTTTTCTCCATTTCTTCCACCAATAATATTGAAATTTGTTTTTGCAATATCTGTATTTCTTCTATTAGTTCTTTATTCTTTGGGTGTTTTTTGAGCTTGGATTCCTTATCTTTAATTTCTTTTAATAATGCGTTCATTCTTGCTCCTCTTTTCTTATTTTCTTCTGAATTTTTTTGAATGAAGAAGCCACGCATCACCACTTTAGATGTGTCCCAGATATTTTGTATTTGCGCCTCCGAGTTCATATTTTCTTTAAAGTAATATTCTAGTTGTTTTTTTGCTTGAGAACTTATTTTTTCATTTCTTATCAGCTGTTCATTTAGTCGCCAATTAAATCCTCTGGGGGTGTCTTGGAGCTCAATTATTATGGGGTTGTGATCCGAAATTATTCTTGGAAGGCAATGTATCTTTGCAATTTTTGGTATTAAAGATGTTGAAGTTAAGAACATATCTATTCTTGACCAAGATTTGTGCACTTCGGAATAATATGTAAATTCTTTTTGAGATCCATATTTTACTCTCCATGCATCCAGAAGAGACGGTGTGTTTTGTAATTCAAAAAATGAATTTGGTAATTTGCCCTGTCTCTTTTTAATGTTCTTTTCAGATTTTCTATCTTGTGCTGGATCGATAACACCATTCCAGTCTCCCATAATAATAGTGTGGTCGTAGTCATATTTCGAAATTATTTTGTTCAGTTCTCTGTAGAATTTGTCTTTGTTGTCATTTGGGGCATATATTCCCACCATTAAAGTTTTGCCTTGTTGCCATTGTAGTTCTAGTCCCACATAGTGACCCTTTTTGTCATTAACTAATTCTTTAGCTTTGAATCTTTCGTTTACATAGATGACGACTCCTTTTTTTCTTTTTTCTCCCGCTGATATGTATTCTTTCCCCAATTTCTGATTGTGTAAATATTTAATCTCTGTGTTTTTGATATGTGTTTCTTGTAAGCAATATACATCATATTTGAGTTTTGCCAAATAGTGATATACCTTTTTTCTCTTTTGTGGACTGTTAAGTCCTTTTATATTCCAAGATAAACATCTGATATTTCTGTATGACATTTTTAGTTTAATTTGTGTATAAACCCTTCTTCTTTTTTAATTTCACTTTAGATCAAGCTGGTCGCACCTGTTTCCAATAGATCCAAGCCTTCTTCTTGGTTCATCTCTTGTTCATTTCTTTCTATTTCCTCTAGGTATTCTTTCGCTTTTTGTACTGTGTTTAATTTGATTCTTTTTCCTCTATGAAAGAAAGATATTCCTTCCGGGTTTTCCCATCTGTATCTTATTTCTAAGTCTCTTAGTTTCTTCGTCAGGAATGAATATTCTTTTCGTTTTTTCAGAAGTTGACCTGGAATATCTTTTAATAATTGTAGTTCTTTCCCGTCTACTATCAATTTTGTTTCAAAGTGTTATTGGAGATACTCCAACAACACTCTTTTTTCCCCTTTTTGAAGATGGGGACAACATTTGCCCTCCTCCAGTCTGCTAGGACTTCTCCTGTTCTCCCGGAGTTCTCCAAGATTATTGCCAATGGCTCTGATATTACATTTGCCAGCTCTTTTAATACTCTTGGATGTAATTCATCAGGTCCTGGAGACTTATATTCATTTAGATTAACCAGATATTCCTGTACTATCTCTTTACTTAATCTCTGATGAATTTCCCCAGTCTGTCCTCTGCTCCATTTTCCTCATGTTGAGCGCCCTTTGCCTTTTCTGAGAAGACTGAGGCAAAGAAGGTGTTGAGTAATTCTGATTTTTCTCTGTCATCTGTTAGCATTTTGTCATCTCCACGCAGTGGCTCTAACATTTCCTTCTTTTTTCCTTTTCCTTCTGCTTTCTTTTGCTGCGGACATATCAAAAAAAGCCCTTTTTATTGTTCTTAACTATCAGAACCTGGCAAAAACCAAGGAAGTACACTGGAGCTCATATTTCTTTAGATCAATCTAGAAGAGTCCCTAAAATGGTAGCTTATAGCCAACCACCTGCCAATGACACCATACAATTTTGCAGTTGAAAACCTAGGGGCACCAAAGATAGGCACAAAAAGATTCTTTTCTAACATAGACCTAGCCTCTGCCATAAGCAACCTTGGAATCCAAAATCAGGTATTTAGAGTAAGTTTGCAAATAAAACAAATATGATGGAACCATGTTTAGAAAGAGGAAAGGAAAGGAGGTGTTATATTAGATGGATGGGATTTTGATGCATTTTTTCCTGTTGCAAATAATATTACCATTTTTAATATTTTACTTCTAAGTATGCTGTTCTGCCTATCTGTCTCTTGAAGTCTGACAAAATAACTCTTCAATTTTTTCACCTGAATCCATTGATCCTTAATTCAGATTCATCCTCACTCAGAAGTATTATAAAGAAGTGTCATGGGTATTAAAGAGCATAGGCAAGACAAGAGCAGAGCTTGTTGAAACTAATAAGGCAAGAGTGTTCTGAAAGCTGACAGAGTAAGTAAGTCGTGAATGTGGACAGAATGGGCGAGGGGAAAATAACAGAATAAATTGGGAGACAGAATAACGTTGCTGTCAAAATGTTCTATAGTTATTATATATTCCAAAGAAGCATCAATTATTTTCCAATAACAAAAACAAAACAATCATCTCATAATGCCAGATAAGAGAGACAATCTTTGCCAAAAGTCACAGACAGATCAGTTGAGATTAAAAGTTGCAAACAGATTAGAACAATAAAAACGTAAGCCTACAGTTCAGACCTAAAGGATAGCATCTTAAGGTCACAGTTACCTAGCTGAAGCACATCATGGGCACAAGCCATTGTCTTCATTATGCTACAGTGCTGAGCAAGTATAAACATGTTATTTCCAACTACATATGATACATGCTGGACAGAAGAAACAATGCATGTCAGGAGAGAAAATATGCACATAGCTAAACCTTCACTTGCTGATGCCAATTGTGTGGACTTCAATTATAGCAGCTGTAACCAGCATAGCCAATAGTGCAGGGAGTTACAGTTCGAGGACATTTGAAGTACCACACAATTCCCACCCCTGTGCTACAGTAAAGTTGGCTTTGGAATTAAACAGGCCACATTTCATGTGCAAAAGCAGCCTGTCTGTGGTGTTGAGGGTAAGGAACAGCTACACAGTCAAATCAAGAGTCATAGTTATGTTCTTGTCTACAACACCAGTATATTATTTTGGGGAATGCTCACAAAGAGCCTTGCATTCTGGAGGTGAGGATAATAATTAGAAGAGAAATAGTAGTAAAGCCCAAGAGCATAGGGAAAAAAAACATTTTGAACTGCAAATTCCATATATCCCCCCCCCCAGTATGCCCTCAGTGCAGAGATGTAGCTATTGGGTGGGGGGGATTGCCCTCCCATAAATAAAAGTTTCCTTTAGTCCAAAATTATTGTACTACAAAGAGTGAAACACAGAAAATAATTTACACCTAGAGCTCTTATATTTGCTGTGCTTGCATTTCCTTGGTTACTTCGGTCCCCTCCTTTTTTAGAGGGGGGATGCCCAAATACTATTTCTAAATGTTCAATTGAAGTTTTCAGTTACTACAATGCTATGAATTTGGGGACTGAATGGTAATTTCATTTGGGAGCCAAATTTTTAGTGTGAGTAATGCCCTCATTTTGCACCCTCTATAGCTACACTCTGCCATAATGTAATTTCTCTAAGTCCTGGGTGCAGCATATCTTTCTTATAGAGAAGGTCCCAGATACAGTGTTCAGCCTTCCCAGGTAAAAAGACTTAGAAGAGGAGTTTCTGTTGATGTTCTGCCAATCCGAGTAGGTAACAATGAACAAAACTGACACAATCTTCTCTGGCTGTGCTTACATGTTGTTGAACACTCTCCTGGGTCTCCCTCCCCTTACAACTCTTTGCTCTATCTTTTGTTACTAGGCACAAATGTGAGTCATCCACTCTATATTTTCCATACTTGGCTGCGTCGTCTTAAGTTTGACATCTGTGTCATGTGGTGACGTTCCTTTGCCAAGTGTATTTTAATGTGCATTGTACCGAAACAAAAAGAGTGGCAGCCAACGGCATCATTCAGTTCCTTATGACACTGAAAGTCTTCTTAATCCTCTTTGTAAAATATTGCTATTATGCCTAATCCGGTAGGCCCTATTCATTTCTAGATGATTATTTTTTTTTAAACGTCCTCTGCCTGCCTAGACGTATATAAGCCAAACATTTCTGTGCTTGCATCAGTTTTACTTCTACTAGGATAGCCTCTTGTTAAGGTAATTTTTAAAAATACATACACACATCCTATGCAATAAAACAAAAATGCCTCTAGTTCAGCCTTACCATTACCAAGTGACTTGGCTGGAAATAAAAAAAAAATAGCAAGCATAAGCCAGCTGCTCAAGTGCTCACAAAGCACAGCGAGTGGCAACAGTATAGGTTTCATGTCAGTGGAGCAGTTAGTCCAATTTAAGGTTTAGTTCAGACCTTTAAAAGGCTAAACATTATTCCTAAAGTACCTCCTCTCCACTTCAAAACAAAATATAGAGTGAATCTTATTGATCAACTTGATTTCCAGAGATTTGTTCTATGTATAACAACTGAGATCTTACATTGTTGTTGTTGTTGTCATTGTTGTGTGCCTTCAAGTCATTCCCAACTTATGGCAATGCTAAGGCATACCTATCATTGGGTTTTCTTTGCAAAATTTATTCAGAGGAGGTTTGCCATTGTCTTCCTCTGAAACTGAGAGCATGTGATTTGTCTAAGGTCACCCAGTGGTTTTCATGGCCAACCACTATGCCACACTGGCTCTTAAACCACTACACCACACTGACTCTTATGTAGAATCTTACTCAGCTCTTATGTAGAGAGCATAATACTGTATTCCACCTACGTACATCTGTGTCCACCCAGTACCCCTGCATCTGTCAAATACCAGGGGAGACTCCTGATGCTACTGCTTACCAGTGAGAAGGAGAAGGAGGAGGGAAGCCATTCAAACAATAAAGAAGCAGCTGGCCTCAGCTTGGAGGGGGAAGAAACAAGGGTATGCACACAGATGGAGTGCACTCTCCTTTTACTTCCCTTGGGTGTGCAGGGCAGATACATCATCATCTGAACTTCCTCACTTCCTCCGCTGTGTACCAGTAAGAAGCAGCAGTAGTGCCCCTCCCAGGGCTTAGCAGTTACAGGGGAGAGTGTTTTATGGAGTGTAAAGAATAGGTCCCTGTGCCCTGTCCAAAAAGAATGAGTAAGTCACACTTATGCATGTGTATATTCCTAACAAGACACGTCCCAGAGTTTGGATCCACCCAAAATTTCCACGGAAGAAGATAAGAATATTCCTATTCCTGAGTGGCCATACTAGAAATGCTTTGAGAGGGAAGACACCAAACATACACGCTGTGCAGCCATTCTGTCTTTTCCTCCATAACAATGTGCCTGTGTACACTTGCACATGTTAACAAGTGGAAGGTGATACGTTAAGGGACTGCCTGCAAACTTTTGTGAATGGGGCAGTGTGTATACAGTAAAAGCTGTGCACAGAAATATTCTGGGTGAAAGACTTAAACTCTAAAATTAACCTTTAAGGTGGGAGGGGGGGCAGGTTAGTTACATACACAGATATATAGAGAGGTATGGATATTTTGAAACAGAAGTAAGCAAAGTGGCAGCAACTTGCCTTTAAATAGATACACACACATATGCACACACACCACCATTTATTTTTTAAAAAGTTTTCCAGACAATAAGTGGACTTCCAGCCATATTTGATTTCTTTCTTTCTTTCTTTCTTTCTTTCTTGTGAATTTGTCAGTCAGTGTGGCCCCTGAAGGCTCCTCAAACCCTCCCCAGCTACTCTTTTTTTCTTCTTCAAAGTTTTAATCCTATTCCTTCCTTTTCTGTACACAGCTTGGATTGAACTATTTTGAAAAGGATTTAGGAGATGTGGGGAGTGGGACGGCCAGAAAAGAATGTTTCAATGGCATTTTTAAAAAATGACATATGGGATTTGTCCTATCACTATTTTAAAATTGCACTTTTAAAAAAAACAAGCACTAGATAGGGATATATTACATTAATCACTCATCATGTCCTTTGGGAGAACTTATAAACTATTTTAGTTTTTCCATCTCATTTCTTTATTTAGCCAAATGGAAATAATGTTTAATGTCATCTTTTTAAATGGTAACTTTTTTCAGCATGAAATATTTGAAATACAAAGCATATTAATGTCTTTTTTTTTAAAAAATGAAATAATTCACATGATGATAAAAGTCTTTAAACTTAAATAATAAGCATGATGTAACTCTTTAATTTATATAGCAGGGCTATCTTGTCTTGTTTATATAAAGACCAGTGAATTCCATTCACACAATGTCATTAACCACCAGTATAAATAGTCTGGGTTGCATGTTGTAACATGATAATGTGAAAGCCCAAAGGAAATCATTCCCAGGCTACATCAGAAAAGCTACTAAATCAACAACTGGGACAGAAAATAACAGAGCAAATTCCGTGAGCAGAGCTTTAAAATGTGTTGTTTAAAATAGAGCAGCTTTAAAGTGTGACAGAGCTTTTGTCCCCCCTTTTTTTACAAAAGGATCATTGATGTTCTGTGGCCATGTGAATTTACCAGAATTACATTTAGAAAAACCTAAGCACATAGTCAAACCATTTCCATTGTACCTGTGGATTGACAGTCCCTCCATCACACTATGAAGAGCCAACATGGTGTCATGGTTTCAGTATTGGACTAAGACACTGGGAGACCAGGGTTTGCATTCCTGCTCAGCCCTGAAAACCCACTGGGTGATCTTGAATAAGTCACATCATCTCACCTTCAGACGAAAGGAAAGGCAACCCCCCTCTGAACAAATGTTGACAAGAAAACCTCGTGATGGGATCACCTTAGGGCCCATAAGTTGGAAATGACTTGAAATGACACAACAACAAACACCCTCACACTGTATGTGGTCCTGCTTTTTGGAGATCTTTGAGTGGATGGATGCTTCCTGATGGAGAAACTGAAAAGACCACATGTGTGACTGGTACTGTTTTGCAGGTGTGCATTCTCAATGGCAGGAGCTCCTTATGATAATCTCCCACAGCCACACGCCGCTGTTCAGAGCCCAAAAACACGAATAGTTGTGTTGATTCTTACCAACAAATCAATTCAAGGAGTTCTCTGCAGCAGGACAGAACCTTTCCAATGTTAATGGGCCTCAATAAGCCAACATGGTATAGTGCTTTGAATGTTGGACTAGGACTCCAAATGTTAGACCAAATGTTCCTGCTCAGCCATGGAAGCACAGAGTCAAAATCAACCTTGAAGTCATATAACAACACAACGAGTCTTAATTTCCCCATTCAATACCAAATTCTCCCAAATTCTCCAAGTTCCAAGATTCATATATTTTGAAGCAACCTTGATCTGCTGCAAGAATTCTACTTCAGAAAGTCTAATGGCTTGGTTACATAGTTGATCATAAACTACTGTTATGAGTGTCATAAAAGTATATGACTTCACTCATAATAATAAATAATGAATAAAAATTATTTTTTAAAAAGTATAGGGCTTCAAATATCAAGCAGAAGGGGCTGCTTTTACCTACTCAAATCTAGTTAGCCTTTTTGTTATGATTCCCAGAATGATTCTCTATTTGATTATCCACAAATAATACCTCTACAAGTAATGAGATACAATATAATTACACTTAATAGATACCTCTTTGCTCTCTCTAAAATCTCCAGTGGACATATATTTGAAAAGAGTAGCATTTATTTTCATTTGCAAACAAAACAAAAAAAACAAAACCCAAAGAGTTGGGTGGCATTTGATAGATGAGCAGGTTGATTGTATGTGACTGGTATTATCATGTAATAAGCAAGAAACAATTAATTTCCCACAATAAACTTAATTTGAACCATTAAGGCCAGTGTAACATGCCAGCTGTTGGGTTCTTTTGGAGTGGTAGACATTAATATGTGATGCCACCCATATCTTTATAAATTTCCCCCAAAGGAAATGTGCATGGACCTATTTTTCTTATCTTTATATGGATTTTGAAAACATTTTGTTTCACTCTTCATTTGTACCAAAAGTGTGGTGCTAGATTTTTAAACTGTTTTAATTTTATAAGTTTGGCTACCAGTCTTGAAAAATAGCAAAATCAGGACTCAGCAAATGCAGATGAGAAACCACCCAGGGTCAGGAGTTTTCCCAGCAGATAAGGATCACCAATTAGCAGACACTAACCTTCTTTGCATATCCTCCCACCCTGAGGCCCTGCCATCAATAACAGAACAATACACAGATTCACATGGAAATTGCTCCTTCCTACCCAGGGTCACACAGTATATATATCCCACTCTCTTCTATGCCAGCATTCTCTGAAGAGTCCACCCACAGATGCTGGTGAAACATCAGGAATAAACTCTTCTAGAACATGGCCACATAGCCCAAAAAACCCCACAAAAAATGATGGATGCTGGCCATGAAAGCCTTCGACTTCACATTGCCTTCAAGTTGTTTCTGATTTATGGCAGCCCTAAGGCAAACTTATCATGGGGTTTTCTTGGCTCATGATTTGTTCAGAGGATGTTTACCATTGCCTTCTCCTGAGGCTGAGAGAGCATGCAACTTGCCCAAAGTCATCCAGTGAGTTTCACGGCTGAGCTGTAATTGAACCCTGGTCTCCAGAGGTCTAGTCCAACACTGAAACCACTATATGCCATGCTAGCTTTTTCTACTTAAACCCCAAAGGCCTATGTCCAATTGCTAGCCTTAAACAAAGTAGATTAACTGATATAATTACAGCGCTATAGAAATAAAGTTTAATAATAATAAATAATGATTTACACAAAAACTGACTTACTATTCAGTCATTAATTGAATAGGTCTACTGGAATTGCAATGAATAATTGGTAAAGGCATGATGATGATGATGATTTTGTAAATCTGTACTCTCTTTAGATTGATGCATATCGTCTTTTTCTGCCCCTGCTTTCTGGATAAGGTGTCCATGGCCACCTACACCAGGCAGAGGCTTCCATGATAGAATGTTTATTCAGCAACTTTTTTTAAAAAAATCCTATTCACAGAGAACAATCATGTTAGGTCTGTGGTAGGCCATAATGCTTCTTAGTTTTATATGAAGATGTACTGCAGGGAGATATTTATTTATTTTTGTATGGAACAATATTTAAACACCTGAAGTTTGAAATGATAATCTGTGAGGATTAGGCTTGAGAACCGAATTTAGAAAAGTTCCCATTTTTTGACTGTAACTCCCGGAATTTTGGAAGCTGTCCAAAAATGGAGCTATTTCAACCTCTGTTTGAAAGCAGTATGACCAGCTGCAAAGAAGGACAATGTTGCTGACCTTCTTGGAGCTGTGTCGAGAAAAGACTTTGCACAAGCATCGCTTTCATGACTTGCTATACTGCTGGAGATATATTAGGATATTATTATAGCTCTCTGGATGAATTGCAATGATCAGTAAAATAGTTTTAAAAATAAAAACAAAAATGACCCCCCTCTCTCTGCAAATTATATTTCTGAAATGAAGAAGAGGTGGAATTTTGTGTAGATAGACTGTGCATTCCTTCCATTCCTATACTCAAAACCAACACCAAAGCTCACATAGTTTTATAACTAAGTTTTGTAGTTCTAAGGCCTTCTCTTTTTGTACCTCTTCTGGGTTGATGGATCACAAAGATCTACTAAAAATAACAATAAAGTACAACTCACAGTTCTGAAGTTTCCACACTTTATCTACAAAATTATTACAACCTCAGAAGCCTATTACAACCCTGTCACACTTCCTGAGAGATTTGTTATCTGTTTTACAAATGGGACACTGCCTGCCTACATTTCTGGAAAACTCAATAGAGGAAGTGAGACTTCAGCCCATTCAAATAGTTGTACATGTTCACAATTTCACTGGAAAGTCTGGTGAAATATCTACAGCATTCAAACACTGTGTTTCCCTTTCAAACTCTTTCCCCAGTCTTACAACTCACCATACTGTTGAGCATACTATATCCGTTTTTGTCCATCAACAGATTAATAACTGATCAAATTCCTGGGGCTTTTACACAACAGACAGTTATAACACTGCAGCTGCTGCCATGATACAAAATTGATGCAGTTTGACATCACTGCCATGGCTCCATCCTGTGGAATCCTGGAATTGGTAGTTTGTTGTGGCACCAGACCTCTCTGACAGAGAAGGTTAAATGTCACAAATATAACAAAACAACAAATTTAAGAATTCCATAGCACTGAGCCATAGCAGTTAAAGTGGTGTCAAATTGAATTAATTCTGCAGTATAAATGCAGTCTATGATTCCACTTTAACTGCAGTGAGAACATTTTGTGAAATTCCAGAGTTGCTAGTTCTAGAATTCTAGACTGAGAATTCTTAACATCTTCCTCTTTCCAATGCAGATCCCAGGATTCTAGGGAATGGAACCATGGTGGTTAGGACTGAGCACCTTGAATAGCAACTTTAACACTCCAGCTTAGGATCCTTGGAGAGCCAGTGTGGTGTAGTGGTTTGAGCATTGAACTAGGACTCTGGAGACAAAGGTTCAAATTGCCACTCAAGTCACAGAAGCCCACTGGGTGATCTTGGGAAAGTCATATACTCTCAGCCCCAGAGGAAGGCAATAGCAAACCCTCTCTGAACAAACCTTGCCAAGAAAACCTGGTGATAGGTACACCTTAAGGTTGCAATAAATCAGAAACAACTTTACTGATTCATTTGAAGGCATACAACAACAACAACAACAACAACAACAACAACAGGTTCTAACACAATGACAGCACCAGGATTCCACATTTAACTGCCACATTTCCATGCCATTGAATCTAGGGTTTGGGGGTTTTTTTTAGCATAAGGAGGGTTGTTGTTTTTTAAATTCGTGATTCATTTGGCATTGTCCAATTTGTATGTATGGTTGTGAAAGGATACTGATAGGGGGAAAAATCAACTCATTTAAAATGTGCTGGAGGAGAGTTCTACAGATGCTGTAAGTGCTGGAAAAATAAATGAATGGATGGATGTTAGAGAAAATCAAGCTTCAACCGAGAAACCAAGATGACTAAACTGGGCTGTTGTACAGTCAGCCCTCCATATTCACAAATTCTTTATCCATAGATTCAACTATACATGGCTAGAAAATATTCCAAAAATATATAAATTCCAAAAAGGAAATCTTGATTTTGCCATTTTATATAAGGAACAATATTTTACTGTGCAATTATATTCAATGAGACTTGAGCATCCACAGATTTTTGTATGGGGGGGGGCGGCTCTGGAACAAAACCCCAGTGGAACATATCATGGAATAGATTATAATATAACTTAGAACATATCATGGAATAGATTATAATGCTTGGTAAAGTGAAAGGCAATAGGAAATAGAAAACTGCACTACAAGTAGAATGATTCAATTAAGGAAACAGCCATTCTAACTTTGCAAGACTTGAGCAGGACAGGTGATGACTAGGTATCTTGGATGGCTTTCATTCATGGGGTTGTTGTAAGTCAAAGTCAACTTGACAGCAGATAATAACAAAAACAATAAATTTAACATTCTTAGCCAGAAAGCTCTTCTACTGTACTATGATCTTGCAGACTCTTGCACTGAAATGTTTCCCATTCCTTAGCAATGTTTCAAAGTTGGGAAAGTTTTAAATTCAGAACAAAGCAATCAATGAAAAGGATATATTCATCCTCATAAATACTCTGGGCTCTTTCAGATAGGATAAATCCATCAGAAGACTGCAATATTTGTGGCTGTAGTTCTTCAGGTTTTAAAAAAAAATCAAAATGCTGTTTCTATTGTCCTGGAACATTTTTTGGCAATTTCCAGCATCAACTGTAACATTTTATTCTCGCCTTTTAATAGGGTCGAATTAAAAGATATAGCTGTGTTAGTCTGTAGAATCAGTACGTAGAGAGATCTTATAGCACCTTTGAGACTAACTGAACAAAATAAATTGTCAGCATGAGCTTTCGTTGACTTCAGTCTACTTCCTCAGATGCACTGGAGGAAATAGACTGAAGTCTATGAAAGCTCATGCTGCCAATTTTTTTCTTTCTTTCAGTTAGTCTCAAACGTGCTACAAGATTTCTCTACATACTCACCCTTTAATAGATTTCTTTAAATATTAGAACACAACTATATCCTTCCCTTCTCTTCCTTTCTTTCTCCCAGGCAGCTCCCAGTTTTTGAAGTCCCCTTCATTCCCCTTCACTTGGCAGCTGAAAACATTCTTGTGCCACTAGGCTTTTAGAAACTGAATGGGATGGGGTTTTATTGAAATGCTATGATGTTTTATGGTTTGTACTCTCTTAAAGGAGTTTTGTAATGTTTAATGTGTAAATTTACAGCGCTATATAAATAAAGGTTAATAAAAATAATAATAATGTTTTACCTTTATAAATTGTTTGTTTTTAAAATAACTTTTTAAAAATATTTATACTTTTGTTGAATTTGTTGTATAGTTTTTAATCTGAATTGGCTCCATCCTGTGGAATCCTGGGATTTTTAGTTTGCCAAAGTTTTAGTTTGGCCTAGTCTGTCAGAGAGGCCCGGTGTCTCATCAAACTATAAATCCCAGTATTCTATAGGATAGAGTCAAGGCATTTAAAGTGGTTTCAAAGTACTGTACCTTATTTCTACAGTGTTGATACACATTAAGATGAATGGATGAATAGCCAGCTGCAGTGTTCCCACATCAGCCCTAGCAAGTTGAAGTCTGAGCTACATTTGAAGAATTGTAAACTGTTCTCCCAACAGTGCCCTAATCCTGGAAGTGAGAAGAGAAATATATTGCCCAGACTCTGGCTCATTCACCACACCTCCAGCTAGGCTCAAGATGGCCAGATACAATCCTTCTTTAAAGGCAGGATGCCCCAAGAGATTGCCTATGCCCTTCCCTCTTTGCATGTTATACTACAGGGGTTGGCAACCTCCGGCCCACGGGCCGGATGCGGCCCACGGAGGCCTTTAAGCCGGCCCCTGGCTCCTCCTGCCGCCACTGCCGCCGGTTGCGGCTTTTGACTGCTATGGGCGCCGCCATTTTGGGGGGGAAAGGGGCGAATCGCGCGTGACTTCCCCTAAGGTCAGTGCGACATTTCGCGTGGGCTGCCATTTTGGGCAAAAAAAATGGCGCGAAATCGTCGCGCGACCTCAGGAGAGGTGGTCGGCGCGAGATTTTCGCCGCCATTTTTTCCCCCCAAATGGCACCTCCATGGTCCGACGCTGCAGCGGCCTCTGGGGGCCCGTTACCGCCGCGGGGGGCCCCTCCGAGGGCTCTGCGGATGGCATGCCGGGCCTCTCAAGGCCCGTTGCTTCCCTGGGCCTCCGGAGGGGCTCCAGCGGGGCGGCAGGCGGGCCCTGGGGGCCGTTTCCGTCGCCTGGGGCCGCTCCAGGTGGGCTCCTGGAGATGGCAGTGGGCCCCTGGGGTCCCGTTGCTTCGGCTGGTCCTCAGGAGGGCTCCAGTGGCGGCAGCAGGCCCCTGGGAGGCCCGTTGCCGTCGCTGGGCCCTCAAGGAGGTTCTTGTGATGGCAACGGGCCTCTCAGAGGGCCCGTTGCCTTTGCTGGGTCCTCCAGGAGGGCTCCAGCGGCGGCAGCGGGCCCCTGGGAGGCCCGTTGCCTTCGCTGGGGCCTCCAGGAGGCTCCAGCGGTGGCAGCGGGCCGCTCGAGAGGCCATTGCGTCGCTGGGGCACTTCCAGGTGGGCTCTTGCGATGGCAGCGGGCCGCTCAGAGGGCCTTGCCTTCTCTGGGTCCTCCAGGAGGGCTCCTGCGACGGCAGCGGGCCCCGGGGCCCGTTGCCTTTCTGGGCCTCCAGGTGGCTCCAGCGGCGGCAGCGGGCCCCGGGGAGGCCCTTGCCTTCGCTGGGGCCCGCCCTCCAGGAGGGCTCCTCGCAGCAATTGGCCCCTGGGAGGCCCAGTGCCATCCTGGGGCCCTCCTGGAGGGCTCCTGCAGCGGCAGCGGGCCCCTGGGGTCAGGGCCGGCAAAATGGGGAGGCCTCCAGCGCTGGCGTCCCCCCCTGGCCTCTTTCCTGGCTTCTGATGGGGCCTGGGGACCCGTCAGGGAGGAGGGGGGAGAAGAAGAGGGGTCGCATTCGGGCAAAGTAGGAGTGAAGGGAGTTGCCTGGGCCCCCGTGGGTGGAAGCGCCATCCCGGGGAGGAAGGGAGAGAGAAGGGGAGAGAGGGGGGGGGAGGAGGGTGGGCCGTCCGGGTGGGAACGATCGGGCGTGCCCTTTTTGTTTTATGAGTTACATGAGAACGCACGCCGCGGACTTTCATTGCTAGGAAGGGGGGAGGGGGGAGAGAGAAGGGGGGGGGGGGGGGAGAGGGGCCGGGAACGTCCGCAGGGGCGCGGCGTGTTGGTGTTGATAGAATAGCGGTCGCGGGGCCACGAAGCACGAAGCCCGATTGGAAACGCAAGGAAGGAGGGTCGAGGGCCGGCCACATAGTGGGGGGGGATGTCTGGATTACAGGATAACAGACCCTGCCCGCAATGCTGCAAAAAGGGTGTTAAAAGGGGGTCAACCCACCGGCCTGTTATAGGAGGGGGGGGGGAACGGTGGGGAAGAATACAAAGGAATTTTTGAGTTCTTCTAATGTTTGTAATGATTAGTGAAGAAAGTCATTGTGCCCATACTTTCCAATAAAAATCTTCTGCCCCCTTTTGTGAATTATGTCTGTAATGTAGTAGAGTGAGTAGCCACATAAAAGGGCCATTAGTAAAGACAGGCAGCAGAGAGGAACGTTAGAGGGAAAGAAATAAGAGGATAAAGTAGGGGAGGCAGTAATGTGAGGACAACAATCACCCTTAATTTCTCAAATGATGGACCATGCTCCTTTAAAAAACTGCAGAGAAAAATTAAATGTATTTTAGGGGACCGTTCAGGAAACAATTATGTGGTATATGTAAATTTGCCTGTAAAAAAAGTACAAATGACGCAGGGAGGGGGGCCGCATAACATAGAACTAAGGGCGCGCGAGGTCCCAAACAACACCACATCAGCAAAACTTTACTCATCTGACATGTCAAATAAGGAATATAAAAATATGTTGCAGGCCCATATTTATAAAAATTCAAGATCCGGTTCGGAGCAAATAAAGTCAAATAAAAACAGTTTTTTACACAAAGTAAAGCAAATAAACAAGTGAAACGAAACAAATACTTCAGAGACACACTTTAATGAATACACACTACGCCCGTAGGATAACTCGGCCCAAGATAAAAGGAGTAGGGCGGCAAGACAACGTGGTGAAACGCCACCGCGGTTAAGTCCGGTTGTTTTAAAAAATTGGCCACCTCCCCTCCTATCCTCTCTCTCCTTTAACACCTCCATACTCCGCACACCCACTAGCACTGAGAGGGCCACACCTCGGCTGGAAGATGGACCCCTACCACCCTCTCACCCCCCCTTTCTGGACTGCGAACAATCTATCAGAACTCAATGACCACAGGACTATAGCATCTCTATGGTCGTTATTCCCACAGACGGCACGGCAGGGCACATCAAAATCTCGGGGCAAATTTAGCCTTGGGAATCTAAAAAATTATTTAATATCCATGCCCCGAGGAATGTCCCCATCTTCGGGTTTATACCTTGCGCCTGGCCCTTATTCCTTCTAAAACTATTCCCCTTATCCCGCCCTATGCCAATTTGCACGGCGATAGTTGTCTTCGCAGACAGCCCGAAGTTGTTACGCATCGTTCCCTTGCGTGGGTGTACGCCAATACAGAACCTGTAACAATAGCCAGAGCAGCCGCCGGAAATAGAAAGCCGAGTGCACTGCGCGCCCGGTATTCCTGCTCCCCAGGTGGCTGTCCCACCCCCCCCCCGTCCCCCTCCCCATGTACCATCCCGGGCATCCTTCTCTTTTTTCAATATTCACATGTCACTATCCCCCAACTGCCCCCAACAGGGTCCTCAGTCCCACCCAGCGTGTCCTCGGCTAGGGCGAACAAAGGCCCGCCCCCCCCGTTTAGTCTGGACCTTACGCATGCCTCGGGCTGAACGAGGGTAGGCCATTTACATGCTCAAAGCCTTAGTTCCACTGCAGTTCACCATTATGGCATGCGCCCAAGGCCACCCAGGGCCTCCATTTGACTCACTGCGACAAGTGCTACAAAATGACGGCAGAAGAAAAAATTGGAAGGGAAACTATCGTGCGTGCAACACCTGCAGCCTCTTCCAAGGGGAAGCTAACTTCAAGGGCTGAGATCAGTTTAAATTGGAGACAAATGGGCGTGTTAATGAAGGGGGAAAGCGGGGCTGAGTGCATTGGGGTTCCATGAGCGGAAAGTTATTGGGTTTGTGTAGAGCTAACGAATCGGATTGTAAGAGCTAAAGAGGTGAGGTAGAGTAGTAATTAGGGCCACCCTATGTATGAACCTCCTATATCAAAGACCAAATACTCGTGAAGAAGAGAAATTAGATGTGGAAAGCCGAAGGATACATACTGAGATGGGGCGATGGAGAAAAGGCGGACGCAGCCATATGACAACTAAAAAATCCACATTATGTTTCGACCCTAGTCTGGCAAACCTAAACAAAACCTCTCCTTAGGAGAATAGAGAATTAACCTTGACCGTAAGAGCCCTTTGGGAAAGTTACCACAGAGATGGGAGGTATAGGCCCCGGCACATCGTCCTCAGGATGAGTAATGTTGTGAACGTGCCTCGGTCAACTAGTGGGTTTCCCATGCCAGAGCAGACCATTATGCCATACTAACTCCCAAAAAAGAGCCATTATTTGTCCTTTTGAAAAGGGAGGTTGGAAACCAGCAAGGCCATCAAACAGCCTGTTTCTACCAAACAAGGCAAGCTCTTGTCGTGCGTCAAACACTCAGCCCCTTTTGAACATTTATATAGAATTTATTATAGTTTTTCTCTTTGTTTCTTCTAAGAAGCCACAGAGCACAAGCCTCTTGGTCTTTTTGCCAAGTTCTACTTAAACACTCATAATAATATTATTGAATAAATGACCAGTACTTTTCCTATATTTTGGGTAAGATTTTCATATCCATAAAGGCATTTGATGACTAAAAAATCCTTTTATTTTCATTTGAAATCACTCGCTTGATATCAGAACGTTTCTCTTGAATGAGTTTTTTGTTTTACCATAGTATTATATATTAGGGTGCTGAAAGCTCACAAACATATGAATTAAAGCATTATGATGCTTTTGCTGGAGGGGTTGACAGATATGTTGATTTAGTGTAGTCAAAGGGAAAATATGGGTAGCTTCCGAAAAGTTGGAGGATGAATGGTTAGTATAGTTCAGCAATCCGCATATATGTTACCTCTAGAGATAATTGCTGAACCCACAGGTCACATGTGGTCTTTGGGATTTATTCACCGTTCCCGTGTAGGTGTCCGCTGGCCACAATTGTGTGCTACGGTTTAAGAATATGGGGAAGGCATATTGCGGTTTTTTCCAGGAAGGGGGGGGGGGAAGAGAGGGGGGGGGGGGGGGGGGGGGGGGGGGGGGGGGGGGGGGGGGGGGGGGGGGGGAGAGGGGGGGGGGGGGGGGGGGGGGGGTGGGGGAGAGGGGGGGGGGGGGGGTGGTGATCTCTTATTACAACTTTCCCAACCAAAAAACGCGCGGAGTTGACTATCGGGCAATGGGTTGTTGTGATCTACGATCTGTACTAACAAAGGCTGCTTCCGAGTGAAGGTAGGACAAGTGATCATAGTAGACCAACCCTTACCTGGAGGCTCAGCAGTGGCTGTGGTAAATGTGGCAGATGACAAGCGGCAGGAGTTAGGCAGGTGTTGAAAAAAAGTATGTTGGGTGCGCACCATGACCTAGCTCCGCCCCAGGTTCTGGAAAGATTGGAGGTGCTGTTGGGTTGCACGATTTCAACAAACATGCAGAACACCTGGCAAGATTGGGGGACAAGAACCCCCGAAAAGGACAGGACCAAAGAGAACCAGCCACAGCAAGCCCCCGAAAGCAGGGAGGGGAGCAACCACCACCACACCCCCAACCCCCATTGTGGGGAAGGCCAAGCGCGAGCGCGTACCCAATCAAGCATCTAGTGCTGTTGGAGATCTGGTGTTGTAGCCCGAAGGTGCTGCAAGGAGGAGGGGAGGAGAACGGAGAGAGTATCAGAAGCATGTCATTCATATCATTGTCTGCCTGGAAAGCAAACTGCAGTGGAAGACCTACTGCGGCAAAATAGGTAAATGGAATAGCAGCAAAAGTGTAAGCCTATTGATGGGTTTTGCCCATCAGTGAAAAGGTACATTGCAAAACAGCAGCAGGATGGACAGGATGTTGTGTGATACATACTAGCCAAAGACACTTTTATCCTGTTAAAATTCCACTTTTATGGCTTCGTGTGATAAAGTCCCTAATATGAATACTCACTCAGACCTTGGTAGCACAGGAAAGCAGAATATGTGACCCTCCCAGTTACTGTACTGCTATTCAAATAATCCCTTACCACTAACTATACTGGCTATGGCTGATGAGAGCTGTACTCTAACAACATCTGGAGACATCATGGAGCTCCTCCAGACAGAGCAAATGTATCAGGATAGCAAGATTGTTGCTGTAGTTGGGTTATCTACTCTGTCAGTAATTGTTGCTGTAGTTCTCAGAATTTAATTTTTAAAATAACTAAACAACATTTCTGTTGTCCTGGGGTAAAGCTCATGGCCAAAAAAGAGCGGCCTCTGGCCATGATTTCACTGGGACCATGGTGACCACATGGCCTGCTTCCACAGTGGATCACAGCTGTGGTCCCAAGCCAGCCGCCACCAGGAACTGGATTATTTCCACTCCTTTTTGTTCTTGTCCAAAGGACCAGAACACAGCATTGGAGCAGCTTCTGACTGCTGGGGGGGTGTTTGAATGCCAACCCCCACAGTCACCAGAATCTGCTTTATTTGGCTCATGTGTTTTAGGCCCTAGACTACTTTCTGGAAATTCCCAGCACCAACTAAGAAATCACTATAAAGTACCCCTCCATCAAGAATGTAATGTGTGGATGCAGAGATTATAACAACCCAGACCTGATAAAATCTAAGGACTTCTGTCTCAAGAACTCGTACTTCTTTAGGTCAATCTGGAAGGGCAGGCATTGGATTGGCAAGGGTAGGGCCCTTGTCAATGTGGGATACCAGGCACCACTTGTTTCATCCTCCGTCCCTACCCAAACACACCTTAAGACAGAGATGTGGTGGCAGTAGGAAGACCAGTCAACATTAGGAAGAAGCTTACATTCACCTGATGGGCTAGGAGCATCAACATCTCTATCATCTGTGTTTGACATACTTTAAACTATGGATGCTTCTTCTCTGTAGAAATAATGCTATTTAACACTACTTAAGCGACATTCTACATAGTCCTGGAATTAGTTGTTTTGTGAGGCACCAGAAGGGGGTATGGTGCACAGCAAGTGACATCCCCCGGGGGGGTGACACCCTGGTGAGGTCCTTCTCCCGCTGTGGCAGTCATATTTTCCCCACTCTGATTTAGCCATTTTGGGGAACTAACTTGAGGTTTATATAGATTCTTAAGACTGGTTTCAGATAGGATTTTTATCACACATCACGCTGACTCATTAACTGAATGTTATACAGAGTTTCAGACATCAGCATCTTCCATCTTCCTTTTATTGTTCCTGTTTTTCCATGTTTGTGTATCAACATCTGGCAACCTCATGAATTTCATAGGGTTTTCTTAGGGAAGGAATATTCAGAAGTGGTTTTGCTAGGTCCTTCTTCTGAAATATAGCCTACAGCACCTGGTATTCATTGACAGTTTCCCATCCAAGTTTTAACCAAAGATGACCTTGCTTAGCTTCCAAGATCAGACGGCATCTGGTGCCTTTAGGGTATTTAGACCCCTTCCACTGAAAAAAATAAGAAAAAATACTATTTGCACAAAGGCTTTTGATTGCTAGCATAGGAAAGCCCCACCTGGAAATACTGTAGATAATCTTGTTAATGATATAACTTCTGTTAAAAAATCCCTCTTGTGTACTGATTTGTCCTGGGTTACTTATTTATCTGGCTGCTGGCACTGTATATATGAACATACATTGCCTTCAGTTCAAAATGATCTATAAAAGAGATCACTTTTGTCCTGTGGTCCAAGTGGACGTATAGAATCCCCTTATCTCATCCCTGCATGACTAAAGGACTAAAGGCCTTGGTCCAGGCCTTGGAGGTAGAGAGGAACTGCTGGACCTCTTACCCTTTCCCTCCACCACTCTCTTCTCCTTCTGTGTCATGTCTTTTTTAGATTGTAAGCCTGAGGGCAGGGAACCGTCTAATTAAAAAAATTGTATGTACAGCGCTGTGTAAATTTACAGCGCTTCATAAATAAAGATTAATAATAATAATAATAATAATAATAACTGATAAATGTGATTGTCATGCTATCCATTCTATATCATAATGAAGAACAAGATCTTGATATAGTGAGAATTGTTCCCAGAAAGTTTACAAAATTGCAGATTTTCCATGTAGGCACAAAGTTGCTTTGAAAAAGGAGCCACCTCTACTGCTTCCGTGAATCCACAAAGTGAGAATCCTATAAACAACTGCCTAGAACTAAGTTTCAGTGAACAGAGTGGGGCTTGTGAAGTCAAAGGCTTTCATGGCCAGCATCCATAGTTTTTTGTGGGGTTTTCGGGCTATGTGACCATGTTCTAGAAGAATTTCTTCCTGACATTTCACTAGCATCTGTGGCTGGCATCTTCAGAGAGTGGTGCTTATTTCTGAGTAAGTCTGTACAGGACTGCATTATGCAGCATATCATATTATGAATGCCAGCCTGTGTTTCCTTACTGTGTACATTCTAAAATGGCTGATTGATGGATTATTTATTAATTGCTTTCCTGTCCATTACAGGCCACAAAGCAGTGTTTATGTCTGTCATTGTTCCTATTTTCACTTACTGGTTTAACGGTAAGATCTTTGTATTACTGTTGTGGGATCCATTTGCAAAATGTTTTGGCTGAATATCAGGATGGCTGTAAGACTACTGATTTGGGTTTGTTGAAATTTGGTTGTTGTTTTTTTTTAAAGATGCTTTAGAAAATCTAAATAATGACCTGGCAAAATTGGGCTATCAAAATACCCATGTAGTTGTGCTTCCTCAGAAATAATGAAAGGTGTACTAAATGATCAAATAGTAAGTAATATAAGTGATTGTTACTGAAACACACAGATTGAGAGGAAAAACCTATATAAAAAGGCTACCTACAATCTACTCTATGCACACTCATGTGGGAATAAGTTCCTCTGAGAACATGGGGGTGTTTTTAACTAGGCATTGTGCTTATAAATATCTCCATATTAAGAATGTTTGCATACAAATCCAAGGCCTACTAGAGTAGACCTGTAAGCATGCAGGGGTAGCTGTGTTGGCCACTTAATAAATTCAAACAAAAATCCACCAAACAGTCATATCTTTATTGACCAAGCAAAATGCACAATATATTTGTTGCAAGCTTTCAAAACTCCACTGGCTTCTTCATCAGGCAAGACGTTGCATATCAAACAGGAGAAAAATTAGAGATGTTAGTAAGATGCCTGCATTTTGTTATTTTTACCCTTGGTTAAGATGGTATGGGGAGGGTATCTGCTAAGGATCAAAAATATAAAAAATATAAATATAAATATTTAGTTAAATGCCACTGATTCAATTGGTTTACGCTAGTTGGGACTGGAATTGGATTTAAGCCCAAATATTCCGCAGCATTGCTTGGGAATCACTTAGTCATCCAGAGATACAATCAATGAGAATGGTCTCAAATGAATAAATGTGACTCACTTGAAAGGAATCATACCATAGGTCATCTATGGATCCACATCAACTG
Source organism: Sceloporus undulatus (assembly GCF_019175285.1). Lineage (NCBI taxonomy): Eukaryota > Metazoa > Chordata > Lepidosauria > Squamata > Phrynosomatidae > Sceloporus > Sceloporus undulatus. The sequence continues at coordinate 62,156,018 of NC_056526.1, forward strand.
GTATTTTCTTTACCCTTTTAATCCTACCTCCATCTGTACACTTTTGCAAAATAAAAATGATTTGATTCATAAACATATAAATCCAAAAAAATGAGGTCAAAGTAATCCACTAGAAATGTGCAAAGAATGGTTCTGGCCTTTAAAAAAAATCAAAGGAAAATGGCAAGAAACAATAAATAAATAATTTTCTAATACAGATAATTGAAGTTATTCCTTAAGTACTAGTTAAATATAATATTTCTTTTATAATACAGTATATCTTTCCCACTTCTACTTCTACTCGTACTGATGAGGAAGATGAAGAGAACTATATAGACAGATAAAAAAGATTATTTCACTACAAACTGAAAAATGTGACCTATCATTTAAAGGATATCCTTTTCTGCCGAATAGCTGCACAATACTAAACAGAATGTGGTATTAATCCCCAACCTTAGCATTTTACGCAAATTGCTAACTCACCTTCTTGCAATCATGTATTCAGACATAAGCGCCATAAACCACAATGAGGCTTTCTCCAGGATCAGTGTTTATAGCAGGAATGTGCAGAAAGCAGGTTGAAATATGCTGGTAAAATTCTAGATGATTTTTCAGGAGAGTAACAATGATTTATGATATACAATTGTTTAACAAGATAGTTAACAAAGAAGTTTGCAGGTCAACATATTGTATTACGGGCATTCATTGTGCACTCACATTCCTAAATAACAATAAATGGCTGGTGTTTAGGCAATATGGATATGGTATTGTCTCCTTTGCTGTGGTTACGTCCAAATTTACTCATGACTTTGGAAATGTATAGCTGTCCATGGCAATGTGAGAGTCACAGATTTGTCTGTTTACTGGAACAAACACTTGAGATATATTATATAATATTTATTTATTTCTACCCCGCTCTTCAGCCAAAAGGCTATCAGAGTGGCTTACAAATTGTTAATTAGACATTTCCCTGCTCTCGGGCTTACAATCTAAAGAGAAAAGACACAAAAGGAGATGGGAATGGCAGTGGGGAAGAGGAAAAGTCCAGCAGATCTTCTCTCCCTCTGATATCATACTATGTATGAAAAATATAGAATAATACATTCCAGTGACTCATGGCCAAAGCGGGGTCATGTCTCAGTCCTGTCACATTGGACCCTTCTCCTATGGGCCTTTTATAGTTTCTCATATACTCCTTGTCTATCAACAAATCCAAAAGGCCAGTCAATCAGGACTTGGAAACATTATCATTGGTGGATTCTGGCTTCCATGTCTGTGGGACACAGAGTCCATTCTGGGTTTTAGTCTGGACTTTAAAGAAGCTATTCTAGGTGTTGAACCTATTTGGGGCCCGAGACAGATGGGCGGGAAGCAGCATGGTGGCACCGATTCTAGGGTTTGGGAGTGTGTGCCAGCCGCCATCATGGCAGGACCGTCATGATAACGCAAGCATGGCACCACATCCATACATCAGGGTGCCACACTTGCATTCCTGACATGCCAAAAAGAACCCGGTTGCTGCGGGCTCCCTCAGAAGCTAAAATGGACAGCTCCAGCCCACCCTTTTGGGGCAGTCTTTCAAGCCCCTTTATTATTATTATTAACCTTTATTTATAAAGCGCTGTAAATTTACACAGCGCTGTACATACAATCTTTTTAATTGGACGGTTCCCTGCCCTCAGGCTTACAAGGGATAGTTCTGTTAGAGTTCAGACTAAAACCCAGAGCAGATTCAGTGTTCCACTGACATGGAAACCACCAGCCAGCACTGTGCAAAACACTGACCATGCCAGCTACAGAATTCTTAAGAGTTCAAAAAAGGAACTTTCCTAAGCTTATTGCATTGAGCCAACCAGAATTTCTAATGTCACAGCACCAAGTAGCTGCATTACAGTGGTGGGAAAATTGTGCCCCTCCAGATGTTGCTGGACTATGATTCAAATCAGACAGCATAGCCAATAATGGAAGATAATGGGAACTGCAGTCCAATGACATCTGGGTGCTCACAAGTTACCTACTTCTGAGAAAGAGGTAAGCAGGACTCAACACAGGCACACTGTTTTCAACAGTAGCCTCATTTGTTTTACTTTCTGCCAAATGATATTAGATTATAATTCATTTGTTTCCCCTGCCCTCAGCCCATCAATCCCTTGCAATAATCCAAAGCAATGCAAAATTGTTTATAAAAAAATGTTTAACAGGGAAAAACCTAAACAATATCCTTTTGATGGGTTTGGAAGGGGTCTAATTATGAAGCAGAAACACAAAAGCATGCATATGGACACACATGTGTGCCTGTCCCTCAGACTCTGAATATCAAAGGAGACACATAATCCCGTTTTGTTAGAAATGAGTCCACTAAATCCTTGCCCAACCATCATCAACAGCATGATGAATCTTGTTCCCATGGAGCAGAAATTGGCTCCAACTGACAGATGCAAATTAAAGCAGATCAAACAAACATTTTCATTGCCTATCAAAATTAAACTTTCTATTTCCATGGCCTGTGAGCTATGGCTATCTCAGAGGCATTCAAACTGTTGTCATTGTACATGCTCTGCAGGCACAGGATGGAAGAAGAGGCCAAATATAGCTTCCTCCAGAACTTAAGAAACACAGTTGGGGCCAAACACCACACAGTCCTTTCACGACTAGTGCTGTACCTGAAGGAGTAAAGCTCTCTCTTGTGCATGAACAAAAATATGACATAGAGCCAGATCTTCCAAGACATGTACCTCTTGGCCTATAAATGCATTTCTGGCACCCTTAGGAACCTAATAATACATAGATCTCTCAGAACTTGGAACAGCTACCTTTTTGTGTTACAACATACTGAACCCTCCAGATAGCAAACCATGTTAATAGGGAGAAAGGGTGGTCTAATAATCATAGTCCAAAAAAGTAAATTTCCCAAGCTCTGGATTTCCTTATCAACCATATGTATGTGTAGGGAAAAGCAAGAAAAAATCTACATGATACCCAGTTTCTGCATAGACAAAAAAAATATATGACATCCTTGGGTATACATACAGTAGTAGCAAATAGGACATACACAGCCATTTTTATGACCCTCGCCGTTCCTTTCTCACAATATTTGATGTCTGTACAATAAAAATGGTGGTGGTGGTGATACTAACAAACTGAGCTAAACCAGTGCCATCACTGGAGGGGTGTGGGGGTGAGGATCACACCTGGTGACACCTCAGAGGAGTGATGTCCCCGCTTCCCTTGAGTGTCACCTAGTGTGGGCCGCAACCCCCACAACCCACCAGCGATGACACTGGTGTAGCTGACTTTGTTAGTATCATCATCACCATTATCATTTGATGATGAGGAGGAGGCTGGCCCCTTCTTCCTTTCCAGAGGGTGGGTGCTCCTGCACCCAGCTCCGGCCCCTTCTCCACTGCCCAGCTCTCTCCTGGAGGAAGAAGCTGGGCAGCAGAAGAGGACGTAGACTGGCAAATGCCTGCCTCTCAAGGCTCCTCCACTGCCCAGCTTTCTCCCTGAGGAGGAAGCCAGGCAGTGGAGGGAGGATGAGTGCACCCCTTCCATCCCCTCCCACTGCCTAACTTGCCTGGTTGTCCATCAGTTGCCCTGGGTTGGTGGCCAGGCAAACAAGAGAGCAAGTGAGGCAGTGGGAGGAGGAGAGGCAGGGCAATCTGCTGCTGCTCTTTCCCAGCAGCTCTTACAAGGTCTTGCCAGGTGGTGGAAGCCAAGGAGGGGCGACAGGCAAGCAAGGCAATGGGGAGGGACAGGCCACTGCCACCACCACCCCTGGCAGACCTTCCACACAGGATCACTAAGGTTAGCAACACCACTGAACTAAAGCCGTGTCTGTCCTAACCACTGCTCCCTTTCAACATTTCTGCAAGGGAAAAATGTTATTCTTTCATTAATTCATTCATTTTCTATCTCTCTTTGAGATTAAAAATAACAAGTCTTAAGATACCAGTATCACAATAGAAACATTCTTAAATGAAAGAATTATTCCTACAATCTGGCTGAGTGTGCAATGCAGAATAATTTAATAATCTTAAATGCATTCACTGGACACTCACCACAGACTCAGCCTGTGCATTTTTCATTAGCAATGGAAGACATTGAGCCAGATTTCAAAAACTGCAGTTTTCATATGGAACATTTTAAAACAATGCTGTTTATGATCTACATTAGTGCTGTACAATGGAGGGGTGAGGAGCATATGCCTTTCAGAAGTTGTCATATTGTAAGCAGTAGCAGTCGGTATCCACCCCCATATCTGGGTTTTAGCCTGAATTTTAAAGGAGCAAGCCAAACTCCTGGATCTGTTTGGGGGCAGGGTTCATTGGCAATGAATTTATAGTCATTATTTATTTCAAAATCACTTTAAACGCCTTTTACAAATGAAGTAGTAATTATGAATGAGTAAACAAAACACTCCCCTTAGCTCTCTGGACTGACACTCATGTTACAATTACTCCAAGGGAGTACAAGGTAAGCCTCATTTATAAATCATTAACTGCTCTCTTTTTTGCCAGGTTGACTTGCGTCTGTATGGTTTCATCACCCAGACGATTGCAAAACACAATCCAGATGAAAGGTAATGCTCAGCACCTTTTGTCTCACCCGTTAGACAACTTTCCCTTCTCTTATGCAACTGTACAATCCTACGCAGTGTTTCCGTTTGCATGCAACAATTAACAAAGGGCTAAGTGTTAAGAGCACAACAATGCAGCCGAAGGCACAATGCTGCACAATTGTTTTGTTGCTAGTAGTGGGAGAATTGGTCTGATTTGAAAGCATCATTACCCTTCCAAAACTGGTCTGTGTGACTGCATGGATACATTGTCACAATTCATTCACTTGGTTGGAAAATGGTGAAATGTTTTACAGATGAGAAAGAATTTAGTAGCAGCTCCTCAAATATGTAGGAGCCATATCCCAGGACTGAGTCTTGGTTTAACTAGTACTGGACATGGCAGCCTTCCCCAGCCTTGTGCAATATGGATTATGATGGATTACAATTTCCCTCATTTTAGGGGTGATATCAGTTGAAGATCAATCCATCTAGAGCAATGCCACTGAAAGTGGTAGTCCCTGGATCACTGCGCATTTCTGATTCATTTCTTGGCTGTCAATACCAGGAAGGAAAGAACCAATTGTACCCAATGGGCACAAATTTAGTGTCAGTCCATGACACATTGGGGCCAGAATACTCTAAAGGTATCAGATCTCATCTGATCTTGGAAGCTAAGCAGGGTCATCCCTGGTTAGTACTTGGATGAGTCACTCCCAAATAGGGTACATTTCAAAGGAAGGACTTACAAAAGCACCTTTAAGGATTCCTTGCTTAAGAAAACCCTATGAAATTAATGAATTGCCATAAATTGACAGGAGACTTGAAGGTGCGCGCACACACACACACAAGAAGCACTTCTCTATAGTGTGCCAGTCTGGATGAAATTGTTCTGTCCTGCCTGTCAGTAACTCTCAGGGTGCTTTCCCAATTCTTTTTTGTGGAAATGCCAAGGACTGAATTGCAGACTTTCTCCATACAACACCTCAACGTAAAATTTTACTTTTTGACTATACCTCTCAAAATATCTGGGAGATTCAAGAAATTGTAGTCCAAAACTATAACTTTCCCACTCTCTGCTAAATAGAGAGTGTTTATTAAAGCTCATATGTTCTGCTTCTTATTTGCAAATAAAAATCAATCCAGACCTTTCAGCCCCTCGTATTCAGCCACATCCCAGCTGTTTCAGAGGGCTGATCTGCATGTTGTGGCAGCTATGTGGTTACCACTGAAAATCACTTCCACATGGCCGGGGCACCATCATTCAAATGTTACTGTAGTTTCATGAAATCCCAGTCACAGAAATGATTTGCAGTGGCAGTGGTTATGCTGCAATTACCAGTTAGTTACCATATAAATCATGGAGCAACAGCAGTCCTACAACTCTAGTAAAATAGCATCTGTGTTATATAACTCTGAGCTTCAAAGACTGTTGAGTAAAGGATTAAAACAACAGCAACAAACCTGAGGTTCTGATGATGTTTCAGGAATTTTCCAGATGGAGTCACCTGAGAATGGGAGGGGAAGATGAGAGGGAATGCGTGGGGGGGGGATCAAAGGAGTGGTTTAGTATTGTTTTGGAAACGAGGCAGAGGAAATGCTGTACATCTGTGGAAAGTAGTCACTTGAAGACACTCCATTGTCTTTTGTTCAGCCTAATTTGTGTTGCCTAGGAGGAAATATCTATTGCCACCTTTTATGGTTAAACTAACTGGAAGCATTTGACCTATGTGAACTCAGTCTTCCAAACCACTATGAAAACACTTCTGGAATGAGTACATCAGCTTTTGAACTACTATGTCCTATCCAGGTGCCCAGCCAAAAAACAAAAAACAACAACAACTATGTCCTATTTAATAGCTCCTATTTTCAGCACAGGGCACCATAATGCCCAGCATCCTTCAGTCAGCATGGTCAGTCTGTAGTCATGATAGCTAGGGGATTCTGAGCACTGTGGTCCAAAAAGTAATGTTTCTGAGTTCTGCCTATAGTTCAATGGCTTGGCACTTGTGGGGGGGGGGTACTTTAACAGGTCTAGTGGGGTTTTGCCCAGATGAATATAGACTCAATGATCATGCAAAAATCATACAGCATCTCCAGTGAAGAGTGTTTTGGTGCCCCTTTGTATTTCTTCATTTTTCAGCTCATTTGTTCTTTAAATGTGTCTGTAGCCCATTTAACAACTTTGATACATGACTTCTATGCATGAATTATTCCTCTCATATCAAATGATAATCTGGCATGTGGGAATCTGATCACTGTTATTCCCAATTACTCTGCCATATGCCATTTGTTGAAAATGGGAAATGATGTTGTAAAAGTCCGGCGTCATAATCATAATTGTTATGCATATCAGAAATACAAGCTTTTCACTGCTGTGGAAGGGTCCAATTCCCAGTTTAGCTATGAAACACGCTGGTGATCAACAACAGTCACATTTTGAAATAAAAGTGAAATTACCCACTGGATGACCTTGGGGAACTCGCACTCTCTCCACCTTAATGGCAAATCACCTCTGAAGAAGATTGCCAAGAAAATCCTGTAATAGGTTATGGCTACCCTAGGGTAAACCTATTGTGGGGGTTTCTTGGCAAGTTTCTTCAGAGGTGGGTTGCCATTGCCATCCTGTCAGGTAGAGAGTGTGTGACTTGACCAAGGTCACCCAGTGGGTGTCTGTGGCCAAACAGGATTTAAATCCTACTTTCCATAAATATAGTCTAACACTCAACCCACTCATGCTGGGTCTTAGGTTCACCTTAGGGTTGCCAAAAGTAAAAAATGACCTGAAGGCTCACAACAACAACATGTTGCTATCTAAAGATCTGAGCCCCATGTCAAATTAATACATCTAAAGTTACCTAAACCCACCAGTGTCTGCTGGCTGACTCCAGTGGCATGTACATTTTTATTCTCAACACTTGTATACTTTGTTGATATTTTATAACCCCATGTTGATTTGGCTTTCAGTAGCAGTAATACATTTTCAACCCAGATTAGTAATGACCAGAGCATGAAAAAGTTAATTTTTGGATTGCAACTCCCAATATTCTCCAGCTAAAATGGGTAACAGCTTATGGGTATGCTTGCCAAAGATTCTTGGACCTGTAGTCCAAAGAAGTAACTTTTCCAGGCTCTGTCAATGTCTAAGGCTTGGTCTTTATAAAAAGTACACATCAGGAGGTAAACACAGTTTTCAGCTGCATCACTTCAGACTGCAGGTGGTCACTCTTGCAACTTAATGTTTCTGTTTAGGAAAGATATATTGCAGAAAGAAAATCAACATGTCAGTGAAATAAATTATGTCCTGTCCTGTCCTTCTCTCCGGCATCTACTTTTCTGCCTTTTGGAACATTGTTTGAACAGAGGAGCACTCAGACATGCAACCACACACATACAATTCAAGCAGCCCTGTTGAGAAATAGGCTTACTTTCACTCCTGCTGTTTCTGAGGAATAAGCCCATGTCTCATTTAAATTCATAGAACCAGGTAGCTATAACTAACTTAATTCCGCTAGACATAGGCATGGCCAAAGTGAACTGGACTGGGCCACTGTTGATGGGTATAAATTACTTCTTAATTCCCCTCTCCCATTGCTTCTTTCCAGCCTATGAAACAGTATATATTCATACTCAAATATTCCAAGTCTAGTTTAGGACTAAATAGCTTGTGATCCATCAAAGCGAGTGCACTCCACTAGTCATGTATGGACTGGTGGCTTACTAAGGACTTGATAAATCTCCTGATTTTGTGTTGGCAAGACCAGCTATGGAACTCTTATACTGTCTTTGGTATGGTGTACAGTCCATAGTCCAAATCAAGCAAGTAAACAACCATTTTTAGTGCTTGAAAGTTTGACTTTTTGGCACTACAATTCCTAGCATCCTAGCATCTCCTACACCATTACCTTTCTGGCTGCTGGATTCTCAGTGTTGTAGTTCAAAAAGTAACTTTGCCAAGCTCTGATTTCTCTCCCCCAAGATATATTGTTCCAGAAGGGGCCAATTCTTGGGAGGACGTCTCCAAGGAATGATCTCATAGATTCTTCTCAGGTCATGGAGGAACAATTTCATCAGCAGTCTTACTCAACTTTGTAGCAAACAAAGAATGTTATGGCTGCATGATTCCCCATTGGAACAATGTATCAATGGACCAGTTTATTTCAGAAGTAGCTCTGTTCAGACATGACTTCTTCCCAAGCCTGCCTGATTCCAAATTCTTGTCGCTTCATGAACTGGCATGTAGTTGTGATGCAGACAGGGGAGACTCCCCAGTACATCTGTTTCAGGGCCACAAATCTGATAATCTGGTGATAGTATCAAAAGAGTTAGGTGGCTCTGAAAATGAAAAAAGGATTAAAGTGGTATTTATATTTGAACAATAACAACAAAGAATGGGAGATAAGGAACCTCAAACCCTCTTTGATCTGGTGCCTTTGACTGAAGCAAAATACATTTTTTATAATAATAAAAAACACAACAAAATTCAGTAAGAAAGGTCTGGACCGTTCAAGGTCAAAAACTCAGGTGGGTAAATAAAAAGTTCAAATGCTTTTCTGAACTCTAGAAGCCAAGTCCCCATGCCCCACCATTTCATGCCCAGTGCTGTTATCAAAGGAAACGGCCTTCAGCCTGACCCTCTTGATTGGTGGTTCACCTAAGGGGCATGGCCCTCTTCTTTCTCTTACAGAAAATGAACACTCATCCTGTTCTGGGGTTGCATAAGCACCAAGGACATTTGTCAACCTGAGGTAATCATTTCCTGCACATTGGAACTCTCTGTGAACTCCATTTAAAGAAATACTGCCATTGAAGAGCTTAGCTTTTTGTTGGTGTTGTGTATCTTCAAGTTGGCACTTGACTTTTGGCAACCCTATCATAGCTTTTTCTTGACCAGGCTTATTTCCTCTCTGCCCTGACTAGGATACTCCAGGGATCAGACCAGAATATCCTGGTCCCAGAGCTGCCCCAACCCTCCCCTGTTAAAAAGGCCCTCCATTCCAATGCCAGGCAGCTGTTCACACTCAACATATGTGCCACTGCAACCATGGGTTGCTTCAATGGGTCAGAACAAGGCACCCAGTGATGAATACATGGCTGGGCACCTCATTCTGATCTCACAGCAAACAACTGATGATAGCACAGGATAGCTCATCAGATGTATTTTAAACATCAACCCAGTCAGAATAGAGGGATCTGGAGCAAATAGGGAGGTATTTTAATACAGTTTAAGAGGGGTATACCCCAGCACTAATGTTGAAAGGGCCAGATGTCATCTGGTCTATTTTTACCAGAACCAGAGTTTGGGCCATGCATTATCCAGGCTCCCCATGCAGATAGGGTCTTATTCAAAGGTGGTTAGCCACTGCCTCCATCTTAGGTTGAGAGTGTGCAAGTTGCCCAAGGTTACTCAGTGGTTTTCCATGGCTGAGTGGGGATTTAAACCTTGGTTTCCCAGAGTCCTAAACCAAAACTCAAACTACTACTCCACTGGCTCTGTTAAATCATACTGGCTCTGTTACATCTTGAACTATCATTTTGAATTTACTGGGGAATCTGCTAGGGAACTGACATCCAAAGGCTTTGAATGGGAACTCCCGTCAGACCAGCCACCATGGTCAATTGTCAGGATATATCCTCCAACATTTCTCAGATGAAAACTGAGAACCAAGCAGCATCAGATGTGATCAAGATGACAAAGGTCATCAGTGAGGAAACAAACAAGCTAGCAGAGGCTGCAGCAGTTTGCCTTTGCCTGAGCCTACTAGGAAGGGCAAGATTCCACCTCCTCTATTTTTTCTCCTACTAACTCAATGCAATATGTTTTTGCATATTGAGCTCAGTGTGTAGCCCATGAAGTAAATTGCACATAAAAGGGAATGTGGAAGCAGGGGAGAGAAATTGGACATTTTAAAAGGAGTTGAAGAAGTATGACAATAGAGCATTAATCAGGACAATCCCTACCAAATGTCAGGGTTTATGGGAGTTGAAGTCCAACAAGCTATGGAGGTCACCAGGCTGTCCATCCTTGTAAAGAAGATGTGGGTCACCCTGAAGATGATGTTCCCTATTTAATAAGATGAAATTCCCTAGGCAAACCTTTTAAAAACAGGGTGCAAAATTCCAGGGACAAAGAAACTCCTAACACAGGTGGAGCATGGCTAAATGATAGAACTTCATCCTTTCAGATCCAAAATTGTTTATGAAGAAGGAATCTGAGTTGGTGATTCAGTCTAATGTTTTCTTACATATGTGTAGTTTACCAAGCCAAGTACTGCCTGAACTGTGGCTGAGAATAAAGCCAATAAAACCAGATCAGTGATATTATATTTGGATTGATTCAGAATACATTTCTTTAAAAATTGTAAAACAATAAATCAAGTTTCCATGCTGCAGTCTGGCAATATGAACTATGAGCTGATTTACCTTAGGTTATTATTTTTAATTACCTCTAGAAGGGTCAAATTAGACATCACATGGGGACACTTGTGTTTGGAATGCCTAATATCTTTCTTCTTTGCCAAAAAAAAAAAAAAGGAGCTGGGTGGGGGAGTTTAGATCAGGGTTCTGTCACAGGAGGAGACTCTAAACATTTCTGTTGCACTGCATCCCCAATATGGATCAGCCTCTCGCTGGAACTGCTACTATGGTGTACAGCTCGGATAAGGAATACATGGCCCTGTTAGGGTTCCTAGATTTCAGGGCCTAGTTCCCTTATTTAGTCCTTAAGCCAAGGGGGAGGAATCTCAGGACAAGAATGTTGCCTTGAAAAAGATAGATGGATGGATGGATGGATGGATGGATGGATGGATGGACGGATATTTGTCATTTGTTAGACTTTTTAGGGGGCTTATTTTAATAGCATGCTCTGTGCAAATGTGATGGATATTTGATGAATCATACTTAATTAGTTCACTAGAGACTGCCCCTTGTAATGTTATCAGAAACTGTCTGTAGGTATCCACACTACACAATTATATCAGTTTGCTACCAATTCAAGTGCCATGGGTCCATCTGACAGAATCTTGGGATTTGTAGTTTGGTGAGCTATTTAGAAGGCACCAAAGTACCCTGAAAAAAGAGGAATTGAAGTGTAAATAACTTTAATTCTGCAGTGTAAACAAGCACTCAGAGTACCTTGGGAATTGCAATTCAGGGGAATGGATTAGTGGTCTCTGGCAAAGAATTCCAAATGTTTCACCAAATTGTACATCTCAAGATGTCATAGATGAAGCCATGTTAGTTAAGGTGATATCAAACTGCTATAATTGTGCAGTGCTGATACACCCAGGTCTCAGATTTTGGCCATCAAATCTCAGGATCTGAGCTGCTCTTGACCTGGAAACCCTACATGCTGTAAATATTGTTACACTGTATCAAGATATTGTTTAATTGTGAATACTGCTCAAAGTGGATAATGTAAGTCAAGTTTAACTTGTCTGGGAGGAAAGAGTTTACCCACCCACCTTTCCTCCTTCAGAGGCCTGATCAAAATCTTCCTTTCCTACACCTGATTTTTGAAAAAGATTAAAGCCTAAGGGATTCCACACAGAGAACATCCACAACAGCAGCTGGTGGACTGTGAGCAATCAGTGGGATTGCGACTCTTATCTGGGTTTTAGACTGAACTTTAAACAGCTATCCAAAGTGCTGAATCTATTTGGGGATAACATTAAGCACTTTAGGTAGCCCCTTTACAGTTCCAATTAAAACCCAGTGCCTCCAGGCCACTGACATGAAAGCTACCAGGGCCACACATTCTATTTTTGCTGTAAATTCAACAAGGTTTGCCATTCTCTCTCTTGCTAACCTTAGTTCTACTATATAACTAATGAGCCAGAAGGTAAGGGAATACAGTGTTGGTGCTGGAATGTCAATATCACTGGTTACCAAACTTCATTCTAGACATGAACAGTTCAGAGGAAAGCTGATCAGAGTAAAAGAAGGCAAACAATGAGGTGACATCTTCAGTCTCCAAATGGAGTTGGAGAATTATTTAGGAAGAAGTTACAAATGTATTGCAAGACCTGTCAGAAACACATTAAGTGCCAAAGTTCACCTGTGTTTTGCTGTTTTGACCATGAATGTGCATCTGGGTATGCAGTTGGGCTGAACGTTGCCTCACATATGAAGATGAAAAACACAAGCAAGCTGCGTCCATGTCAATTTGTACATTCCCTGGCTTGCATTATTCAATAGGACAAACAGGATGAATGAACACAGTCAGGGAAAGGACAATACACTCTGGTGTTGCTCTTGCTTAGGTCATAACTGCCATCAACTTGTTTCCTGGTCTCTGCATGAAACACTGAAAACAAAGGATTTTTAGTCCATGAGCAAAACAAATGTATACTCTGGACTTTAAAGTAGAAGAAATAGGGCAGGCCCAGCAGATATATGTATGCAAACAGCAAATTCTGGCTGCTTTCAGAAATGTGAAATTCTAGTTAGTCCTATAAGACATTGGGGGTAACAACTACAGTGGGTTTGCTTTGCTCCTAGACCTTCTGTGGGCCATATGGACTGCCAAAATGCCCCAAACCAAACACAAAAATGGATGTGACACTTCTGGTTCTCAAAAAAAAAAAAAAGGGCGAGAAGACAGGGCTGTAGGTATGGTTGTAGGAAGACAAAGTGCCCCCCCCCCAAAATAAGAATTCTGCCCCACTATTGTATTTTTCTATCAGTCTCCAAATTTCTAGCATCACAGAGAGTGAGACGCTGAAAATCTTTTAAACCCAGAACTCTTATATTTGCAGTGTTCACATTTGTCACTTTGTCTGCCCCTTTTCTGTTATTTCTAAATGCTCAGTTGAAGTTTTAAGTTACTGCAGTGCTAGAAATTTGGGGACTGGAAGGAATCATCATTGAGGGGTGTCAGAATTCTTAGTTGGGAGTCAATGCCCTCATTTGCCCCTACCCAATTCCCTAAAGTCACCAGATCCTGTTTGAGCTTGGAAGTTAAGCAGGGTCAGCTCTGGTTGGATGGGAGACTGCCAATGAATACCAGGTGCTATATTTCAGAGGAAAGAACTGGCAAAACCACCTCTGAGTATACCTTGCCTTAAAAAAAAACCCAGTGAAATTCATGAGATCATCATAAATCGAAAGGCAGCTTGAAGGCATTGGTTGGCTGATTGATTATATTTCTGTATTGTCTCCCAGCCCACAAGGGCTCCCAAGGCAATGAACGAATAAAACTCAATTAAAACAGTATAAAGATACTCTTTAATTAAAATTACAATACCCTTTTAAAACTTCAAATAGGCTCACCTTCCTACTCAGCATGTCATGTCATAATGAACACTGCTTTATTTATGCTGAAGTTTATTTAAATTTCAGAAAATCTTTATTGTTTAGAGAATGCTGATTTTAGAAACATCATGGATAAAGTACTTTCCCAACCTACTGCTATCACTGACAGGAAACCTATTTTCCTTATGTACTCACATGCACACAGAGACACACAGAGAGAATTACACCCTTGTAGGAAGAAGGCTGTAATCCATTTTTAAAGTTTTTAAAAAGCTGCTTCTAGGGACTTTCATGGAAGGCAATTCATTTTTCTTTTCTTTTTCTTTGTGCCAGAAAGAGGACGGTCCAGGAAGTCAAGAAGGTCACAAAATCTATGGGCCATACTATGTCCACCTTGATGTGAGCCCTCATTTCAACCCTGCATATTTTCAGTCTCCCTTCTCCTCTCTGGACCCCCAGAAGCTACAGCAAACTACCGTTTCTCTTACTCATATGATCTAATTAAATACACAAAAGGCCAAAGGGGATCTATCAAACATATGTATGTTAAAAAGTCCACCAGCTCCTGGCGCATTCATATAATCTTGCTCAGTATCAAAGAGAAGCACCCTAACAGGAGTTAATGCAGAGCATATCAGAAATGTCTGGTTGCATTCCTCTTCCACAGACACACACTTGGCGCCAAGGGTATTAACTTTCAGACGTTTGTTTCTTTTTACTGCATATTCACTCACAACTCTGCATACAAACTGGATGCTCTAAGAAAATGAGCCCTGTTTCCCTTCACGTTTTTTCAAAATATTAGAATTTTTTTAAAAGTTTAAATGTGACTTCTCCTATGTCTCAAATTCTAAATTGCAAGATTCCTTCCAGGCAAAAACTGCCATGGCTTCATCCTAGAGATTCTTGGAATTTGCAGGTTTTTGACGCACTTAAATATTCGCTGTCATATAACTCTGGTGTTCTACTTCTGGGGATTCAATGTAACATCTCATTCTTAAAGCCAATCTATAAGATAGAGCCATGGCAGTTAAAGTGATATCAAACTGTGTGTGATGCAGATACATCCCATGGTTATACATAACCAACAGCTACTGGTGTGCATTCATTATGAGAAAAGATTCCATAGTGTTCCTGCTGTTGCTATTATTATTATTATTATTATTATTATTATTATTATTATTATTATTTGTATACCACTGAATAGAATAAAATATCTAAATGACTATAAATTGTGCAAGGGCCAATGCTGTCCTTTGATATACAGGACAAACAGAATCTAGGTCTTCTTTTCCTCCTGCTACAGCTTTCCTTAGCACCAAAACTCTGTTCCTAATTCTCTGGAGAAGGCTATTAAGGCCTATGGCATATTGCAGGAGGGAGAGAGAATTGCCCACCCTGGCTGAAGCAGGTGCCAGCAGATGGCTATATAAGATACATTATAAAAATATATTAAATGATTAAAATAAAATTTTGAAATAGTAAATAATCAAAATATTCCAAACAGTCCCGTCACCCTCAAGGGCACATTTGGTGAGAACACAAGACCTTCTTGGTGACTGCTCCTAAACTGTGGAACTCCCTTCCTGGGGAGGCTAGCCTGGTCCCTCTATGCTATCCTTTCACCAGCAGCTGAAGACTTTCCTATTGCAATAGGTTTTGTGGAACTGCCTGATTTATAAGTGTGTTATAGTATTTTATTTTATTTTTTTTGCTTTTAAATAGATATGTTTTAAATGGGTTTTAATTCGACAGATGGTTTTATGTTATTTTAAATGCACCTTTTTGTATATTTTCAATTTACAAGGAATTTCATATTCTTTTTATCTTGTAAGCTGCCTGACAGGGGCATTTTTAGGGAATGCAGGGAATGTGGACCATACCAGGTGACAACAACTTAGAGGAAGATATATATGTCTTCTAGTGTAAAATGTACCATCATGCCTCTCCACAGGCTGGACGTCCTGGGAAGGACCCAGTCCATCCACTCAGAGGTGGTGAGGAGGCCAGCCAGGATGCTGTCAACATGCCATAATGAACTCATGGAGGCTTCTCCCTTTGCTGAAGGCACCTGGACCCCTTCAGGACCTGAGAACAAGGTGGGTAGACTGGAACAATCTGGACATAGACAGTGTCTTCAGTTGCCCCAGTCCACCAGCTGTCAGCAGCAAGTAAATCAGAGTCTTTTTCTTTCATACAGTCCCTATCTACTCCTAAAGGAATGTTGGTTAGAAGTAATATACGTATATCTGTAATTGGCTAACACTTGAGATCAACTGGTCCATGGTCCATGAAACCTTACAAAAGAGTAAATTTATTAACTTTTAAGTTGCTATAAGAATAAGGACACTTCGTTGTTTTGCTGAAACTGACTAACACTTCTGCCCTTTGGAAATTATACCCACGTGGATCTATTGCACACAGGAAATCAGATTATTGCTTTTCCATCAAATGTCAGTTCCCTCTACAATTCCTCCCATGCAGGAGGATTGCATGGAATATTACAGGACTTATGCAATCTCTGGCATGGGAAACTATACGGAAAGCAACGTGGGAGAAAAAAGTCTGCAATACTAAGGAAGAAAATGCTAAGCCCACAGCCGTCCTTCATCGTACGACATGTCGGTACACTCATTAACTGGCTTCAGCTTGTTCCTTTTTAAAAATAAAATAATCAGACTGGTTCAGGCACATGGGTGTGGCATGTTTGTTGACATATCTCTTCTCTCATCCTGTGAAACAGAAAGATACATACGTTTATGCCTTTTGAAATGGACCTGTCTTTTGTCTTTACGATTTTCAGAGATTGACTGTTTCCTTGGTTTTCACCTATTTTAAAAGCTTCCACATTTGCTTTTATTTGTATTTGACTAAAGATTCCCCACACCACCAACTGTTCTGGGGCTGTGTGCAGATGCCACCATAAACAGCTCACTAGGAACCTGCTCCATATTCCCTTGCCCTTTGGACTCCACACCATTCTGAGTTTTTGCCCCACACACCATCCGTTTCAGTTTTCCCTCCAACATTGTTAATAATATTCTGTGGCCCCTATCCACACTCAGTCTTAACTGAGCTGTTTTAAGATTTTTCTCTGGGACCAGCCCTACCAATAGGCAAAACAGAGCTAGGGAAAATTATTTTGGGGAGTGCAACCATCGCCCATGATGACCATGTATCACTGCCCTCTCCTAGGTCACCTAAACTATCTGCTTCCACAAGAAGATGCTATCCCATTGTCAGTACTGAAGTAAGATTCAACTGCCAATCTAGATGGCTTCTGTTTATGCACTTTAGTGGGGAAGCATTTTCTTGTTCTTCAAGAAGCCAAACGTTTTGGGCTAATCCTAGATCTCTCCTAATCTCTTTTGGGATTATTATTATTTTCATTCCTAAATATTTATTTTATCTCTACAGGCATTGGGTTCCCATTTGTATTATGTCATTAGGGCCCACATTTGAAGAATCGGCTTGCAGACAGGGGTGGGCAAAAGGAAGATCTCTTAGTATTTTGTAACAAATCACCAAATCTGATTCCCAGTTATCTAACCATGGAGACAACTAAAAAGCTCCCCCTTCCCATCAATTTGGTGAAGAGAAAGTTTTGAGAGATAATTTAGAATAGCTATCGTGTGAAATAATTTGTGAGCTTGTTCTGATATTGACTAAAATATCCTAGGCTGAGCATGTGCTCAGAAGGACCCTGTGTCTGAATTATTCACAGCATACATACATTAAGACACAATTTTCACATCATTTTTCAACTGTGAATCTCAGGATTCTAGGGTTGTTTCAAAAGGAGAACTTTCCATTCTGTCCACTCCTAGTAGATAGGCTACAAATGTAGTTTCTCTATACATCATGTAATGTTGCAGCACTTACACTGATACAAAATATTGCCCCATTTCCATTCATACTTTACTGTAGAGCTAAAATTGTATCACAGTTCCCATGAGGGTTCTATTAGTGATGGATTTTACCAATGCTGTGAAAAACAGATGTTGAAAACATTTGCTAATGAATAGTGTTACAGATGCTGGCTAGAGTCCCAGAAACATACATGTTTAAGTCCCACTACAATCAAAGTCAAGTGCTGGTGATTAATTATATACTGTGCTCTTGCCTTTAGTTTGCATACATTCACCCATTCTTGCATCTTAAACTATAAACCTCTAAATTAGAATAGACATGCGTAAGGCTACCTTGTGGCATGAGCTCCATCACAGTGAAGCTTGAAGCAAAAATCATGTGGAACCCCCCCTCCCACACACACACACACAAAACCTATTTGGTCTTTGAAAATCTACATGATACTCAAGACTACATGATTTCAACATAGTCAGTGCTTGTGGAACACAGTGTCACATTTGGAATGGATTACATATAGAGCACCAAGGAACAGCTCACACGGTTTACTTCTATGTTAAGAATATTTCTGTTTCCAGCTTTGAAAAGAGGGTTGTTTTTTAAATCACACCACACTAAAGTAGGAGAATATGTTTAGAGGGAATAGAATCAATTAAACAATTGTCTTGGCATCAAGATCTTCCCTACGGTATATGAAATCTTACAAACAAATCAATATATTTGATACAAACTGTTTTTACTTTTTACTTTTTCCCTTTTTAAATATTTATTTATTTATTCGTTTAATATTGACAATTTAATTTTCAGTCAAAACCAAGAAAATATACATTCACGAATGCATTGAAGAAGGAAAAAAAGGTGGCAACAGAGAAGAAGTAAGAAAAAAAAAGAAAACACAAGAGATATGAAACATAAAACATAATTGGGTTATGACCCCCCCCATCGTAATTGTAATGAAAATAAAAATAAAACAAAAACAAAACCACATTATTCTACCATTACAGATCCAACTAAATTATCCTGCTAGAATTACTGATAACCATAGTCACAGATTATCATATTGTTCAAAAAGCCCATGGCCTCTCGCACAAGCAGAGGGGCTGCTCGCGTAAGAGGTCCTGCCGCCGATTGCCCCGCGCCGGCGGCAATCGATGGCAGGACCAGGCTGGGGCCAGTCCCAAGGCCTCGGTGGGCTGGATCCGGCCCGCGGGTCGGGGGTTGCCGGCCCCTGCTGTAATTCTTCCCAAAGGGTATAAATGTAATTTTCACAATTTTCTAGGTCTCTTTTAATTTCTTTCTACACTTTTTCATAGTGGTTTTGAAATAATATTATTCTTCATAATTGTAACTCTCAGATATTTAAATCCCATTTTTCCCTCTTCAAAATTTGAAAGAACACTAAGGGGCTATACAGACTGTCCCAAAGGGGTGGTCTGTAGCCGCCTCTTTACTTGTAAAATCAGGGCCACGGCAACCTCACACCGTGGTGCTGATCTGGCCTCTGGAGAAGGCAAAAAGGAGCTGCAAAAAGCAACTCATGTTTGTGCCCTCCAATAGGAACTATAACTGCAGCAGTGCATGTGGATGTAGCACCGGAGGGGAGTCATGATAGCATGCGCCGTGGAGACCAGCGTGCACCAAAATGGCACCCTGGGGTTGGGATTCGGGCATCCAGCATGCGGATGCTCCACTCTAACTCTGCCCATAGGCTGGAACAAAGTGCCAGTCTGTATAATGCCCTGGTTAATTTTCTTCTTCTGCGGTCATGTTTTGATCAGCAACTTTATCTTATCACTGTTCACTTTAAACCTGGATCATGGTCTTGGATGATACTGATTTTCTAGACCCATTTCAAACCGGGTTCCGGGCGGGCTATGGAGTTGAGACTGCCATGGTCGCCCTGGTCGATGATCTTCGTCTGGGCATGGACAGGGGTAGCGTGTCCCTGTTAGTGCTCTTAGACATCTCCGTGGCTTTCGATACCATTGACCATGGTATCCTTCTGGAACGCCTGAGGGAGTTGGGAATCGGGGGCACTGTGCTCCAGTGGTTCCGTCCCTACCTCTTGGGTAGATTACAGATGGTGCAGCTGGGGGACATGTGCTCCGATAAGAGGGCACTTACATCTGGTGTCCCTCAAGGAGCCATTCTGTCCCCCATGCTATTTAACATTTACATGAAACCGCTGGGAGATATCATCCGGAGACACGGGGCGCGGTGTTATCAGTACACTGATGACACCCAAATATGTTTCTCTGTGTCTCCGACTAATGCAGTGACCAGGGATGGCATCTCTCCTCTAGATGCCTGTCTGGAGTCGGTAATGGGCTGGATGAGGGAAAACAGACTCAGTTTGAATCCAGAGAAAATGGAAGTGCTCGTGATAGGTTCCCTGGGCTCGGGGATGGATATTTGTCCACCTGTCCTGAACGGGATCACGCTCTCCTTGAAGGACTCTGTTCGCAGCTTGGGGGTGCTCCTGGACTCGTCGCTCCACCTTACATCTCCGGTGGATGCGACGGTCAGGAGCACCTGTTATCAGCTTCAGCTGATACGCCAGCTGCAACCCTACCTGGGCCGGGGGGACCTTGAAACGGTGGTACATGCTCTGGAGACCTCTCGGTTGGATTTCTGTAATGTGCTCTACATGGGGCAACCCTTGTACCAAACTCGGAAGCTACAACTGGTTCAGAACATGGCAGCAAGACTGGTCACTGGATCTTCCAGGGCCAGTCACATAACACCTGTGCTTAAAGATCTACATTGGCTCCCCATTTGCTTCCGGGCGCAATACAAGGTGTTGGTTATCACCTATAAAGCCCTAAATGGCTTGGGCCCAGGGTATTTGGAGGACCGCCTCTCTCCATATAATCCGCCCCACACACTCAGGTCAGCCGGGAAGCATCTGCTGAGAGTTCCAGATGCAAAATATTCCACCACAGCACAGAGGGCCTTTTCCACCTCGGCCCCACAGCTCTGGAACTCGCTTCCCAGCGAGCTCCGCTCGGCCACCTCCCTCGACCTATTTAAGAAGGGGTTAAAAACATATCTTTTTCAGCAGGCATTCCCCTAATGTCCCCGACATAATTTCTACTCCCCCTTCACTGCAGTTTTACCTTGAGCTAGTTTGGAAATTGTTATTTGTAGTTTTTAATGTATTTTTATTCCTGTCTTTATGTATGTTTGAATTGCAATCTTGTATATTGTAACCCACCTTGATCTTTGGAAAGGTGGGCTAGAAATAAAGATTTTATTATTTATTATTATTATTATGAGCCAAACGCCTTAGTTTTTTCCAAAAGGGCTTTCACTGAGTCCAGTCGTTTTTGTGTCATTCCCACAAGATCAACCTGGTATTTTCTGTCTAGTCAGGTTTTACTTGACTAGTCTAGACCAGCTAGGAGAAAACAACTATGTGTTTATATAGTGAAAAGGATTACTTAACCAACTTCCTACATTACTTCACTGGTCTTGCTTCCACTTGGTAATTAGAACTTTTTGTACTTAAAGAATACTCTACACTAATGCTCTATGCATGAATCATTTCCTCAAATCCTTTTATAAAAAAAAAATAAAGGTAGTAATGGTGTAATCATGTGCTTAATTCTTGCAAAGAGCTCACAATTTCTGTTCCTTTTCTACACATAGATCTTTACTGTAAAGCACTACTTCCTGTTGAAAGGTGTCCTATTTTAAGAATCAGTATCACATCCGCCTGCACACTTGGGCAGACCAATCAATTCCACTTTTAAAAAATCTATGTTTGTCTACTGCAGTACACAACACAATAAAAATATTCTGCTGAGTTAAAGGACTACAATCTTAAGGGCTAAAATTATTTGCTAGGAACCACATACATCTTGTCAGTTCCACAGTGGTCTATATGCTTTTCATCATCTACATAAAGCTGCTGGGGAGGTCATCTAGAGCTTTGGGGTTGCAGGTCACCAGTATGCTGATGAAAGCCAGCAATCTCTCTCCTTTACAACTGATGCCATGGAGGCAGTGATAGCACTGAATCATTGTCTAGATACAGTTAAGGACTGGATGTGTGTAAATAGACTGACACTTAATCCAGACAAGATGGAAGTGCCTGGTATTGGTGTCACAGCCTGTTCTGGCTGGAATTGCTCTCCCTCTGAAAGATCAAGTTCGCAGCTTGGAAGTTCTATTGGACCTAGGAGTTTATCACACGGGGAAAACTGGAAGTTTAAATTGGACAGAACACGGGGTTATCCAGGGTTTTAGGCAAAATTCGCAATTGGTTTTCAGATGACGACATGTGCAAACTGCTAAGTATCCAAACAGAAAGTGACATGAATCAGGGAATAATCAATTTCTGAAAAATACCTTTTTTAAAATTTCTATTTCATTCATGAATTTGCTTCCTTTATGCAATTGCTGTAGTGTGGAAACCACTTGTGGGATTCTCCGTGTTGTCAGATTTCCCATGGTTCTTTGCTGCTTTGTTGTGCCAAGAGGGAGAGTGATGCCTTTTCTGCTCTTAAAGGGACAGAAGGCACAGAAAAAGAGAGAGAAAGCTTGCTTTTCTCCCTCCCTCGTGCCACGCATCCTGGGTTGGTGATTGGGGCAGAGTTGGTGGGAGGGAGGGCTGGCCGGGCTGGGAGCAAAAAAATATATTTCTAAACCATCAACAGGATTTGTGTGCATCGGTCTGAATACCAAATGCATTTTACACCCACTTTCTCA
The DNA here is from genome assembly GCF_019175285.1 of Sceloporus undulatus. Lineage (NCBI taxonomy): Eukaryota > Metazoa > Chordata > Lepidosauria > Squamata > Phrynosomatidae > Sceloporus > Sceloporus undulatus. Next base: position 62,178,381 of record NC_056526.1, read on the forward strand.
CATTAATAATGTCCTTTTAACACTTGGTTGTGCTCTGCGTATGATAATCAATTGCGCATTTGTGTGCTTTTCTGGAATGTGGACACTTTAATAATTTCCAGGATGGAAGCACATAGATCCCTGTGTGATAAAGTCCACAGTGCTGCTTCTAGAAAGTCAGGTTGCTGCAATGGCCAGGAACACTTTTGACCAGCTTCAACTGGTGAGCAAGCTGCACCCTTTCTTGGGTAAAGGAGATCTGGCCACAGTTATTCATGCCCTATTTATTTCTCAATATTGTAATGTGTTCTACATGGGAATACCCTTGAAAAAATGTTTAGAAGCTGCTGCTACTGCAAGATGCAGCAGCCAGACTTGTGTCAGGTGTGCATTTTAGAGACCATATGACCAAATCTTGCAAGAACTGCCTTCCAATTTACTTTCAAGCTCAATTCAAGGTGCTAGTGTTGACCTACAAATCCCACAATGACTTGGGACCAAAATATTCCAAAGACCACCTCCTCTCATATGTCTACCTCGCCGCATGCCCTCAAAGCACTTCCATTCTATTCTAAAGTGAGACAGTTATAAAAGCATGCCTTTTCTCTTGCTGGAAAAATCCATTTGGCAAAAAGCATACTTTTATGACCACTTCCCACTGGCAGGAGAACAGAAGTACTACAATGCCATGTGGGAAGGTAACCAGAAAGCTGTGTCTTACTTTTATAATGTGAGAAGGCTTGTCTAAGTAATGATTTACCAGGCAGATTCACATTCCTGTGAAAGCTCCTAAAATGGGAGCTTTAAGCAGGGTCATATCTTTACAACAGTTGCATTCCACAAGCTCAAAAACTAGTAGGAGGCGCATCCTGTTTTTCTTGTTAAAACCAAGCTATTTTGGTGCAGAATTCCAGTGCGCTAGACTCTGCTTTTAACTAGCAATTGTCCGTGGAGATCTCACACATTGAAACATAGTCGCTCAATGTGGAAAGAAGAAAGGAACATCTGACTAATAGAAAAAAATATATAAATGATGTGAACGGATACTACATCCATCCAAGCCAAAGAGTATATGTAATCTGTTCAATTTCATTTAAATATACATATGATTCTGTACCATTATTTTAAATAAATTGATAACCAGTTCATCTGGTAACCTGAACACTTCCTCTTCATTTCACAACACATCAGGGTTGACTCTAACATTAGACAGAGTGATATGGTTGCCTCAGCAGGAAAATGTTGCAAGGTGGGAAGATATGTTGCATGTGAAAAGTGTGTATCTGTACCCACTAAAACAGCTTGTTCTTTTGTCAGTGTTGAAGAAAGAGTCAACCATTAGTCTACTCAACTTTAGTCTTAGAATTAGGGAGTGGTACCATCTTGTCATTTGTCTCAGGCAGCAAAATAATTTGTTTGGGCCCTCCGAAGCAAGAAATCCAAGCTAAGTAATGAATTATCTTTTAGAAAATTAAACATAGGTTTAAAATTCAGAGATATAGCAATGGTAGTCTGGAAAATCAGTATGCAAAGGGATCTTGCAGAATCTGTGAGACTAATTGAATGAGAGACATTGTAGCATAAGCTTCCATAAACCTGGAAGTATTGTCTGAGGAAGTAGACCAAGTCTACAAAGCAATGTCTTCTGCTCAAGTAGTCACAAAAATGCTACAATATTCCTTTGCATATAGAGTTAGAATACTTCAATATTACAAAACAAAACTACTGGTGGTGCAGTGGTTAAATGCCTGTACTGCAGCCATTCACTCAAAACCACAAGGTTGCGAGTTCAAGACCAGCAAAAGGGCCCAAGCTCGACTCAGGCTTGCATCCTTCAGAGGTCGCTAAAATGAGTACCCAGACTGTTGGGGGCAAATTAGCTTACTTGCTAATTAGCTTACTTGCTGTTCACCGCTATGATCTTTGGAATAGCGGTATATAAATAAAAAACAAAACAAACAAACAAAAGACAAAAGACAAAAGCTTGATTTCTTCCTCTTTCTCTTCTTTTCCTCTCTTACGGATGATCATTTATGTTTATATATTCAAATAAAATCACAAAATACCTAGATTGTTTGCTCTTTCCTTATCTGCTTATTTTAAAATAAATTCATCTGGGGCATATTTTCCATGCTCTGATAAAATCCAGCTAATGTCATAATTGGGCATTAAAGACTAATACTTAAAGTATGAACATTCATTTTTCTGACTCTAAGGCTACATACAGTAAAGTTTCCCATTGAGCATGCTTCCCAATAATATGGATATGGCTCTTTTCACATCACTGTTAACATCTGAAAAATCAGGTTGAGCTTTACTATAACTGAGTAACTGAGAATGCAGATGAAAAACACACAATGGCGTCCACTATTCTATATCTTAATTTAACTAGTTAGGTTGTGCCTTCAAATGCTAAATATTAAATATCTGCTAGAGATCAGAGTTTGAGAAAGTTCCATTTGGGGATAATAACTCCAAAAATCACCCAGTTGGCATGGCTGGTTACAATTTGGGGAGTACTAGTGTAGTCCAAGAAACTAACATTACTAAACTCTGGGCAAGATAGATTGATGGATTTGCAATTAAGGAACAGCCATGGGACCAGAATGATGCAGGTATAAAGGAGGGCCAGTGTATTCTAGAGAACATGATCTTCTGGCATATACAGCATATAATCAAAAAAATCTGTCTGTGCTCTGTTTCCCCAGATTCCCAGGAGATCAAAGCCTAAAGGAAATACTTAACCAGTGATGTAATAAATTAACTTGCATTTTTCTAAACTACTCAATGAGAACATATGAGCAGACATTTATAGTCTTTGCTCTCAAACGTTTTTATACCTGATATTTCCCTGGTTACATTTTTAAAAGTTGTTACACTACAGGCGGGGGGGGGGGGGGGTGATCACTGCTTTGGGGAAGCTTCCCTAACCCAGAATACCCTAAGAGCTTGAATATGTTACTTTTTGGACTACAATAGTTCCATGAATCTCCTAGTCAGCCTGACAAGTGGCCATGATGACTAGCTGAAAGATTCAAGAAATTCTGGGAATTCAGCCTTGGGGGGGGGGGGCTATTAGGAGCCAGGGGATTCTGGGAGATCTCTATACCTACCAGTATTACTTAGCTTTAAGCAACTGATAATGTTAGCTGCTGTCACACTGCAGAAATAAAGCAGTTTGACACCTCTTTAACTGCCATGACTCATTGCTATAGAATTCTGAGATCTCTGGTTTTGGTGGGGCACTAGAGCTCTCTGACAGGGAAAGATAAATAGCTCACAAAATTACAAATTCCAGAATTCCATAGCACTGCGTCAGAGCAGTTAAAGTGGTCTCAAACTGCTTTATTTCTGCAGTGTGGAAATACACTCTGTGAAAAATATTCTTATTCTGTTCTCCCCACCCCCACTTCTCTCTTCACCCCATTCTTCTAGAATCCCAAAGAGTAACAAATCCAGGGTAGATTTTCATGTTTGTTCCTAATTGCAAAGTAGATAGTGTTTTCCCCCAGATATGCTATCCCTGTTAACCCCCTGCTTAAGGACACAAGTGAGAGATGGGCATCTGTGCCTTGTGCTCGGGCACAGAAGTACCTGGAATTAAAGAAAAAAACATACCATAAAGAATTTCTAAGAGTGCAAAGTGAAATGAATTCTCCCATTTTGCCCTCATTTTGGGGGGGGGGGTTGAAGGTCACTACCTTACACTCCCCTTATCATGCCTGCACACTACTGATAGTGAATGGGAAAAGGATAAATTCAGTATCCCAGACTCACAGGGCTTCCTTATCACTCTCTGGACTGCTGCTGTATGGAGTCTCCAAAAGACCAGATCAACAGTTTAGAAAGATGCTGCTCAGACATTGGACAGAAACACTGCCCAATGCCTGAAAGTTATTTTTGAGGTGAATGAATGTGATGACATTCTGAAGCCTCCCACCACTGAGAGTGATAGGTTGAGGCTCTGCCTCAAGTATGGATTACTTCAGCACATCATCATATTCATTCTTATGAAAGTAATATTCCATTCTCTTGTTGTATGTGACTTCATTAACATCTGTTGACTTATGACGATCCCAAGAATTTCATAGGATTTTCTTAGGGAACAAAATACTCAGAGGTAGTTTTGCCAGTTCTTTCCTCTTAAATATTGTCCCCAATATAAATTATACAACCTTTCTGCATTTGTTGCATGTTTTCAAGGCTGATACACATGGTACACTTAAGGGATCACTATTTCTGTTATTATTGTCTCTAAGGAATACACAAATGTTATAATTCAAACTTTTGAAAGATGTAACATTTCTGCTCTTATATTTATCTTCATCTTAATATGTTTCATGTATTTATTTCTTAGCAGTTTTCCCTAATAGTATTCTTCATCTACATGTACTGAATTTTTTGTACTTTTCAAGTCAAAAGATGATGAGATGATGACGATGGCAACTGCAACAACAGGAAAGAGAAGGTAGAAGATGCAATGATAGCTTGTCATGCTGACTTAGGCCCTCAACAGACCAGCAAGAAACACCAGCATGAGGGCAGAGTGGGGACGTGGGGACCGCATACCACCCATTCCCATGCTGGAGTCGTGTCAGTATCATGCAGTGCATCCCACATGGTGCAGTGTGTAAATGCACTGCGCTGAAGAGCCAGGGAAGAGACGCAGTAGCAGTAGCTATGGCACCTTTTCTGTGGCACAAAAGAAGCCACTTTTTGCAGCTTCTTTTTGAGCCATGGAGCTGCTGGGTTGGGGTTGTGGCATGCAGTTATCACATCCCCAATCCAGTGCTTCCAGGGGTGGCACAGAGCTGCAGTCTAACCCCAAAGTAGAGAAAGGCAGGCTTATATTCATAGAAAATGCTTCATGAATAATAAAGAAAATGCTCAACACAGTTCTGTTGTTAGTGTTTTTGCTGTATTAATTTCTTAATTGGGGAGCCAGAATTTTGAGCCCATTTCACCATATGATCCTTTACTTGTTCCCCTTCAGTTTCAAATCTCAAAGGCAATGTATACAGCTTAGCAATCAAATGTCCACCACCCATTGCTGTTTTTTGTTTGCCTTTTGCCCTCTAGGTTGTAAAATTCTATATGGATGTACAGTGGGCCATCCACAAACTTGAGCTTCTGCAGATGGCAAGCCCCATTGTTTTTAATGAAGGTACGTGCACAGAGCCATGTTACCAGCTGCATACACATTGCTCTGCCATAGGAAACAACAGGACTTGAGGTCCTGTGTTTTTTGTTATCCATGGTGTGTGTGTGTGTGTGTGTGTGTGTGTGTGTGTGTGTAACTGATCCCCTGCAGATACAAAGGGATGACTGTATATATTTCCCCATTGAAAGAATAGCAGCTAAAGGTGATTTTGAGAGGTGTAAAATGGCTGGAATTGAAAACATTAGGAAGTCAATTTCCTGCTGTTCTTCCACTAATATATGCAGTCCTTTGCAAATAAGAAAGCATTCATTCCAATAAGTTATATTCCCCCTTTCTAATGCATTAGCATTACTCAGTATTACCAAAAATGATACAACTAAATTTGGCTCTCTGTTGACAGAACTAAAATAGCACTACTACAGGATCATTTTCAGAGATCAGCCTCTCTCTTCCATTCTGTGCTATTTAGCAGGGTTCTATGGGGCTTTTTTGAAGGGCAGAGTGGCTGCCATAAGTCCACTTGACCCAGCTTAGCTGTATGGATCTAAAACCAGATCTTAACTTAGCTGTGTTAAACACAGAGCATAATTGCAAATCCAGCACTCTTACTGAATTACTTGTATATTGTTCATAGGTTATGCTAAAGAATGATTACTACTAGACAATGTGTTATGAGTAACATATACCTGAGCCTGTTTTTTGCTTTTTCATTCTTGTGTGCTTGGCATACAAAGTTCAACCAAACAAACCATGCCTTTTTTACATTTTCCTGGAGTAAGTGCAGCAGTAAGAATGTGGGTGGAGCACAATTTAGGAAGCCAAAGCATGACACAGCAACTTGTAGATACAAAAGCATGACACAGCAACTTGTAGATACAGTTAATAGAAGTAGTATTTCCATGAAGTGAAGCTCATGTGGTTAATTGACCTGTACAGTATTGTATTGCTACTAAATTTCCACAATAGCTCAGTTTTGGTCTCATATATTCAACAGAAGTATTTAAACCAGATTCTTTACCATATAGTAATGCAGCCTGATCTCATGAAAAGAGGAAAGGTGGCAGTTCTAAGAATGCTGAGGGTAGGCAGAAGTCTCAGCAAGACTTTAATTGCATCAGAATTTTTTTTAAAAAAAGAAGCAAAAGCATGGGTAAAAGTTGAAGTGTTATCTTCATGTCAGTGTTAGGGGTGGTCAGTCATTAAATTGAAACTCATGATGGGATGATTTTATGATGGGATGTGTGTGAGAGAGAGAGCGAGAGAGAGAGAGAGAGAGAGAAATATCTCCACATGTGCAAAGTTAGGATTACTTATTTTTAAATATCCACCAACATATTGTTCAAACTTTATCTTTCCTTATGCTCACTAACTTGAGAATCTGAAACAACTGTGTAGGGGAGTTCCTAAACACACTGCCTATGGCATCTAACCTGTATCTACAAGATACCAGAAAATCAGCATGGTGTGGTGGGATGAAATAAACTCCCAACTCTTCCACACCCCAGAAATAAAGCAGTTTGACACCACGTTAATGTCATGGCTCCATCCTATGGAATCTGTGATTTGCACTTTGGTGATGTATTAAGCCTGATCTGTGAGAGAGCCCTCGTGCCTCACCAAACTACAGATTGCAGGATTCTGTAGATAGAATCATGGCAGTTAAACTGGTGTCAAGCTGCTTTATTTCTGCAGTATGGATACACATTCTCAGTTTCAAATACCAGCTCAGTCTGTTAGGTTAACTCAGAGCTTTAGACCACTTACAATTTCTTTGTCTAACCTGCCTTGCAGGATTTTGGAGATTATTTGCTCCATAGCTCTCACGGTGCCAAATGGGAGCCCTTGTGGGCTGTGAGATGATACAGAAACACTATAAATATTATAAATAAGTGACATTACATTGCATGTATACTTTATCACAGCTTTTACAAACCTTAGCTTTACTCTGGCACCCAATCTTTTGCAAAAACACTACAGATGTCTCAACGCTGCGCTTCTCACGGCCCTTCCCCTATAAAGCAATCAAGTTTATATCCCAAATTTGTCCTTCCAAAGGGCTAGAACTTTGTCCCAAAGGCATTGTTTCTTCTCAGTTATGCTTATGACAAGTTAGTGCAAGTAAAAGCAAACAGGTCAGCTTGACCAGACTTATGGGAAACAGAGTAATCAGTACAAATTACCAAGACCTGAAAAAGGCAAGATACTAGACCACAGTTAGCACTATGTTCCACAAATAAGATCTGCACTCATTTACTTACTTAGACAACACTTCTTTTCTTCTACTACAGCAAAAATAATGAGATGTGGGTATATGTTATGGTTTTGCATATTTGTTTGGCCTACTTCGTAAACTATGTTTACTATTTTACTTATCGGTATTTATACAAATCCTAAGTATGTGTACCTCCACAGAGCCTCTAACCTCACGGTTCACTTGTGAAAAGGCTCTTGAAAAGGTTTCTCTGCATAGGCTAAAGAAACCAGCCTGAATGGCACATTGAACTCCAGGAGAATTTGGTCTTTGTGCCTTTTCCTTGCAGTTATTCCACCACTGCCAGGCTGGCTGTAATGTTAGGAAGAGTGACATGTTGATCTGGAGTGTCATGAAGAAAGGATGAAATAAATTGCTATTTATTATTTTTACTGCCCAAGAAGGTGGCCAGCTTTGCTTGGACACTATGCAGTTTGGCTTTTGGCGGCTGGGGTACCTTTTTCCTCCACCACCTTAAATAATACAGTCTTGAACTGCCACTTACTACGCATTGGAAGGAAACACTTAATTCTATAAATTCTCTTTCAGAACTGATTCTCATCACAATGGTTCATCCAGTTCAGAGGCTATGGTTCATCCAGTTCATCCGGTTCAGAGGCTATTCAACACAATGACTGGAATCACTATTGCTATTTAGGAAATTACTACACTACACACTTATAGTGCTGCTATTCCACTTTTACTGCTCTGGCTTCCTCCTGTATGAGACGGAAGCTACCAGCTTAACTAGTATCATCCTTCACCATTGGTTATATAGGCTACAGATTGTGGGAGTTGTAGTCCAACAAGACAAAGGAAATCATATATCTTTGTGAGAAATTCACCAATGGATGCTGATCTCCATAGCAGTAATATAATGGCCACATTCTTGTCAGTTCACTATGCTAGGTGAGGGAAAGCAGATAAAAATCTGCTGACTCCAAGAAGCCTATTTCTCTAGTGCCCTACTTACTTCGCGGTCACTGCACCCATCGTCTTTTCCTCATGTTTCCTCCAGTGATTACATCAGCATAGTATGTACACCAGCAGGATTCAGGTCAAAGTCTGTAACTTAACTACAAAAGGGATTAGGAGATTTTTGTGTCCAGTACAAGACATTCATTGTTAAATTGATTCTTAATTTTTGACATTTCTATTATACTGTAATATAGGCTATAATGGGTGCTGCCATTTTTCAGAGTGCCATGGTTCCCCTTAATGAGGAGACACCACATATTGCTTCAGTTTGTAGGTCAGATGATGATCTGGCACCCCAAGATGAGCAACCAGTCTTCACAGTGCAAACAAGCAAGAAGAACACCTTACATGAGTGATTTCAACACTCTGCTGTGACACAGATTAAAAAAGAAAGTGCCAGATTTTGTTACTGTACAAACCAATTTTATTTCTGATACCCTGAAGACATTTTGCTCCCTTTTCATTCCAGTGAACATTGTTTTTTTTTTAATTATTTTCAATGAATCAAGGTAGGTTTACTTTTAACCCAACACATTTCTATACCTTCCAAATGTCCCAGTTTGGCAGGGGCAGTCCTGATTAATCTGTCATCCCACTTTTTCAGATGCTTTTAAAATGTCCCCATTTCTCTCTCCTCCTCCCAAATTCTCCCTTTATCTTTAGCTTAATTCAACTGCTGCAAATGGAGTTCTTACTTAAATACTATTGTGCACTCAATTAGCTCAGCAGATTCAACTGACTTCAAGCAAGAAAAAGAAGAATGTTAGCACTAAAACAAAATGATCCTAACGCTTAACTAGTGTATACTGCTAAAGTGCTTTAGCACAATAACTACAGCTCCTAAGTAGTAAAAAAAGAAAGACTGAGTGGAAATTGGCAAAAAATATTCTGAAATATTGCATGAGACTGGATGTTGCATATGACATGTGTTCAGTGAGAGAGGATAAGGAAAGACAAAAGGCAGAGGCAGAGGGAAACTGGATATTTCAAGAAAGGTCTAGATGGAGGAGCAGGAATATTAAGGAATATATGGGAACATGCAGATATAATCAAAATGGAAAAAGCTTTCTCAAAACTTTCAGGCAATGAGTCCTTGAGCAGATAAAGCCTAAAATTTCCCTGGAAGCCAAAATGTTCAAACTGAGGCTGTCATGCTTTGGCCACATCATGAGAAGGCATAACTCATTAGAAAGATAATAATGCTGGGAAAGATAGGAGGTACTAACTAGAAAGAGAGGAAGACAACATGCCAGATGGATAGACTTAGGCCTGGTACAGATGAGAAGAAATCTCCTGATCATTGCCATGGCAACCGCACGGCCCCGACAACGATCCACGGTAAAAAGGAGCTCCAAAATGGAGCTCCTTGCTGTGACGCTGCCAAAGCGCTATTTCCGCCTTGCAGCATCACAGTTAGATCATACATGTGCCATGCTGTTTGGACACGGCGCACATGTGGTGTAATCTATACGTGTGCTGTGTGGATGGTGCTGCGTAACAATGGTACCAAACTAGGGCTCGGGAGCGTGTAGTTGCTGTGTGCTCCTGACCCTTTGTATCGCTGCCACCACACCACTTCCCGCAAGTATGTACCAGCCCTTAGTTTGACTATCTTGGCCTCCGGGGAAATTTCAGGCTTTATCTGCACAAGGCCTCACTGCCTGAAAGTTTTGAGAATTTCTAGTTCTTCCCTGGAAGTCAAGATGATAAAGTTGATGTTACTGTACTTTGGTCATGTCATGAGAAGGAATGACTCACTGGAAAAAACAATACAGGGGTACCCCGGGTTACGAAATTAATTCGTTCCGCCGCCGCTTTCGTAACCCGAAAATCTTCGTAAGGCGAAAAAGCCATAGGCGCTAATGGGGAAAAGCCGCGATTTCATGCGAAATAGCGCCGAAAAGCACCAAAAAATTTTTGGTAACCCGAAATAACCTTCGTAACCCGGAACAGTTTTTTTTAATGGATTTTTTTCGTAACCCGGAAATTTCGTAAGGCGGCGCATTCGTATCCCGGGGTACCACTGTAATGCTAGAAAATGTGAAGGGATGTAGAAAGAGGCGAAGTCTGCATCCTAGATGGATGGATTCTATTAGCCAGGTCACAGGTATGAATTTACAGCAACTAAGCAGAGCAGTGGAGGACAGGGGGTCTTGGAGAGGTCTCATCCACAGGGTCACCATGAGTTGAGATCAACTTGAAGATGGTTAATAAGAACAACAAATGAGCTTTTGTGGCTATCAATTCACTTCCTCTGACATTGCATCTGAAGAAGTGCACAGATATCTACAAATGCTTGTGCTAAAATATAAAACAGTCTCAAAGGAAGTGCTAGTTTCCGGTTTTTCCCCCTCCCCTTCTCTTTTCCCTTCTTCTGCAACAGAGAAGGTACCACTTAGGGTACCAATGCAGTGGAGGACAGAGGGTCTTGGAGAGGTCTCATCCACAGTGTTACCTTGCTTCAAGATCAACTCTAAGGTGGTTAAGAACAAATGAATTTTGATGACTATCAATCCACTTCCTCCAGCACTGTATTTGAAGAAGTGAATTGATAACCACAGATGCTTGTGCTAAAATATAAAACAGTCTCAAAGAGAGTGCTAGTTTCCTTTCTTTTTTTCCCTCCCCTCCTCTTTTTCCTTCATCTTTGAAAAGGTACCACTTAGGGGTACATATGCACTGAGGTACAAGGAATCTTGGAGATGTCTCATCCACAGGGTTACCATGAGTCACGATTGACTCTGTGGTAGTTAACAACAACAAATGGACAAATAAATAAATGAGCTTTTGTGGCTCTGAACCCACTTCCTCAGGCACTGCATCTGAAGAAGTGCAATGATATCTACAACCGCTTGTGCTAGAATATAAAACAGTCTCAAGGGGAGTCCTAGTTTCCTTTGTTTGTTTTGTGCCCTTCCCTTCCTTCTTCTTTGAGCAGATACCTCTTCATGTACCTATGCAGTGGAGTACAAGGAGTCTTGGAGAGGGCTCATCCACAGGGTTGCCATGAGTCGAGATTGACTTTAATGGTGGTGAACAACAAGAACAGTTTGTGTGGCGATCAATCCACTTCCTCTGGCATTGTATCTGAAGAAGTGTGCTGATATCTACAAATGCTTGTGCAAGAATATGAATGTGTCACAAAGGGAGTGCTAGTTCCCTTTGTTTGCTTTGTGCCCTTCCCATTGCTTTTTTGCTTCTTCTTTGAGCAGGTACCTCTTAGGGTACCTATCAGGGACGTAGCTAGGATTTTAGGAAGGGGGGGGTCCAGACTAAGTGTTACCATTATAATGGGGCTTGGGTGCAGCAGCGCAGCAGCACACACCATTCATTTTTCTAATGGAGGGGGGGTCCAGACCCCAAGAACCCCCCCCCCCTTGGCTACGTCCCTGTACCTATGCGGTGGAGGGCAGGAGGCCTTGGGGGTGTCCCATCCCCAGGTTGGCCATGAGCAGAGGGCGGTTAGGCCCCCTGGGTCCAAAGGTAGTGTTTCCAAGGGTAAGGATAGCATTAGCAATAGCAAGAGATGCTGTTCCTCCTCAGGCTCCAAGGCCCTCTCGCCTGTTTACACCTGGTTGCCTCCCTCTCCCTTGCTGCCATTCTACGTATTCCCCAGGATTAATGGCATTGTATGGCTCCATCTCTGGCTTTGTCCCAACCTGCCCTGCCCAGCCCATTCCCCTGAAGGGAAAGAGGTGACGCTGTGGCTCATCCTGGGATGGGAGGCAAGCAGGGAGGGAGGAGGGAGGAGAGGGGAGCGCCCATTCATTGTCTCCCGCCCATTGTCAGCAGAGGCAGCAGCAGGCAGTGGAAAATTTTTCCGATTGGGTGAGCTGCGCGCGCAGCTCTCTCTCCCTTCCTCCCCCTCCCCCCTTATCTCTCCTCTATCTCTAGAACATTCCGGAGGGGAGGGGGGCAAAGGGAGGGCGCTTCCGGAGCCAGAGAAAGGGGAAACCCCATCCTTTTCTTGTGTGCCTTAAAGTCGTTTCCCACTTCTGAGGTTTTCTTAGACCACATCCACACTGGAGAAATAACCCAGTTTGGCACCATTGTAACTCTTTGTCTGCCTCAAGGCTATGGAATTCTGGGAGTTGGAGTTTGTTGTGGGCCCAGAGCCATAACAAACTCCAACTCCCAGAATTCCATAGCCTTAAGCCAGACAAAGAGTTAAAGCGGTGCCAAACTAGGTTATTTCTCCAGTGTGGATGCAGCCCTGGCTAGTTTCTTCAGAGGGGGGTTGCCTTTGCCTCCCTCTGAAGCTGAGAGAGTGTGACTTGCCCAAGGTCACCCTCCCCAGGCAGGGTGTGTCCAGGCGTCCTCCCTACCCCAAACATATCCTACATTTCCTCCTTCTGCACGAAGAAGAAGCATGAATTTACATTTCTGTCAGGGTTCTTAGTTTTTATTTGGTCGTGTCTTCCTCCCCCCCCCCTTTTTTTTTTTTTAATGTCCTCCGTTTTTCGGTGCCTTCTCCTTTGCTGCTATGACACCTCTGACAGAGCACAGTTCTGGTGTCACAACAAACTACAATTCCCAGAATTCCATAGCCTTGAGCCATGGCAGTGAAAGAGACGTCAAACCGTATTATTTCTGCAGTATGGATGCAGCACTGAGAAGAAAGCGCGGTACGAGAGAAGCTTGCAGGAAAAGCCCATTGTTCCCTCAGCTGAGGTTTCTTCCCAGCAGAGCTTCTCTTCCAAAAAGCATGTCCAAATGCTTCCTTTTCCCCCTTAACCATTAAAAATTGACACATTCCCTAAGCCTCCCAGCATTATCAAGAAATGTGGACGATTCTAGCATGAGTGTGTGTGTGTGTGTCCTTGTGTGATATGCATACATATTTTGTATTATTATTATTATTATTATTTCAAAACCCTTCAGAATCTGAGGCTGTAAATTGCAGCTCTGTCTCCCAGACCAGGAGAAAGGGATTTGAGGCAAGAGGGAAAGGAGGTCCTCAAACCAACCTAAAACCTAGAGTGGATGGAGAATTACAATTTATTATTATTCCAAAGTGTTATTCAAAAAGATGGGTATAATTCTCGGGGGGGGGGGGGAGTTGGTTCTGACAAATACATGCAGAGTGACAAGGAACTAAATGAAATAGGCAGGGATAAACCTGATGGCTAGTCAGTGTTGGTGAGGGATAGTAATGTGTTAAGGACTGGGTTGATCCCATTTCAGATCTCCACTCCTATGAATACTGCTGGATGGCCTTTGGCCATTCTGTTAGCCTTATCTACATCACAGGGCTGTTATCTTAAAGCATTATTTATCATCATTAATTACTTAAGTACTGTCTGTGTTGCATATTCATTTGAGAAGGACATGGAGAACTTAATGTTTCATGCCCTGGTTGGACAATATAACTGATGGTGCATTTATAGACTACTAAACAGCCTTGGGCCAATCACTTTCTCTTAGCCTCTTAGCCTAACCTACCTCAACATGTTACAAATGTTGTTTATCATGATTAACTTCAGCATCATCTGTGTTGCATGTTAGTTCCAACAGGACATGGGAACGTAATGGTTTGTAGTCTGGTTTGAAGGCATAAAAGAGATGGGATCCTTTTTGCCAGAAAACCTATCATTGCAGCTCTCAGGACGGTGTTCTTTAAAATATGCTATTGTTGTCTTCTTGATCATGTTAGCATTCACATGCTTTAATCATGTTAAGAGTCTAGCCACAAGTCCAGATAAATCCAGATAAGTCCATAGGAACAGCAACAGTAATGCAAGGCGAGAATTTGCATGGTTCTCTGCACATCTTTATTTGTTCTAATAAATGGTTTTCCAAGTACCAGCTGTTGAACTAGGACTCTGAGATACCAAGGTTCGTATCCCCAGCCAAGGAACCCCACTGACCGACCTAGGGCATGTATCTGAGGAAGTAGACTCAAATCTATCAAAGCTCATGCTACCAGCTTCTTTCTTAATGTCCTGCATTTTTATTGAATGGCCTACATCTTGCAATAATATGATTTATTTATTTGTATACCGCTTTTCCTACGATGTCTTGTCTTCCTTTGTGGTTAGGACATCTGGTCACCCTGTCTCAAAGGTCCCTTTGCATACTGTTTTTCCAGACAAACACAGCGATGTCTTTGAACTCTGACCTTGGGCAAGTCACCCTCTCTCAGCCTAAAAGGAAGGCAACAACAAACCTCCTCCAAATAATTCCTGCAAGGAAACCCCAATGAAAGGATTGCCATGGAGTTGAAGACACGTAAGAACAACAATAAGCATAACATGTTACTGACAGCTAACTGACAGGAAGTTCTGATGAATGTAGAAGTTTCTGAACAACACAAAACAAACCAGGGGAAATGCAGTAAAATTAGCAGCATATTAAAAGAAGGGAAGAGTCGCGCATAGTTTCACTGTTATATTGTCCTTGTTTCTTCCCCGTTACTTCTTTTTTCTGAAGTATCCATTGAAGGCTGAGCAGTTCCAGAGAATAAGCAATGAAAATGTAATGCAATTTTATTTATTTATTTTCTAATATATATTTTTTATTCAAGCCATCACACACACACAAAGAACATACAGAATACATAAAACAACAACACACAAAAACAACTAAAGTAACTAACTAATGTAGACCATAAATAATTAACAAAGGGGGAAAAGTGGGAAGATACATACTTACAACCTGCTAGCTAATGGCTACAAATATTAAAATACCTTGCTTCATCTGCATTACCTAATTAAAATCTACTTTTGCTTTTTAATTAATTTTTGATTTGGAAGAACAATAGATTTCATGAAATAAGCAGAAGTACATAGACAATCTCCTTTTAAAAAGTTTCTGTGTTAAAACATATAGAAAATCAGTAGAAACATTTATTTGCTACTTTCTCAGTTACAGCTTAGATTGTTACTGTCATTATTATTATCTGGTTTGTCTTGTGTAACTCCACACACACACACACACACACACACACTCCTTTAGAAGACTCATTTCATTAAAAGTGAATATGACACACATTGAAAACAATAATTAAGTTTGTACAATACATCTAAAACAGTATCCATACCTAGCTAGATTAGATATGCATGACATCATATCTTATAAATATAATAAATGAGCAACTCACATGAAAGGCATAAGACAGGGCAACTGATATTCTTTTCCTTTTGGAAATTTTCTGTCATTATCATGTGATACAAACTGGAAAGTTGTGACTTATGTCGGTTAATGCAGGATGATCCTGAGTACCATTGATTCCTTATTGCTGAAATCCAACATGCCACCTGTGGACTTGGCAGTATTAGAGCAACATTTTAATGGTATAAGAGGGCAAGAGTTACAAAGCAAATAATGTTTGCAATATTCAGAGTTACACACCAGTTTTCTTCAGATGTAGGATTCCCTATGTGGAACTTTTACCTTTGGCAATGTCTTGACCCATATCCTCTGTCCCTGATGTCACACCTAGAGTAAACATTGTAAAATCATTAGTTTTATCATTCATTCTTTTCAAATGTTGATAAATGTCAGAAGCTACTGTAGGAACATAGTCTGTAGACAAGTGGTCATTGCTCATATATCTTGTTCACAGATAATGAAAACAGCAGCCAGAGCTGAGTAAAAGTTGAGTTTAAGGATCCAAGGGCATTATAAATCTATATACAGTTGTCCCTCCTTATTCGCTAGGGTTAGGGGAACAAGACCCCCGTGAATATGGAAAAAACGCAAATAACAAAAACACTGTTTTTACCTGAGAGGACACCTCTCTAGGAATCTCAAGGTCTTCCAGTGCAACTCTGTGGTCAATGTCCAACATACATGGACCATAGAATGGCACCGGAGTAGCTACAAATGGTCTTTCAGTGCAACTTTTAGTTAAAGTTGACCACAGAGTTGCACTGGAGGACCTAGACAGTCCTAGAGAGAACATGTTAATGAAATCCGTGAATAATCAAATCTGCAAATAACAAAGCCGCAAATATGGAGGGATGACTGTAGTGCTTCTTGCATGCTGTTTTAAGAGTTATAATAATAATAATTATTATTTCTATTTCGTCTTTTTCCCAATAGGAAATCAAGGCAGATTACAACAGGCATTAAAACATCAAACGGTTAAAATTACAATCATGATTAAAAGAAATAGCATATCCCGACCCCCGCATCATAAAACCCCTAAATAAAAACCAATTAAAAAGAGATTAAACAATACAAGTGTTAAAAAGGGGGGGGGGTTCCTATTAAAGGTTGGATAAAATTGAAAATGAGATCCAGATTCAGTTTCGATTTGGGGGGGAGAGAGGTGTGTTTTTTATTGGGGAAGATAAGCGGAAGTAATAATATCAATAATATCAGTAATATTGGTAAGCTTTTACACCTTTAACACATATCCTGAAAAAGAGTTCTGTACAATTCAAAATCTTGCTCACATTTTGTGACATTTTTAATTAGTCCTTACAAAGATATTGCCCTTCTGGAAGTTTATACTATAGTGACATGATTCAGAAATCTTATGTTTTCTCTCTCTTCTTCCCCAGTCCATAACAGTATTTGGAATTTCAAAATGCAAAGGGATCCTGTAGTTCTTTGCTAGCACTGCATCTCAGATGAGTTTATTTTCTTCCTCTCTCCTTTCTTCACTGGTCCATCTCTTGCATCCCATACATGATGATGGGAAATACAACAGCTTGGATAATTCCAAGGAGAGTACTGCACTACACTCTTATAGCGCCACTGTCCCACTTTTACTGCTCTAGCTGCCTTCTGTAGCATTCTGGGATTTGTAGTTCAATCTTCAATAGAGGCGGGCAAGAGGACTTGGGGTGTCATGTCTCATTTGCAGGGTTGCCATAACAGGAGGGCAGTCAACAACAACAACAACAAGAGTGTAGTGTGGTGATATCCCAAGTGTCACTGTAGCAATTTCGTAAGGGAGGAGGCAGGGGAAGGAGAAAAGGGTGCAATGTTGGTAGGACATACTAAATTAAATGACAGTACTTTCCCATAAGGAAATCATACTTGCCCATAGAGAATCATTGAAGAATAGTTGCCCATAGGGAATCATTGAGGAATATCTGTCCATAAGGAAACATAGGGGAATACTTGCCTACAAGGAATAATTGGAGAATACTTGCCCATAAGGAAACATAGGGCAATACTTATCCATAGGGAAACATAGGGCAATACTTATCCATAGGGAAACATAGGGGAATACTTGTCCATGTGTTTTATTTGTATTATCCTATCATTTCTTAGATTGTACACCATAGGCAGGTTTACTCTTATATTTGTTGTTTTTATCTACAGCGCTGCGCAAATCTACAGTGCTATATAAATAAATAAATAAATAATAATAAGATAAGGAAACATAGGGGAATACTTGCCCACAAGGAAGAATTGGAGAATACTTGCCCATAGGGGAACACTTGTCCATAGGAAAACATAGGGGAATACTTGCCCATAGAGGATCATAGGGGAATACTCCTCCATAGGGAATCATTGGGGAATACTTGACCATAGGGAATCACTGGGGCATGCATGCCCATAGAGAAACATAGGGCAAGCATTCACTGTTTTCCTATGGGCAAGTCCTGTCCGGTTCTTTGTTTGAGTCCACCCCAATGTTGGTATACAGAGCAGCCCAGCCAGGAAGCCGCGCCCTTTCCCGGCCCCCCCTCCCCTCTCTGACATCACTGCCCAGCATCGCCCCCCTGAAAAGCAGCGGCAGAGCCAGGCATCCTCCAGACAGACCTCAGCAGCGCCACGCTTCCCGCGGAGACTCTCTCGCTGCCTGCCTGCCTTGCATCAGCAGCACAGCCACCAAGAAAGGCGACACAATCCTCGTACCTCAACTCAAGCTCTCTCTCATTTTTTAAAAACATTTTAAATTAAGAAAAGAACCCTAAATTATTATTATTATTTGTTGTTGTTGTTATTGTTGTTATTATTATTATTTTATACCGACCTTATTGGTTGTTTTTTATTTTTATTTTTCAAAAAAAAAAGGGGGGGGAGCACCCATTTTGTTTATATTTTAATTTATAATAATAATTGGTCTTTCTACTGCGAGGGGTTTTGGTTGCAATTATTTTTGGGGAGCCGCTGGAGAGGACAGTTCGTCAAAGAAAAAAAGAAGTGGGGGAAAAAATATTGGGAACATCCAGATCTGAAGATATTGATTGATTGATCCGTTGATTGATCGAGGTAAATACTTGCCCTGTTTCTATGGGGTTTGGGGAGGCGGGAGGGTGAGGAGGGGAAGCTTTCATTGAATGTTATTCATCTGGCGCAGCCCCGCTTGGTTTCTTGATGTAAGGCTGTGGGAGGCATTTATTTATTTTTGTTAATAAATAAATTATTTATTAAATATGGTGTCAGTGCCTCCTAGCAATAGGAGTCAATAAATAATTTGTTTTGAATGAATGAATAAATAAATAAAGGAGACCCACCCCAAAACGGACTCTGGTGATGCAATCTTGTGACTGACATTGCATTTTTTAATTCTGTGTTAAATAAATGCAGGGGCATTTTTGCCCCTATTTTGCTTTTGTGAGGGGGGGGCTGATGGGTAGGGAAGAGATTAAGTAATAATTCTGATTAATGGGTGAATGAATGAATTAATGGCAACATAGCTCTGGGGGAAGGAAGGAGTGGTTACGGTAAATAAAAGGGAATGTAAGAATGTCTCAACTGGGGTTGCATCATGGCAAATTCAGATAGAGAGGAAGGGGGTGGAGTTGGTCGGCTGCCAAAACCACAACACAAACGTGTGTGTGTGTGTGCAAAGTCCATTTCCATGCTGCCCTAAGCCACTTGATTCTCCTCTGTGGGTTTGTTTTATTTAAAAAAAGAGTCCCCCCTTTCTAGATCTGGATCAAATTTGGGTGAGGAGAGGGTGACCAAATCCCCTCCTTTTCTCATGTCCTCCCTTTAAACCTTCTGCCCAGGAGGAATTCCAAAATGTCCTCCCTTTTGAGCAGCATGCCTTTATATTTACATGAGTGTTGTTGTTGTTGTTTTGGTCATGCTTTCCTCCCCCCCTTCTTGAATGTCCTACATGTTGGGGTTCCTTGTCCTCCTTTGGAGTTAGGGCATCTGGACATTCTGGGTGAGGAGAGAAGGGAAAAAAACTCAGCCCCATGGAAATGGTTTTTTTTTGGGGGGGGGGAGATCTAGGTCTGAGCCATTGGGTGTGGGGCAGATCCGTGTGTCTTTGGTGCAACCTGGCCTTTCCCACTCAGATCTCTCCCCCTTCCCTCCCTCCCTCCTGGCAATGTGGTTCTCCCGTGTGGTCGCTGGAGATTATCTTTGTTCTCCACTCTGGTACTTTTCCTTCCCATCCCCTCTTTTTTTCCCTCCCTCCCTCCTTTCCTTGCTGGTACTTTTCCACTCGCCTCCCTGCCTATGAATCAGCCTCGATGTGCAAGAGGTAGCAGCCACAGCAGCAGCAGCCACAGCACTCACGTGACCCCCCTTCCAGAGACTGCTGCAGTATTGACGCTTTCCATCCCTTCGCCCTTTTTTTTAATACCTCCACAGATAAGGCAAGTCCAGCAGCAGCCCAAGGACAAAAAGATCAGGAGAGACGCCAGCCACCATCCCTGAGAGCATCCTAAATCTTCTTGCTTCATTGCCTTCCGAAAGGAGCATCCCGGATCCCGTCATGACCAAAGCTGAGATGGGCAAGCTCAACACGACCCCCGATGAAGACAGCAGCAGTTACAGCTCCAACAGCAATGACTTCGCCTACCCTTACCCAACCAAACCCACTGCTCTCAAGAGGTCAGAGAGGCTCTCGGCCATCACGCCGCTTTTAATTTTGGAGCCCCATCCTAATCAAGAGCAGGTTCTCTCTCTTGGATGGAACAAAAGTAGATTTCAACCTTGATTTCCTACTTGATTTCCCCTACAGACTCCCAGCCGGTGGCTCGCATGTCTGTAAGGTGGTGACTCCACTCTGGATTTTAGTCTAAATTTTAAAGGAATTCTCCAAGGTGCTGAGGTCAGAGATAAGGATGAGCAGCGTGGACAACTCCTTTAAAGTTTGAGCTAAAATCTGGGATAAATACTGTACACTAAAATTATCCCCAAGACTGGAACCATCAGTGGTCACTGGTTTGCATACACTGTAAATGTGCGCATATCTTTTGTATTTGGCCCAGAGTCCTAAACAGATTTAGTTGCCTGGAGTCCCAGTTTGGAGAGAAAAGCAAAGCAATAAATATATGCAAACAAATAAATAATTCAGAAATGAACTCGTTTTAAAGCCATGGGATCTATGCATGAAAACCAAAACTTATTTTCTGATGCTTAAGTAGGATACTGGAGAATGATACTCAAAGCTGTTCTCTCTCTCTCTCTTTCTTTCTCCTTCCCTTCTTTCTTATAGCCATTATGTAGACATGGATCCAGAAAACCAAAACTTTTTACTTGAATCCAATCCTGGAAAGAAGAAATATGAAACTGAATATGTAAGCATGCCTCAATCTTTTTAATAGCAGCACTCAAGTAAAGGCAAATTTTTATCCAGATTGAAGCCAGTTACAAAATACTAGGATCTAAATGGTCACTTAATCATCATGACATTTTTCTTTTTGTTTGCAGCATCCAGGTACTACTTCCTTTGGAATGTCAGTATTTAATCTGAGCAATGCTATTGTGGGCAGTGGCATCCTTGGACTCTCTTATGCCATGGCAAACACTGGAATTGCGCTCTTTCTGTAAGTACTAGAACACATTAAACTACAACAATCCTATCATGTTGTTGCTTTTTGTGCTTGTCATTTCTGAAAGCATTTGCAGTTTGCTTTTTTAAAGTATCACCAAGACTACCCCAGTTTGTATGCCACTTTGCAGATGATTTTAGAAAGGAACACTTTTTCTGAAGTATAGGAACAGAATGGGTTTTATTCCCACTAAGGTAAATGAGACTTTAACATAGATATGAATCATGTAGCCCTCCAAATGTTGCTGTATCACAAGTCCCAAAAGCCATTGCCAGCATTGCCAATGATGAGGAATTTATGGGGTTTCAGCCCAACAACATCTGAAGGGCCAGATGATTCCCACTTCTCGACTAGAAGATGCAATCAGTCCTGTTTATCTATACTTGATTTCCTGAACTTGGGATCAGGCTACTAGTCAGTTTAAACACAAAAGGCAGGATCTGGCCCAAATTAAGCATTTTTGAGACCAAATGATGTTAGCTGCTTGCATCTCTGCTATTTAAATAAATAGAGTTCAACCATGCTTACTTCTGTCTCACTTTTATCCAACCTAGCCTGTCTTGTGAGAATCTGCCCTTGCACCAGATAATGCCTCTTCCTAGCAATCAGAAAGTGATTCTTTTTGCAGCATAAATGTTACTATACAATATTTTCAGGAGTGTAGAAGAAGCTTCCCTATTGTTTGCTGCTCTGCATTTAGATAGACATTCGTCCACATGCTGTTCAGTCTCATTTCTGTCCTTATCCGCACATTGAGCCTTGTCCATTTCTTTTTTTTAAAAAAAAGCAATACTGTTTATCCTAGTGTTAATGTGCACACAAATATCTTTTTCACTTAAAAAAATTAGTATATATGTGCTTTAGGATTATGTAAGTGGAGGGACATAGACAGGAGAGCAACACAAAAAGCTAGTAAGTGGAATTTTAGCTGTATATACACTGCAATGGAAGACATGGAGATGCCTTTCCTGTATTATATAACATAATTATTTCCTTTAGGGGGCAGTGTAAGTTGTTGAAGAGCATCCTTGGAAAGACATATGACCATGGTTATTGCCTATTGCAATACAATTGAAATAAGTTATTATACCCAAGGATGTGTCTGCATTAATAAGAGGAAATTGAAACGTAGTCTTTTCATATTAATTCCTTAAACATTTATAGCTATACTCTGTATTTTCAGATGGCCCAGCTTATTGGCTTTAAGCCCTGCACATTTAAACTTCCCCTTCTGTCTTCTCAGGTCCTCAGAATTACTCATTGATGGTCACTTTGAGATGACTCAACATGCAGTATGCTGGTAATGTTACTGTTGCCACCAAAACCAACTGAAGTGTGAAGCACATGTTGATGTATGGCCTTTATTCATTTTTTGCTAATTAATTTAATTTGTAAGTTTATATGGAAAAAAATACCAAGCAAAAAATGTGCCATACGCTTTTAAAATGAGAGAGAGAAAGAGAGAGAGAGAAAATAATTTGACATTAAGATGTGCCCTTTCATGCTCCAAGGAAGTTTTGAAGTGGTTACAATGTCATCAGCATAATGCACGCTAGCAGTACCTTCTGGATAGCAATGTCCTCTTTTTTATTTTTAAAAAAAGCTCATTCAAGTTAGTGAAGATTTTTTTTAGAAATTGAAATTAGTATTTTGCATTAGACACTAAGTACTATATTTTCAAAAGTTAAAATGTGTTGATTTTCCAAAGACTGCTTTTTATGAAATATAGTGTGGGTACATACATTAGAGAAGAGGTTTTTGTGGGACCTAATGGAATATACTTCTGTGTAAACATGCTGAGGATTATATTGCATGCCTTATGCACATACATATGTGGAGTAGATATTGGTAGATATTGATCTTTGACTTTAGGGACCTGATAGATTTTAAAGGAGAAGAGGAAGCTCCTCCAGTTCATTTGCCCTTTTGTATAAAGTAATTACTCTACTAGCATTTCTACTAGAAAGTTGGGATAAGTTTTCTGAATAAGGTAGCAGGGCCTGCCTACAGCTGCCTGTGTTATGTCTTTATTGAATTAAATTAACTTCTGTGTGTTTTGGACTGGGATGGGATAATAACATTTTACACAGGCATAGTAAATCCAGTGTTTCACTGGGCAGTGCGGATTTCTCCCTTATCCACCCCTTTCTGCTTGCATTCTTCAGTAGTGCCCAAAAACCAAGACCAGAGAATTGCCCAGCTCTCCAAAGCAGGCTTTTTGGGTATACTGGAGATTGCAGCTGGGAAGTAAGATTGCCCTGTATTGATTCCACTGCTGGAAGCAATTTTATCAGAAGATGTTCTAAAATGGCTTTAATCCTATGTGCTAATCCTCTGTCTCACTCACCCCAAGTGTTACTACTGAGTATCCACCTAAATTTGTATCATGAGTTTAATGTTTATTTTGTAAAAAGTACTAAAATGAACAGAAGAAAAAGAAGTAGAACTTTATTTCCCCTTCAAACTATTTGTCTCAGAAGTTTAATAACATTGGGGTGGAAAGGGCTTGTCAGTTTAAAAGAACAGGGATTTAATCCATTGTGAGTCTGAACTATTTTAAAGCCAAGTAATCCAGTTTAAGTGCTAGGTCACTTGGGCTATTTGTAATCCTTTTTGGAAAATCTCTTGCAACCTGAGTCACAACAAAGATCACCACTATTTTCATCACATTTATTTCTCTATATATTTATTTGTTAATCTGGAATGATGAAACCATTTCAAAACAATTATTACTTCTAACTGCCATTGATTTCAAAGAAAGGTTATGCACAAACTTAAATATTTCCTGTTGATATCAGTGGGGGGAAGTGCATAAAATTAAAATTAGTAGAATTCCTCTTGTGTTTATTAAATTTTCTTGCTTTACTTATATACCTGTTTCAGTCAAAGTAAAATTTCTGTTTATGTTTGCTTTTAGAATTCTTCTAGTATTTGTGTCGATATTTTCGTTGTATTCCGTTCATCTCCTTCTGAAGACTGCCAATGAAGGAGGTATGATAACACCGATTTGTAAATAAAAAATTCAACCACTTCACCATCACCACCCCATTATAAATGATGTGCTTGCAACTGTTCTGTTTTCTGTGACTATAGGATCTTTATTATATGAACAACTGGGAATGAAGGCATTTGGCATGGCTGGGAAACTAGCAGCATCCGGATCAATTACAATGCAGAATATTGGAGGTAAGGGTTTTCAGATACATGCCCTTCTTTACACTGTATCCTTTAAAACTGTTTTCTTCTCTGTTCTGTCTTTGTCACACAACATAGTTCCACTAATGTACTGAAATTGGTATTATGTTTGGTGACTCATTTTTCTGTGCCATGTTCTTTTTGTAACGATCTACAATATTATTCACCTGCAGCTATGTCAAGCTACCTCTACATAGTGAAATATGAGTTACCATTGGTCATCAAGGCATTTATGAACATCGAAGAGAACACAGGGTAGGTGTTAGAATGGCTCAGCCCAAAAACTGTCAGTAGGAAGACAAAGGATCATTGTATCTGGATACCTTTGTTGATACACACAAATGTAACTTCTGAACCAGAGGAAAATTTTCAGTTATGCTTCCCTTTTTCTTGAACAATCTGTTTAAACTATGGTATGGATATTACTAGGAAAATATCCTTACAATTGACAAAATTAGAACTTCTAGTAAACTGGAATACTGTTATACTATTTGCAGGTCTGCTGTTAGACTGTAGGTGGTTTGAGGTTTTGTTGTTGCTATTTGCTGCATTTTTGTCAGCCGTCCAGTAACATACTTTTACTTGTGGGTTGTAAACATAAAATGATAAAATGCACCAATAAAAATAACAGGGCAATTGTTACTTTTTCTAT
The DNA here is from genome assembly GCF_019175285.1 of Sceloporus undulatus. NCBI lineage: Eukaryota > Metazoa > Chordata > Lepidosauria > Squamata > Phrynosomatidae > Sceloporus > Sceloporus undulatus. Next base: position 62,203,292 of record NC_056526.1, read on the forward strand.
TAAAAATAAAACAAAAGTAGAAAAGTGTAAACATTTCTACAATGTACCTTTTTAACGGTAGCTTTAAACAAAATATTTTTCATAAAAATTGAAACTTAGTGGGATTAAAGCATTAATCTTAAATATTGTAGGAATTTTAGATGCATAAGCATTGGGTGCAAGTCTTCAGGACTTACTATGACTTCTGAAATTCAGATATTTTTGCTTTGAGCCATGAGACACTCCGATTTTACTGAAATTCCACATAATGGTTTGTAATCCAGAGATAAGTAAGGATGCCTAAATTTCAGTAGAATGATTAGCATGTGGGAAGCCAGTTAAACTGTATTAAATTCAGTTTCACATTTGCTCCTACAACTTTCTCTGAACTATACTCATTGCGTCTCAACTTGTGATATGGAATAATTGTTATTTAGTGGTAGAATGCCTAACATTTTGGAAAATGGCTCTTCCCCATGGGGCTTCTACATGATGAGAGATTTTTGTAGGGCAAAGCAGCATCTTTTGGGTTCCTTCCATTTCTGTATTGCTCTGGGCATCACAGCAATTTCTTATGGAGAATGGAACACACATCCCATCCCATCCTGTGCCTTTCACTTGGCTAACTCTAACTATAATTGTGTTCATATCCTCTGGAAGAATATAAAAAGTTAATTTTAGTTGCAAACCTGAGCATCCTTCCTGTGGTAGAAGTCCCACCAATCTCACTGACTTCCTCCTGAGTAAACATATTTAAGATTGAACTGTTAAGTCTCGGGGTGCATCTACACTGTAGAAATAATGCTGTTTGACCACCACTTTTAAGTGCTATAGTTCTGTTCTATAGAATCCTGGGATTTTATAAGGTCTTTAACCTTTTCTGCCATAGAGTGTTGGTGCCTCACAAAACTACAAATCCCAAGTTTCTGTTGAATGGAGCCATGGCAATTAAAGTGATGTCAAACTGCATTATTTCTACAACACAAATACACCCTCAGTCTAATACATTTCTGTGGAACATCATTGAATCTGATTGCTGATAGAATATTGATCACATCTGACTGCCACATGGTCATCCCTCTTGAGAGCTACAGCAGAGCAAATTTCCCCAAAGAATAGGCTTTTATAGCTCCACAGCCAGAATTGGGTATTTGTGTGTATGAGGTATTCCAGCCTGGAATTGCTCTGCTTCATTTCTTTTCCCCCTAATTTTAAATACATATCTAACTGTGGACTCTTTGAAATTGTAGATTTAATAGCCAGCACTTTAATGGTGATTCCTCTTACTTTTCTTTTAGGCAATGGTATATCAACGGTGATTACTTGGTTATATTGGTATCCTTGGTGCTGATTCTACCTTTATCACTACTGAAAAATTTAGGTAAGTGGATATTGATTTTTGTCTAAAATTAGGAGGGAAATAATAATGACTCTCTTTGATGACAGTGTAAGAGATCCTTAATTTAGAAGCCATGACTACATTTCTACTTCTTTATCTAGTGCGTGAAGCCTTCCAGTTGACATAAAAAATATGTATACTGCAAGGCTTACAAAAATAAATTGTGATTTGTGAAAGAAGAGGCTTACATAAACACTATAAAACATAAATAACAAGAAACAAGAAGAAGGTTGGAAAGTTTGCAATCCCGTACATACTTTACCTGGGAGAAAGTCCAACAATGCAGTGGGACTTACCTCTGAGTAAACATGTGTAGAATTATACTGTAAATCTAACTGTTAATTTATCAGATGAGCCAGTTTCACTTGTGGGTCGACGAACTGTGGCCCTCCATATGTTGATGAGCTACTGCTCCCATCATCTCTCACTATTAGCAAGGCTGGCAAAGACTGATGAAAATTTGTATTCTAAAAACATCTGGGGGCCCACAGGTTATGCAGCTTGAATGCAAAGGTAAACCCCAACATAGGTGTGCATGGTTGAATAGTAGGGTGGTATTTATATATTGCCAATATCCATTCCTAGAAATCCACTACAGGCCATGTGATGTATATCCTCTTGCAGATGAAATATAAGGTCCAAAGTAAAACATTTCTTTATTACAGGTTATCTGGGCTACACCAGTGGATTTTCCTTATTGTGCATGGTCTTCTTTCTTATTGTTGTAAGTACGACCTCTTCTATATAATTTGAAATGCTTGAGATACTTAGTCCAAGTGAAATTGCAGATTACTTCTAACTATGCCCAGTCATTAGATCTAAAACAAATTGAATCACAGTAAGTAACAGGTACTATTTTTGTTCTTCATTAGGTCATTTGCAAGAAATTTCAGATTCCTTGTGGGCTGGAACATGATTTGATTAATGCGACACTAAATACAACATTAGAACATCTGTCAACTGTTTCACCTTTTCATGGAACTGAAGTCAATATAACTAATGATGACAAGTGCACACCAAAATATTTCATCTTCAATTCACAGGTAAAGATTAATATTAGCCTAGAGGAGTGGCTGAATCTGTATGGGCTAATTATAAATGTGACTGTAATTCTTTCTAAGCCTCATTGACTATTTAGAGCTCCTCTTTCTCCCACAAGAGCACTATGTACCTGTTGTAAAGTTCAGTGTGTCTTCTGTCATCCTTCAGTTAAACTGATGGTGACTGGGTTGGATGGAATGTTTGCCTTGGCCACCAAGGCAATTGGTTACTTAAGCACATACAAAACTGCTCAAATTCTTAAGTGTTTAAAAATTCTCTCACTGGAGAACAGTATGGGGTTATTTAATATCTGTATAGTGCATATTGGACTCTCAATCTGAGTAGACAAGTTCTCAGTAAACTTTCAAATTGCTTCAGATCTACTTCAAATAAGTACTCTGGTGCAATATGCCAATTTTCTTATTGATTTGCTGGCATGATAATTGATTCAGTGGAATGTGATATTATATATGTGCAATATATATTTCAACACTGCCTCTTTTTGAGAGTCATTAATATGCACACACTCTCACCATAGGATTTGATAAGAACTGACACTTAGTGATTTTGGTAGAAGTGTTTTGGTCATGACAGGCATAGTCCCAAATGGGAGTGTACCCATAATTCCATCTAACAAATAGAAATGGAACCTTGGGGATCAATCCACATCCTCTTGAACTGAAGGGCAGAACGCTAAGATTACTTGAATGGCATGATTCCTTTCCTCATCTGTAACTGAAACAACAACAACAACAAACCACCAGCTCTCAAAGGATAGCTAACTATGCAGTCCTTCATTTGTTGTTGATGTATGCCTTGAGGTAATTTCTCATTTATGGTGACTCTGTCATAGGGTTTTCTTGGCAAGATTGGTTCAGAGCAGGTTTGCCTTTGCCTTCCTCTGAAACTGAGAGAGAGTGACTTACCCCATGTCACTCAGTAGGTTTCCCTAGCTGAACAGGGATTCAAACCCTGGCCTCCAATTACAATTCAATATGCAAACCACTACGCTGTGCTGGCTTCCATATAGAAGTAAATCTTGCTATTTGCCCTCAGAAGTATTGTATTGGTTACAATGACAGACTAAGACTAGGAAGGCCTAATCCTAAATCAGGCATGAAGCTTGTTGGGTAATATTTGGACAATACTTTACAAGATTATTGTGCACATTAAATCAGCTCAGTGGAAGGATGGTGTGATAGAAATGTAATACATTATAAATAATATAAATAAAAATAGTGAGTTTATGATTGCAACCTAGTTGCTAAGTAAACTGTCTTTGCTTTTTCTGTTACAATTATAAAAAATACTAACAAATGCATTTTCTGTTTTCCAGACTGTCTATGCTGTACCAATCTTAACATTTTCCTTTGTCTGCCATCCTGCTATTCTTCCTATTTATGAAGAACTGAAAGGGTAAGACCTATTTATATTGTATATATCATGTTTCATAGAAAATAAGATAGGTGAAAGTGCATATATTTCAGAAGTATTAATACATTTATTCCTTTGAAATAGCCGAAGCCGCAGAAGAATGATGAAGGTATCCAATGTTTCATTTTTTGCCATGTTCCTCATGTACCTTCTGGCTGCTCTCTTCGGCTACTTGACATTTTATGGTAAATAGCTACTTTTCTGTATCAATTTCTGGGGTTATTTTTGTACTTAAACACTGTATAGATGTAGTACATAGAGAAATCTTGTAGCACCTTTGAGACTAATTGAAAGAAAGAAATTGGCAGCATGAGCTTTTGCAGACTTCAGCCTATTTCCTCAGATACACTGATTCTATAGACTAACACAGCTATATCTTTGAATTTTACTGTATAGATGTGTTTGAGCATCCACAAGGCTACCACAGTAAAGTACACTTAACATTGGCCTGTTACAGACTGCCCAAATAAAGCTGCTTCGGGTCTCTTTGGAAGTATGCTATTTAAATGATGCATGAGTCCTAAGAGTCCGGAGGTCGCGCCAAAGCCACATTCAATTCCTAAGCACTGAAGAGCAGCTTTAGTTCAGCTTCCGGATTCTTAGGATGCATGCATCATTTAAACAGCATACCCCCAAAGAGACCTGAAGCAGCTTTATTTTGGCAGTCTGTAACAGGCTATTATTTTGCTTTGTGGGGGAGATCATGTGTAACCTCTCCCAGTGGAATCAGGGCAACTTGATTTGTGTACTCAAATATTTGTGTACCATTTCTAAATTACAGCTCTAAATCTAGTCTCTGGTGGAAGCATAAACAGCTTGCTCACTGTTCCTAAAAGCACTGCTTGAAATAAGCCCTTCTTAATTTATTTGCAACTTGTTCTTAAGCAATTTAATTCTAAGGAGATCTGATCCACATTTTGAAATTTATTTAATAAAAAGAAAGTTCTGTTGTATGCATTGGAACTTCTTTCTGAATAGAGATATTTAGGATTATACAGTGGGTATCGTGTGGTATCAGGCATGTGAAAGAAAGTGGAATAGAATGCTTTTTATGTTTAATACATAAGCTATTGCTTGTTATGAAGTAGACTGTAACAAACAAAATTTCACCTTAACCTGGAAAATGGTGGGTGGGAAAGCAGAGGTCACCAACTGAAGATTTTCTTCTCTTCTCTGTACATCTTGATCTTCCTGCTTGATCAGTGCTTTGAAACATTACTTTTTAGGCTATAGTTCAGAATCCTCAATCCAACATAGAATTCTGCAAGTTATAGTCCATAAAAGTAACTTTTCAAAAGTTTATGTCTGGCTTTCCTGGAAGGAATAGAGGACAAAAGAGAGAGAACAGAGGATGCTACATGGAAACTGGTTTTGCATTCTGGTCTGGAGGCCAGGGAGTTTTGGGAAAATGTACTGTGTCTCGTGTAAAATCAGTTATCTACATCTTCTCCCTGCAAAGTTATGACAAATAGCATCATCAAGGCTATTCTATTGAATTATACTTATTGGCCACCAGTAATTAACCCCTAACACAGGTTAGAGTAAAACTGCAAAGAACCATATTGCTGGGTTTCATTGGATGGCTGAGAAGTGTGCACTGCCTTTGCAGCTTCAACATGACATCAGTACAGTCATTTGGTCCTAGACTTTGTCATGCCTAGAGTAAATTTCAGAGGTCTTCAGCTAGATAGGATGTATGTAAATCCCTGATTCCAGGATGTCTGCCCCAAGTGTGATTAACTCAGGATTTAACTCATTATTGAGCAATATTAATAGCAGCAATATTGTGTTCATTAGTGCAAAACTTTAAGAAGTTATTCCAAAGGTTGTCATTGATGCAATTCAGATGCAGAATTTGGTCCACTTATAACTCTATTAAGCAAAACTGAATAAGGATGAACATTAAACAAATTCCATTTTTAGGTTGAAAGTGCTGCATTGTTATATTTTTACCTGATTCCACTCGTCAGTGTACAGTGCACAGAGATTTTGCTTTTGTACTATGTATATGCTAAAATTACTAATCTCTTAAAATGCTATTTTCTTTGCAGAAAAAGTTGAGCCAGAGTTGCTTCATACATACTCTGCATTCCTTGGAGCTGATGTTCTTCTCCTGATTGTACGTCTGGCTGTTTTGATGGCTGTAACTCTTACTGTGCCCGTTGTGATTTTTCCAGTAAGTAACTTCACTTCAGGTGGTGGGAAGGGGCTCATAATTTCTGTTCTTAGTTTTGATAGTAATTTGGAAATCAAGATAACTTGGGGCTTCTTTCCTTATTTCCACCTGTCCTTTTTAATATATATATATATATGTGTATTGTTTCACCTGTTTGTATCAATATGTTTTTCCTTTCATTGCTTTGATGTTACTGATCTGTTTCCATTTTAAATGACATACTGAATGTGACATACTGAATACTGTGATACACTGAATAAGAACTGACCTTAAAATAAATGCTGGACTTCTAATATAAAGTGAACCTAGGAGATTTCACAGAAGGAAAGTTCTCTCCTATCTTCTATCTTAAAATTGTCTTTGCCCCCTTCAAAAAGCTTCTCATGGGCTGGGGGCAAGGGAAAACCTTGCCATCAGTAAATGTCCTTAATTTATTTTTTCTTTTCATAAAAGCTCAGTTGTAGGGAATTCCCCACTCTTAAATTGGTTTTCCCTTTTGTTCAGAAAGTGCCCCACACATCCTAAAGAATAGGAATGCGCTTGTTTAAACTACTCATTCTCCACTGGAGAATGAATAATTTAATCAGCTTTGCCCCCATTATGAGAACATCTTCCAAAATACTAGTTTTCAAAAACATTCTTGCAGGGTGGAAAGAGTCTCCCCTCAATTCACCTTCCCTGATCCTGGCATGACTATTTAGTGGTTGTAGTAGCAAGTTTCAGATGAGGATCATCAGTGGTCAGAAAATAGCTTGTGATGACCCACAGTTGCCCACTGCCCTCCCCACAAACATTTCATGACCATATTCAGAGAGTAGAGGAAATCTGGGCAGCAGAAGGCAGGAATAGTCATCAAGTTGTTTGGAGACTTGTAGGGAAAAAATGAAGAGGGGTTTCCAAGGGATTCTCTTCATCAGGGTTTCCCAACACTTGAGAAACCCCCTTTTTGTTGCCTTTCACTGTGTCAAGAGGCTGTTGGTGATGTAGAGAGAGAAAAAAAGAATGAGATCCTTTATTTCTATGACTATCCTTCTGTTAACTTATCTTAGAATACAGCTCAAATTTTTGGCTTAAGCACATTATGTCAAAGCCGATGGATAAGCAAATTAGTTCAGAAATAATTGTCTAATTTTATATGAAAAATTGGTATCTCTTAGAATATTTTCCCCATATGCTATTTTCTTACAGTTTTTATGATACTATGAGTAATTTGGGGAACATTTTCCCCCAGAAAATGAATTTACTTCAATGAAAAATTCATATATTTACAGATCCGCAGCTCCATCACACAATTGTTGTGTGCAGGGAAAGAATTCAGCTGGCTCCGCCACTGTGCTATTACATTTGCTCTTTTGGTGTTCACCAACATCCTTGTGATCTTTGTTCCCACAATCCGAGATATATTTGGTTTCATTGGTAAGTACTCTTCTGTTAATCGTATTCCTTTTATTCAAAAGAAAAAAAACTTCAAAAGAAATTTGAACAGTGTAAAAGAAAACTAATAGCCTGTTAATCTTTAATTTTTAATATAGGTGCCTCTGCTGCTGCAATGCTGATCTTTATACTTCCATCTGCTTTCTACATTAAGCTAGTGAAGAAGGAGTCAATGAAGTCTGTACAGAAGATTGGGGTATGTACAGAGAAGTTCTCTTATCTATGTAACTAGTAAAAAATGGGAGATGTGGATGGTGAATCTGTTGAAGTTGAGTGGTGAGTCCATGCCCAGTTTTATGCCTGGACTTCTCACAGTTCCTCCAGGTTATACAAAGGCATCAGAGTGCCATACCTGATGGAAGTTTAGCAAGAGAAGAGCCCCCATACTACCTGGGCGAGCTGTGGAAAGGGTGGCTACAAAACTGGGAGTGAACCCCCTTCCTTGACAGCAGATCCCCAGCTGCCCTATGGCCTAAAAGTTCTTAGAGTTACTACCGTATATACTTATGTATAAGTCAACCTCATGTATAAGTCAAGGGCAGGGTTTAGGAGCAAAATCGTGGATTTTGACATGACCCGTGGAGAAGTTGAGGGTCAAACTCAGGGGCATGCAGTCTGGGCATGCAAAATGTGGACACAAACCTCCAAGGGTAGTTGCATTCATGAAGTGATTGACTCTCAGACTCAAACTTTGAACAGAATTGGTATGACTTCTAGTACCAGTGCTCATCGCACATTTTATCTCCCCAGCCCCACCTCAACTTGCTTTTGGCCAGTTTGGATTCCACCTCTCAGTTATTAATCTACTGTATTCTTTTTTTAAAAATCAGGTTACTTTCCTCTCATAAAGTCCCTCCAAAATCATGGTTTTTACAGAAGTATTTTAAATTCTACAAGAGTTTGCTTTTGGAGTGATGCCTGATTATAGTTAATTCAGTGGTCTGTCTGCACAGTGTTCAGTATCTGTTTTGTATTTGCATTCTTTGATTCTAATACATGCAAATCAACTGCCTTTCCTCAAATCATTGTTGAGGAAGCATTTAGTAACATGGCTTCTTCAACACTGATTTTTGTTCTAATATTTTGTACAGCTGAGCTGTGCCTTTTTATGAAGGTGTCAGAATAGGAATTGCAGTCATACTTTGTTATCCTGTGGATGATCCCTCATCCTTCCTTTGGATAGTAGTCATATGTTATATCTAACTACTACTAAATCTAACTGTTTCTTGAAGGGCTATAAATTGCACACTCCAGCTTAAACCCAGATCAATGGAAACTAAAATCATATTAAAACTAAGTTTAGGAGTTGGAAGGATGCTATAAAGCAGCAGTTGTGGAATTAAGGCTTCTACTCAAAGGAGATTATCCATCCGTGTGTAAAGGAGCTATTTTTTATGTTTGAGTGTTATTCATAATTTGCATAGACATGTCTCCCACAACATTCAAGGCAAGATGTATTTTTATGGTTCATCATCTTCGCTATGGGGGATTTACCACTGAAATTACAAAGGAAACTTGAGAGACAGGTTCTCTCAAGTTTCCCTAATGTCCATGACCTGTTCTTCCCATAAAGTCCTACTTTTTCTTGATGAAATACAGTAATGTGGTCTGTATTTTTTGTGTGCTCTCTTTGTAGGCTTTGCTTTTCCTGCTCAGTGGCATATTTGTGATGACTGGAAGTATGACCTTGATCATTCTGGACTGGACAAGCAATGCTGCTTCTGATGGTCATTAACTATCTGCTTTGAACAACAGTGGTCATACAACCATCTGCTTACAGAACTTCTTATCCGTATTTGCAATTCTGCTTCCTTTGAAATGCAGATTCTTTGATGCTGGTTCTTCTGATTGTAGAATAGGTGAACTTTTTAAAAAGAAACTATTCTACACGATGGGAATGGATACTAACATCAAACCACCTGAATCTTTGGCTGCGGGAAGTGACTATTTATTCCATTCCAGAGAATGGACAGCTCTCTCTGTAAAAATATTATCAAGCCATGTTTGGCTTTTATCATTGTTACTTGGAAATTTTATTATTTACTTGAATGTGCCTAATGGAAACAATTGATGTGAGAAATGTTAGTTTACAACAGGGGAGGCTAAGCTAACCATTGAAAGTGAAAGAAAAAAAAACACTATTATTTTTGTACCAAAAATGTTATGGACCTCAAAAGCACTATTTTGACTTTAAGAAAATGTTTTGTATGTCGATGATCCACATAAGGTTGGAAAGAAATCAGTAAACAGTTTAATTAGTGTTCTAAATTCAACATGTCTTGCCTATCTGTAGAGGCATATCCTTAAAATTATATTTTTGGCCACAAGAAATTATTTTTAAAACCTATAATGCTAAAGATCAACTAATTTGAAAGATTCAAACCATATGTAATTTAGTTATTCTGAAACCAAACAAGAATTTATTGAGATTTCATGGTACTATAACTAAACTAACAAACATAAAATACCATGCTCTATTTCTATTTCCTAAAATTGTCATGCTTTTAAAAAGATTTCATTCCACCAAAGTGTGTATGATGTGTTAAGCAATTTGTATGTAGTAGTAAACATAGCATCCTACCCAATTAGTAGTATACCCTAGCAGGCCTCTTGAAATGAATGAGGGCTATACAGAAGTATCTAGCAAATTCCTGATATAGTCATGATAATGCAATATTGGCATTTTTCTTCTGGAGGTGCTCAATAGTGCAATTACATTTTTTTAAAAAGAAAGGTGTGGGTATTTTTTCCCTATTCAGTTTTTGTTATAGATCAAATCACATTGGTTCATCAGCCATTAATACAGAGTTCCCTTATTGACAACACATGGCTTAGTTTTATTTATTTATTTTTAAACAAGTAAAAGTGAGGTCCTCCTATAGTTTACTAGCAGTACAGTATTCACTGGCTGCACAATATTTTTCAATTTCAAGTTTCCATCCGTTATTAGAATTTTAAACTATTTTATCATTTGTTCCTCTTCGAACAGATGATTGCATACAATACACCAGGCACTGGTGTACATGACAAAAATTATCTTCGTAAGGCAACTGGTATTCCTAAATGCAACTGATATTTACAGCAACTTTTTTTAAAAAAGAAGATCTTGATTGACTATACTGTCATTTCATGTGTATTTGTTTCTGAAATATGAGTGCTCTTTGAGCCTTAAATTTGCATTAACGTAACAACAGGTTACTTAGTACAATGCTTAATAAGAGCATGATCCTTTTCCTAATGCAGAAATCTCCTTGGCCCCAAGGGAGCTCTGTTCCCCTGACCCTTCCTCCCTTGAACACTCAGCATTACCAGGCTATTGCAGCCCAGGTTAGGAGGGTTAGATGGAGAAAAGGGAAGTATGTACAGATTTCCCATTCTTTGCAATACCCTAGAGGGGCATCCTGTGAATTAACGCTGAGTAAGGTAAAGGAGAAAACTGCTTTACTACACCTCATGGTGGCAAATCTGTGTACCTGGTACACATACTTCTAACTGTTTGGTAATCTGTAGGTGTTCACTGCATTATTGGTACTTGTTTAAGAGCACATTCAATACTGCTTTGCATACACAGATGCTACTGGAAAAAAACATCTTAAGACTAGACAGGCAAAGTTTAACAATATAGTACTATGTGAATTGCTTTCAGCTATATTCAACTGGCATCATAATTTAGGAGTCGCATTTAGTTCAAGTAATAGTTGGGTTAGAGGGATCAGATGGCATGTAATTAGCTAATTAAGCAACAAAGGCATTTTTGTGGGAAATGTCTTGGCCCATTTTTAACATTTGGTAGTTGTCTGTCATTGTGTCTTTTTACATATGATAATGCAAAAGTTTTTGTTTGCATTTCTGCATGGGCACTGCTTGCCTCAAAAGCTGCAATTCTGATTCCACTGAGGTCAATGTCAATGACATTTATGCATTACTGAAAGCTAATTAATTCCATCCTCCCCTTACAATACCCTTGCTTCCACTACTCAATGGCTTGCCATTGGAATCCAAGCCATGACCTTGAGTAGAGCAATATGAAGTCTACTTGAATAAACTTGATTATCTCCCTTGTTCTCAAAAAATCCAATTACAGTGAGCCTACCACATCGGCAGGCTAGCATTCTGTGGATTCAACAACCTGTGGATTGCCACGCTCCATATTATTAGGTGGCAACATGGGCACATCACTGCCCATTGAATAATATGGAGAGCAACTGTCAATATTTTTCCCATCCACCTGGGGCCCTGTAGATGAAAACGGCCCACTGTAACCAAGAATCACCCCTATACTTGCAAGAACTTAAATTTTTGCTGACATTCTAAACATACAAAAGTGAACAATTTGGAGTTTTTAAAAGAATTCACCTTTTTCTAAGCAACTTGTTTGGGATAAAGTAAAATGAATTTTTAAAATGTCTTTTGTGTCTCAATGCTACTGTTTTCAGTGGAATCAAGATTATATTATACAAATGTAACAGATAATGTATAAGATAGTGAAAACAGCATTTCTCTTTTCCTGCTTATTGAACTAAATTACTGGTACTTAACATCATGTTCCATGTGAAAATATTTGAAAGAAGTCTCAGTTAAAATGGCAGCTCTTTACCCATTCATGTGGCTTCTTGTAAAACAACTATGTTTGTCTTGATACCTCTCAAGCCACCAGTTTGGTACAGGGGAAAACTATGCCCTCTTCCAACACTGGAGAATTGTCTATGTTCATTGGTTTATCTCAGCAGCTGAAAAACTAGACAAAGGTATGAAAAAAATCCAAGATAATACTCATTATTTTGCCTCAGTAAATGATATTGTGTACAATGCTATACATAGCTGCTCAGAAGTAAAGTCCCATCAGGTTCAATGGGAATTACTTCCAGATAAGTGTGTATAGGATTGCAACCTGAATCCAGTGATAGCTGGACAATACACTGTGAATCATGCAGCTTTCCGGCATATGATCACTATGAATTTGTCCATTGCTTTCTGGTGTCTGAATCTGTTGCATACTTGTTTCTTTGGAGGTTTCTAAGTAGCACCCAAGCTAGCAGTTTCAGTATTAATTAAACCAAATGTTTGTCACCTCATTTTACAATTACTGTCTTCCATGTTATTTCATTCATAAAATGTAACATTATTTATAGAACAATAACCTGTTGGAATACCTATTTTTCAGTATTTATGCATATCCTCTGTACATAAATCATGAGTGTATATATTGTAACTATATTGTATATAATGTAGGTTTGGGATTTTATGTTTATGTATATAAGCTTTCAATATGTTTAATGGCTAATACACAATGTCCATGATTCATTCATGTTGTACACCCGGTAAAGAGCTATCAGATGGAAAATTTCCAGAATAATAGTATGACTGCCCAATTAAAATTCTGTCTTCTCAAATTGCTAAGATTAAAAACCAAATGTCAGTTGGCATTCACTACTCTGCCGGTGTTCAACGACATGTGTGAATCCAGTGAAATCTTATTTTTCCCTTTGTACCATTTGCCCCACATGGTACCACCAAACTGATCTGAAATTCTTGTTGATTGCAAAGCAGTTTGCTATGTGGGATGGACAGTGGTAGTTGCTGCTGGAGGCAAGAAAGAAGTCATAATGTTGACTAGCATCATGATTCTTTGAAACCTGACCCATAAACACTGTCATGTGTGCAAAGGTCCCTGTCCTCAATGGCTTTGCAATGCAGACAATATTCTGTTTCACCTGAGGGAATGGGAAGTTCTTGTGCATATTAGGCTTTTCATTGTTCTTTGTTCACAGATGTGTTCACTGCAATAACCATGAATTATCTTTTGGGTCCACAAAGTTCAGGTTTTCAGAGTATGTTGATGTTTTCAGTGATTGGTTTTAAAATCAATATATTCAGCCTTCATGTACAGAGATGTTACAATTTGTATATATTGTATATGTATATATATAGAGAGAGATACACACTGTATTGTTAGATCAACAATTCAACTCCAATTGTTGGGAAAATAATGCTACACAGTTTCAATGAAACATTGCTCCAAAACACACTGCAGAAATAAGGCAGCTTGAGACCACTTTCACTGCCCTGGCTCAATGCTAGGGAACTCTGGGAGCTGTAGTTTTGTGAGACATTGAGCCTTCTCTGTCAGAGAGCTCCGGGGCCACAATAAGCTACAGTTCCCAGGATTTTCTAGCACTAAAGTAGGGCAGTTAAAGCAGTCTCAAACCAGATTATTTTTGCACTGTGTTTTAGACAATTGTATGTTTTAACCAAACTGAAATAAAGATATAATCTTACATTGTGTATATGTGACATTTTTCTTCTTACCTTGGGGGTTAATTCACTTATTTGCTACCGAGTGGAGCAAGCACTGCCCAGGATGGCTCATGAAACAGATTTGAAACTGCCCCTGTGTGAATAAGGCTTGTTCCATGAGGCACATTGAATGAGGTTCATTCCATTGGGAAAATGAAAATTTTGGATCCAACCCACAGCATATACAATTATGCATCTGTTAGCTGGATGTATTTTATAACCTAAAGTTAATGTACAGAGTACACTTGCATATTTGGAATCAATCTTTTATCAGAACATGCAGGCATAATTTGTTCTTAAGTTATGGTCATCTGTCAGGGATGCTTTGTGAGTTCCTGCATTGCAGGACATTGGATTAGATGGCCCTAGTGGTCTCTTCCAACTCTTGTGTGTTAAAATAATACCATGCCTCCCACCCCTCAATAACAGTGTTACACTAGTTTTTATTACAGTATGGCAAACTTCATGATTATTTTCCAAGATAAATGATAAAGTCAGGATTCCTATGAGACTTGCATTTCTAGTAACCTGAAGTAGAAACAAATCCCACAAGCAATGGTGTATAGTGTAGGTTTATGGGATCTACTTTATCATTTACTAGTAGGGGCAACCTATCCTTAATATGCTACAAAAGTTGTATTATAATTTGTACCTTTGTATTGTATCTTAAATGGCAAGTAAGGTAAAGGATGGGATGAGGATTGAGTGATAGATGTGGAACATCCAGTGGACATTCCACATGTCTATCAAACTTGAACTTGCATAAGGATGGTGACTCATTGAGGAAGTTAGAGGACGAAAGTGATGTTAGAATGACATCAGGGTGAAGATGAAGAATAGGATTTTGAAGGAGACCATTGGAGATTTAGAGGGTGGACAGAGAGACTGAAAGTTGTATTTATGAAATGAATACAATGCTGTCAATCTAAGTTTATAGGATAAAAGGTAACTACAGTTGTCCCTCCATATTCGCTAGGGTTAGGGGAACAAGACCCCCGTGAATATGGAAAAAACGCAAATAACAAAAACACTGTTTTTACCTCAGAGGAAACCTTCCTAGGAATCTCTAGTCCTGCAGTGCAACTCTGTGGTCAATGTCCAACATACACTGACCATAGAATGGCACTGGAGTAGCTACAAATGGTCTTTCAGCGCAACTTTTAGTTAAAGTTGACCACAGAGTTGCACTGGAGGACCTAGACAGTCCTAGAGAGAACATATTAATGAAATCCGTGAATAATCAAATCTGCAAATATCAAAGCCACAAATATGGAGGGGTGACTGTATAACAAAGTGTTGTAGTGGGTATAATTTGGTTAGGAATAAATAATATGATAATGTAAGTCATACTTAAAATTATATTCTAAATCAGGTAATATCCCCATCACCATACCCACAGTGAAGCAGATCCTAAAAGAACAGCCCTTTTATACACACACACAAACACAGCCAATATGACCGACCTGGTAAAGATTATAATAGCAATATCCTGATATGAATATGGGAAGGTGTGCTTGCTACTTTGTGGGGCAAGGCCAAAGTGGTGACCTGAGCTGAGATCTCCTCAACTTGCTTTTGCCACTGCCATTTCCCACCCTCCTGAGAGCAAAACAAGAGAGCTCTGAGCAGAGCTTCAATGATTGTGAAAAGCAGTCACAAAGCCAGATATCTCCCAAATGTTTGGCTCTGAAGGCTCCTTCCACCTGTTCAGCACAGACAATTTTCCAGAATGCCACATCCGCAATGTCTGGCTCTGATGATCTCTGAGAGCCAGGCACTAGTGGGCTCTGAAATAGCTTACTGGAAGGGCAAGGTGGAAGTAGTAGATTTTCTTTTCTTGGCAATCTGCCACCTGAAACAGTTGCCTCATTGCAGCTAACAAGAAGGCTAGTACTGTTTATGAGAGATCCACTGATCAGAGCCTGGTGCAAAAGGAATACACTTAAACAACTGTGGGACAGGGATTTGACTGAAGTACCAGACCTCAGCAGGTCACATCCCTTTCGTGGGGATAAAAAACTATTCCTGTATTTCCAGGTATCTTCATTTCACCTGTACAATTTATGATGGAAGAATCCTTTTTTGTTTTGTTTTGTTACTATTTCCTTCTCCTCACACTAGAACCATAGAATAACAGAATCATAGAGCTGGAAGAGACCACAAGGGCCATCCAGTTTTTAATGTTTAATGTTTTGACTTTATAAAATGTTTAATTGCTTTCTTATATTCTGATTTTTTAATATTTATAAATTCTTGTATTTATACTTTTACTAATGCTTTAATATAGTTTTGAATTTTTATTGTTTTAACTATGTTTGTGTTGCATTGGTTTGAGTGTTGGACTATGACTCTGGAGACCATGGTTCAATTCCCAGCTCAGCCATGAAACCCACTGGATCACTGTGGCCAAGTCACATGCTCTCAACCTCAGGGGAAGGCAATGGCAAATTTCCTGTGAACAAATCTTGGCAATAAAACCTTGCGATAGTTTCACCTTAGGGTCACCATATGTCAGAAATGACTAGAAGGCACACAACACACACGCAAATATATGCTGTCAGCCATCTTGAGTCCCACTATTGGGAAAAAGGCAGGCTATAAATGAATAAAATAACAAGAACAACAACTGTTTCCCTACACATACAGTAGGAGCAGCTAAGTTCATATCTCACCTCATAAAGCCAGTATTTGATTTTTTTAAAAATCCAAATGTGGATTATGAAAATTAAGTTCATAAAGAAACAAGACACAGCTGAAGATAATAAGTGTCAATGAAATATAACAAAACACAGAATGTGATTGTTTGACACCTGCAAGGCCAACATTCCTGTCAGCCTCCAGGGCCACATTACTACAACAACTTCCTTTTCTTATCTGTCAGTATGTTTGTTCCAAGGGCACAAGGAATAAGGACATGCAGCTGTATCCACTTGACTAGTATTCTGTGTGAGAAGTTGTGCCAATTTAGCTTCAAGTGGCAGATCCTGTCCTACTGTTAGGGAAAGTAAAGTGACTATCTCCAACAGCAGATGAGCTCACTGGCCTTTTTCTGATCTTGGAAGGGAGAGTTGTGTACACCCTACAGTCTGTCCTACATCCCCTTATCTAGCTCACCATTGTTCAGTGTGATAGATGATCCTATTCTGTCACCTGCATTGAACTATGATATCAATTGTCAGTTCCATCACCTTCTGTACATTGAATGGAAGGGCTACCATATTGTCCTTTGCCTCAGGCAGAAATATGTCTTGCACTAATTTTGGGAAGAGGAAAACAGAATGGACAGTGATGACAATGGCAAAGAGGAGGGAAGCTTACCAAGCTTTCCCCCAAAATCTCAGCACAACAATGAACATTGTTGCCTATTCTATGCAGGGTACCAGACACAGGACCAAAAAATCTTCCAGGACTTGGAGAGTAGTGTGTCAGGAACTGAAGATTCTGTAGTGGAATTTCTCCCACCTCAGTGCTATAGTGACAGGAGATACTTCAGATCCTGAACTTACCTTGTCCAGGCCAGCCTTCATACAGCTCATCCCTGGTGGCCCATTTTATATAGAGGAATTGAGGACAGAAATCACCAATGTTCTGGATCTGTCAGCTACAGACAAATGTTGTTAAAATGAAGGACCAGTGGCACCACTAAATTTGGGAGGAACAAAATTGGCATTGTTTCGCTTTTGCAAGGGAGAAGTTCATTCTTTATATATAACCTTCAGCATTTCACTGATGAAAAACAGCACACATGTGGAAAGCAACATCAGTCAAGATGCCAAACATTCTTTATGAGGAAGAACACACAAGCCAGGAGAGGCTGTAGCAGTTTATTTTTGCCCAAGTCTACTGGAAAGGGGATGAATTTGCTCCCTTCTCTCTTTTGCCCCAATGAACTATGGGAGGAAACAACCTTTGCACTTTTAAACCAGTTTGCAGCAACTGAAGTAAGATGAGAACAAGGGGGGAAGAAAGTGAGAAAAAGAAAAAGAAATCAGGAAATTTTAGAAGCAGATGAAGAACTGATCAGGACAACCCCAGCTAAATCAGAGTTGGAGGATATGTAGTAGTGGTGAGGAACATATGAGCTTTCAGATGCAAAGCTTGGAAACATTACATGTTTGGACTACAACTCCCAGCATCCCCCCATGATGTATGGTGGTTATAGTCCATATCTCCTGCAAACTCTGAGTAACTCTCGCCAGTCCTTACCATTGTCTCTGTTGGCCAGAATTGATGGGATTTCAGTCCAACTTCTGGAGAGCTTCCCACTCCAGCCTCTGGAAGGTTTTTCATAGCTTCCCAGTTCTAGGCTGCTTAGCTGAAATGATGTACATGGGAGCAGTATCAGTTACCTTTGACACAAGATAATGATTAAATATTTGGCATTATGGAGTCTGGAATAAGGCCACTTACCAGATGGAGCAGAAAGGCTTTTCTTTGGCATGGCCTTGACCAACTCAGTTCTTATTTGCAACAAGAGGCCTCAGACTTTACCATAATGATTTCTAGATGTGTATTGGGTAGACAGCTGTACCAGTATTAGTAAATTGCTTTAATTGACCAGGGCTTCATCATATGAACTTACATAAATAATTTGACACATGTTGGAATTCAGGCTTTCTGAAAATCCACTTGACTCAGTATTCAGATAATTTCAAATTACTGAAATAGAAAAAAAAAGTTTGATTAAAAGAGTAAAATTCCCAGTTTTAGTCCTAAACCCACACTTGCTATGCTTAATGTAAACCCCATTAAATAAATTGCTGAATGGTGAATCAATACCTATGTAAATTGAATTCATTTAATGGATGTACTCTAACTGGGATATAAAAATAGATTTAGGTAGTCACATGAAATGCACATGGTATTTAAGGAAAAGGTCTGAAAGATGAAAAGAGTAATGTTAATATGTGTATATATATATATATATATATATATAGAGAGAGAGAGAGAGAGAGAGAGAGAGAGAGAGAGAGAGACTCATGGAATAATACAGTAAATGTATAATGTAAAAGTGAAAAAAAATAATATATCAAAATGGAAATTAGAATTGGAAAGTCTTAATTTTTTTTAAAGTGCAAAATTTAGAAATAACCCAGGTAAAGGATAGGAAGTCATTTTTATGTTGTCAAGCATTTCAGAAGTATAGTTTTGGGTTTGTATATGTCCAGTATAGAATGTTTATTATAAATTTGTGGTAGGATTGGAGGGGGGTTGTAGGAAGTTGTCTTTTTAGTATCAGTTTTGTTTTTGTGATAAAGTGATATGTATGTTTAATGTTTTTAAATGTTTTTATGGAAGAAATAAACTTAAATAAATTAATAAAAAATAGATTTAGGCTTTACCAATCCTTTCAGATTGTCACCAAGGAAATGCTACCTCCTCTCTACAAAGCAGAAATTATTTCATAAAAGCAGAGATGGGCAACTGTGGGAAGCTTAAGGACTACATTATCCCCCCAGGAGGCTTTGAAGGCCCAATTCACCACACACAATGCCCTCCACACACAAAAATATTTTTTAAATTGTTGTTGTTGTGTGCCTTCGAATCATTTTTGACCTATGATGACCATAAGGTGAACCTATCATAGGGTTGTCTGGGGCTGAGAGTGTGTGACTTACCCAAGGTCACCCAGTGAGTTTCGATGGCTGGGCAGGGAATTGAACCCCAGTCTACAGTCAAACCATGATTCCACAAATACCCAGAAATGGGGCATAGGGGGCAAGTCAGGCCACCTGCAGGTCCAAGATACTCTGGGCTTTCCCTGGAGTATCCTGGCCAGTGGAGACAAGGCTAAGTGATTGTGAGCCACTCTGGAGATACTGCACATCCTCTGTGGCTCAAGGACAGGATATAAATAATTTAAGTACATAATATATAAATAAACATCAGTATAAGTGGCTACAACCAATAAAACATTAAATCCCAAGAATTTGTCACCCAGTGAGGTTCAGGGACATCTGAATCCTAAGCCTTCCTTCAGTAAAGCCAACACACATCTGCTACTAGAACCATCTTGGCCTGGGGGGATGATAAGAAGAGAAACACAAACAGATCTGAGAGCTACTGCAGTCTGGCTGCCCATGGTGGTGGTCACGGTGGGGCTCACCAAACTGCCACCAAAACGTTTTTGAGAAACCAACTTACCATGATGAGAGGAGTGTGTGTGATCCTGAACACTATGCCAATGGAGCATAAGCTCTTGCAGAGTCTAACAGGTTAGTAAGACATCAGGTACAGCCTAGCATATAGACTGTGCATTGTCTGAGGAGTATCTTAACTAAGCACAGAGAAGCTCTTCATCAGACAGCCACCAGGTCATGAATTGGCCACAGCAACTGTGAATACAATAAATTAATCAATGAGCCATATCATTAAAGAAACTGCCTATACCAAAGAAACCTATGATCTCCAAGGAATTGTTTTCATATTTGAAACTGTCTTTTATTATGAAATAATTATTTTTTCTTAGCCCAAGGAAACATTGTTGTAGATTAATCTCTGAGGCATATATCACTTTCTCTTTCTAGGGTGGCATGGTGATGGATTCTACAGTTAAGTATATGAGCTGGACCATTTAACTTTGCTCAGATCCTGCAATAGTGGGATAGAGGAAATAGTGGAAACCACCACTACACTATGTTTACACTTAAAAAATGGGAAAATTTATGTTAATTATGTTAACAGTGTATTTACTGTATTTAAATTTATATTTATTTCTAGTGCAACTGCATGATCACGGAAATCCAGCAAGCAAATATAAATAAATAGAAGAAAATAAATAAATAAATAAGTTGGGGGGGGGGGAGAAAACAGGCCCACTTGGGAATAGTATGTGTGGGAAGCAGGATCGCACCTACTCACACTACATGACTGCCCACATATTGGAACTGTTTCTGGAGGAACGTATCACATATGTACCAACAGTGGTACACTGTGGCCTTCCATCCCACCACACACATCTTCACTATGGGCCAGTGCTTAACAAGTTTCCTCTTACCATTCCTCTTTTCCTCCCTCTTGCTCTTGTTGCTGTTTTTCATGTTCACACCACTCACAGCAGTGACCTGTCATGGAGTGGAAAACTCCACAAAGGACAGCAAGAGTCAGTTTAAGGGGGGATGTTGCACACAAAAACTACTATTCTCCATTTTAGTTCCAGAAATATGCCTTCAAGGTTGCATTAAAAAAAAAATTGGCAGCAAAAGTACTTTACTTTATGAGTTTTACAAATTCAGAGTAATGTAACATCATTAATATCATCACCTTGGTTCTAGTCTCTGTATGTATCTAAGGGATACATCAACATAACATTGCCCTGCTTTTATCTTTGTAACATTGGTCTATTGATATGATTTAAGACAGTACCTTAGTGGAAAGGAGGATTTTACTCCTGAGAAGGTCACAGCTGAAGCTTACCTCAGTTTTCGAAACAAATCAGCAGTCTAGCCAGACTTCAAAGTGGAGCACAACTTAAGAAGGTTGTTTTCAGGTTTTCAATAAAGAATGTGGTTACTTCAGAGAAAGCAAGTGTCCAGCTATGTTGGTGTACTGAGAAATCCCCTCACCCCATGACATGCTAATAGGACACATGCACTTTTAATCTGATTAAAGATGGGAGGGTTTTTTAGAACCATAAAGACACGCATGTCTGTATTTTTAGTTGCAGAGCTGTTATATCTGAAATGATTTTTAAAAGCATTATCTTAATCACATCAATGCGGCAAACAATATAACAAAACAACAGGGTGAATCGTTTGAATGCACAGCAGGGTCTAATCTGAGTTTAATGGTCCAGCCCTTCTCAGATAAACAGATGATATCCCTCTGTTAGGAGGAGGACTACAACACAGCACAAACCTATCCAATGTGATTATATGTGGACTAAAGCTCACTCAGACCTGAAATCCACACTGATATTAGAGGAAGTGGCAAGTGTTATTTGACAGTGGAACAGACTACTCCAGAGGATGGTGAACTTTCCTTCATTAAAATGGTTGGATTTTCATCTCTCAGCAGTGCTTTAGCTGTCCATTCTTGCCTGACAGGGGATCCCTTCCAATTTTATGATTCTACAAAATTCTGAAACTTTGTCTGTTTAGCTATCAGTGACCATCTCCTCTATAAAACAGATGATGGATTAATCCTGAACACAATTATCTGAAATACAGCCCTATTGAAGATACTAGCACTTATTTCCAACTAAACACACTCAATTTCTGCATTCAAGTAACTAGCTGGTATTTTTTTTAACCCATATATGGTTCACCATCTGAATTTTCCCAGGTCCACAATAGCCTGGGCCATCTCAAATCATAATCTGTTTGAGCATATGGCATTCCATTGATTTAATGTAGTTACCATTAAGATTTATTTTTTAAATCTGAGAATAGATCATCACATGTGAGAGGACTTGTTTCCATTATATACAGCATGTTTACAGTTATTTTACACTTTAAAAGGAAACAATGACCAGATTGTTTAGGTGAAAGTTGTGAATATCATAATCATAAATCATAAATCATAAATATAGTTACTAGCACATCATCTGTATAGCTGTTCTGGGAAAAGTCACTTGTGGTTTCTCAGGCCTTACAAATAAATCAGATGTGGTGTAAGAGATCAGTGATCACAAGCCTCTGACATTTATTTGTTTTAAAACAGTTCCATCAGAATGTTGGTAAAAAGGAAAGACGGTGTGTTACCCTATTTTCAAAAATGTACAGGCACAATGCACCCAGTTGTATTTTCCCCATGGAAGGCAAAGAGAAGCTTCAAAAGCACAAATGACTTCAACTATAAAATGGCATGGGAAAGGGGATTAAATGCCAAGAAGTCTAAATTTCCTTGTCTTTCTTCAAATCCTACCTCATCCTATCCTTGTTTCATACTAAGCAATACATTTTTGTTTCTTCTCATGAGGGAGTTAGTACATGAGGGAGTTTATTTTTTTAAAAATTGCACCCAATTTTGTACACATTTCAATGTGAAAATTTCAAATATTGCCTATAGTGCATTTGCGCATGTTTTCCAGCAATGCACATTTTTAGCCATCTACATTGTTAAACTGTACCACATGGTTTTGTGTATATTTTATTTGTGCATAAGACTAGTGAACAGCCAGAGTTCTAAGGCAAGGCCTATTTTGCCTGGTGAGGTCAAACTAATATTTGTGTCATGTACCTCAAATCCAATGAAATTCTTTCTTGTCCTTTTAACTACTCCCTCTCCCCAGTACTGCTTCTCCAATCAAGATCAAAGCATCTGCAACATGTTAAAGTGTTGTTTTCATAAGAGAAGCTCTGGTCACAGATCTCTCACATAGTTCTGTCAAGTTCAGAGAATGTTTTAAAGAGCTTTTATAGCTTAGTGCGTAAAATCAATTCTCATCTGTGCATGTGGTTCACCATGTACTCAAATCTAGGTGCTAGGTGCTGCTGGTTCTCCACAGATATTAATGAAATGCATGAATTTTGAACTTCAGATGTTAAACCACAAACTTAATTCAGAGGAGGAGAAAGGGATTACAGTTTTCTCCTTCCCAGAGCAGGAAAAATAAAGATGAAAGGACTGTTCTACAATATTCTTTATTACATGATTTTTTTTTTACCTTGAAAAGGACAAAGACTTGTCACACCAGTTCAAATCATGTGGGTGCTTTATGACAGTAGTTCCCAACCATGCAGATGTTGTTAGCCTACAGGAGGAAGCAATAAAGTCTGGCATGCTTCCTTGCAGAACTGTTTTTGTGGACCCCACAGGAGTAAAACTAAATGGGCAAGAACATTAAATGTGGCTTCTAGGAGGCATAGAGGGCATGTCTATCATAGTTTGAGGCCTCCTGGGGGTCCCAAGGTCAAAACAAAATTTGCCCCCCCTCTAGGGGTCCAAGAATGCCCCCAAACATGGTAAGAATATCCCTATGTTCCTAGCAGGGCATTTGGGGGGGGGGTATATATTTTGTTTTGTTTTTTGCAGAAGTGGGTGTGATGAGCATGTGGGCCTCCTCCTGCGAGTACTAATACCGTTCTCCAGACATCCACAGCAACCTACTCCTGGCCTACAGTTTCCATCGTTTCTTACCATAGCCCATGCCTGTTAGGGGTTGTGGAAATTGTCAGCCAATAACATCTATAGACCTAAGGTTGGGAACTGCTGTTTTATGACTTCTTGGTTTGAAGTCTGGGGATGCTTACCTTCAAATTGAAGAAAATGTGCACCTGGAAAAACATGCTAAATCCCTTTGATTCAGTTATGTTTACAAATACTACCTGACCTTGCACCTGATCTGCCTATAGTGGATAAAAAAAAAAAAAACCCAGAGCTTGGAACATTAAATTTGAAAATTATTTCAATAATGTTATCACTTAGAAATTTGAAAATTATTTCACGGTTACAAACAATAATAATCTATTTTTTTAAAAGAAATTGGCTAAGTTATTGTTAATCAACTTGTTGCCTGAAATCTTAGTGTGGGTCAGACCATTGGATTTGCAGACAATGGCACGCAGGCTAGCACTGTTGACCTTAGAGTGGCACATTTTCATACTGTCTCCTTCGAAACGGCTCTTTTGTTCCTTTTAAAATTGCTACCCTCCAACCTAGAATTTTTCTCCATAAAGAGGACAAAGCCCCTGTTAGGATTGTTGCCTGGGAAGGGTGGGAAACCAACATGTCTACAAGCTTTCAAATTAGGGAAGAGTGTCCCAAAATATGGAATCTTATCTTAGAACCCCAACAATTCATTTGGTAAACATATCCAGGGTAGTTGTGTTGGCCATACAGCAAAGTAAATAAAATCCAATATTCACAAAATAGTGATACCTTAGTTGGGCCAACCAAAACGCACTCTACCTAATAATGCTCTCTACTTAATAAGGGGGTGAGTAGCCTCACAAAGGCCAGAGGCAACCTGGATCTCAAAGGAAGCATCTTTTATGTTGCTAATGGACTTTAAACCTCTTTGCCTCCCAGGGCCCACATGGCCAAAACAGGTGCCCTCTCCCTGCATATCCTGCATGGAAATCCCTCCTTATCTTAACTGAGAACAACATCATCTTGACAAAATGTAGGCCTATGACTCTAACATCCTCACATTTCCCCCTCTTGTATGATTTTAACACCTCTGCTTGATAAAGAAGCCAGTGAAGCTCTGACAGCTTGCATCATGTATTTTGTGCATTTTGGTTGGCCCCATAACTGTATCTTTGGCATGTGGATTTTAGATGTTACAGTTCATTTCATTTTTCGCTTGCTTCTCTCTTTCCTCTCCACTCTCGTAAACATGTACTTTTCACTCACTCTTCAAATGTCTTGTTTGTGTGGCTGATTTTGGTTAGAGGATACTGATTCAATGCAACTACAGCAACAAATGGGTAATTACACAGGTCAGTTAGTGAATTCTGAATAGAGAATTTTTAATCTGAAAATTTTAACAGTGTCTGAACATATGCAGAAATTTTTCTGCACAACGGAATCACTACATTCAGTCAGCATGCCCATTCCCAATCAAGAAATGTGGCTTGCCAAGATCAGGGATCATAAATATAATGTGTGGCATCTGCAGTTTTAATGATTGGGTATCTGATAAGCTCACTCTTATCTGTCCCTGTCTCAACTGTAAGAGGAAGGAGGAAAAGCAGTGCATACAAAAAGCAATGTGGGAAATGTTGGGGTGGGGAGAAGCCAAGAGAGAAAAATATAGGTGAAGGGTTGGAAGAAAACTTACCACTGTGTGAGTAATAAAGAATTGCAAAGGGATTCATCTCAGTTCACAGCAAATAATATAACGATTCTATATCATAACATAATACAGTTGACCCTCAGTATCCATGGGAGGATTTGCTCTGGATTCCCTTGTGGATACCAAAATCTCTGGATGCGCAAGTCCCATTGTCCTCTATGGTGGGTCATCCACGTGGCCACGCCACCATTGGGTACAATGGGACTTTGCCACACTGGCCACTCAAAGCCCATCCCACCGCTCTCACCGCCTCAGGTGGCAGGGGGCTGCCTCTTCTTCCTCCTCCTCTTCCCCCCCCCCCACCATCTCCCTCCTCTTCCTTCCTTCTCCTCCTCTTCCCCTGCCACTGTCACCTCTTCCTCCTCCCTCTTCCCTCCTCCTCTCCCCCGCTGCCACCACTGCTGCCTCTTCCTCCTCCCTCCTCCTCCTCTTCCTTCCTCGTCCTCCTCCTCTGCTGCCCCCCACACAAGGGCTTGCTGTCCACAGATTCTGGAATCTGCAGGTGGCAAGTCTACGGATATGGAGGACCTACTGCATACAGTAGAAACCAGTGTAAGAGGAGAAGTTACTGAAAAGAGACCCAATGCACCCCATTCCCCTAGACCTGGACACTAAACACTTCCTCCCATATATAGACCTATTGAGATGGGGAAGGTAGGCCTGACTTTCTTACTGTTGTTTGCTGGCCTTAGCTGACTGCTAAGGAAGCAAATTACTTCACCCATCTCCAGTCTTTTCCAAGACTCCCTTATTTTCTTCTTTCTAGTCTTTTTTTTTTAATATATTTTTCCAGACCTAAAGGGTCTTTTGTTAAGAAATCCAACTATTCTGGTCCGTCCTGGACTCCAGAAGGTTTTCTCCATCTCCCTTCTACCTACCTACTGTCTTCCAATAGAAGTCACACAACCTAACAACTGAGCCATCTCATGTATCAACTTTGATATCTTCTTTCATGATTTGACAAGGGGGAAGACACCAATCCTGATGGAGTCTATAATTTCTAATGATCTACTTAAAAAAACATATTTCTTAAAATTTCAGCCTAACAAGTTAATCAACAAGTTAATGCCACGATGTATAAAACCCCACTATTGCTAAAAATTATAAGGTTATCTCATACTTAACACTCCTCTGTTGAAAGGAACACAAGGAACCATTTTGGATCAGACCAAAAGATGTAGTCCCGAAACAGACGTGCCAAACAGAGCAGCTTCTAGATGATTCTGGGGCATGGTATTTATATGACACAATATATCCAATACAGTTCAATTAGTCCAAATAGAATAAACTCACTAAATCAATTAGAACTTTCTAAGTCACTTCTTGTGTAATTTCCATTGACTCAGTGGTTCTGCTTTATTTGTGACTAAAAATTAGCTTGAGGCCTTGGACACAACCACCAGCTTTTCACAACCATGACAGAAGCATAACAAAAGCAATGCCCTACCCATGCTTCCCAAAAGTTGATATACAGGAGCATGAAGCCTCTGATACTAACGGAGATATATCTTCATCTTGACTAGTAGCTGCTGATAGCCCAGCCCTCCATGATTTTTTTTATCTCCCCTTTAAAGCCATCCAAATCAGCAGACCTATCTACATACTGTGGTAGAAAATACCATAGTTAAACCATGTGCTATGTAGGAAAGTATTTATTTTTCCCAGTCCTGAATCTATCACCATTCACCTTGGTGGATGAACCCAGGTTCTAGTACTAATGAGAGCAGCAGGTTATCTACCTATCCAATTTCCCATGCCATGCATACTTTTATACAGTTCTCAAATGTCTCTCCTTGCTCATAGTTTAGTTCAAATATATATTGAACTAAAAAGCTCTCTTATCAGCTTCAGTGGCATGGATAATTTCATGCACACAACATCATGGCTCCACATAACTTGCCTCTTCGCTGAAATGAATGAGGAAGCTTGCTTACCCAGGTACTTCATGTGTTCAAAATAACACAGCCAAAACTCCGAAGTACCTTTATAATCATATGATAATGCTTTTTCTCAATAAACGCACTTGTGCTTATTTCTCTTTAGACTACCACACTAATCTAAATCTCAGCATGCCCAAAAATAGATGTTGTCATCCCATGAATGATTACTATAATAATTTATATCGCTAACATCAGATGCATTTTTCATTCCCTTATGAATAGTGCATTATGTAACTTCTGAATACCTTTTACTACCATTTATGTCCCTTATCTTCCCTTACTATATATAGAAAACAAGAATCCTGAGAGGCAAAATTAATCCTTAAAGAGGATCAAACAAAAAAAATTTTTTTTTAATGGCATGTTCCACTCGCATTAGGCACTTTTTCCAGGATATTTTCTTGTGGTTAATTTCCTGTCAGATTTTTCTGATATATTTGACAGATGAAAACAGTTATACTTTATACTTAGAGGTATGACTTGGATTAGTGTTGGGATTTATGTTTAGAATAGGATCAATCAGATGTTTGTTCTTTTAACTTGGCATTCTGAAGAAACATCTAGAAGACAAACCTCATCTAAAATAGCTGACATCCATAATTTTTTGGGCTATGTGGTTTTTGGGCTATGTGGCCATGCTCCAGATGAGTTTGTTTCTGATGTTTCGCATCTGTGGCTGGCATCTTCACCTTACTTTCACTTTTTTAAAAAGGCATTCAAGGGATGTCTACTTTGCCCACCTAAACAAATACATTTTGAGGATGGCTACAGCAACTCATTGTAGGTGCCATGAAATGGCAGTACACTGTAAGGCCATCCAGTCCAACCCCCTGCCATGCACGAATTCACAATCAAATTATCCCTGTTAGATGGCCATCCAGCTTCTGTTTAAAAAACTCCAACGAATGAGGCTCCACCACTCTCCCTCCGAGGCAGCATATTCCACTGTTGAACATTTCTTCCTATTAGGAAATTTTTCCTAATGTTTATATAGAATGCCTTTTTCTATAATTTGAATCCATTGCTCTATGCCCTCTGGAGCAGCAGAAAATGAGTTTGCTCCATCCTCAGTATGGCTCTTCAAATCCTGCAAATATTTAATATGTGACAGAGACAGATATCCTGTCACTAGTCCCAACTTCTGCCAACCTTGCAGTTCAAAAACATGAAAAAGTGGAAAGGTAACAGCATTTTGTGCAGTCATGCTGGGCACATGACCACCAGAGCAATCCTTGGACAATGCTGACTCTTTGACTCAGTAACAGAGATGAGCACCATCCTCTACAGTGGAACATGACTTGACAACCTTGTAAAAGGGGAATACCTTTACCTTTTACCTTTATCATGTCCTCCAAGCTAAACATACCCAGCTCCCTAAACTGCTTCTCATAAGTCATGGTTTCCAGACCCTTTCACCATTTTCGTCTCCCTCAAAAATGGTGAAAGTTCTGGAAACCTTGCCCTATGAGGATTTAATCTGTTATTATTTAATTTTCACTGACAGAATCAGGAAGACATATTTTTTGGCTTTTCTGCTACATGTCTTGCCTCTAGCATGGTAGTGAAAAGCATGATTTAGACAAAGAGATGTAAAGTCTGTAGACTGCACACATATCTACAACTAGTCTATTTATTTTTTGCCATTTGCTGGAAGCTCATAGTATTACATTTATTAGGTTAAGCCCAGTTCACTCAAATCAATCAATGTGGTCAGGAAATTCCCAGAAGCTTTGACTCAGACCTTGAATTTTTTTTGTGAAAAGGGGAGAGTACCTTTGCTTATTGTTAACAAATTAATGATAGGATTCTGCTGAAAAAGCATAGAATCTCTCCTGGCTCTTACTGATACACAGATTGCTATAACTTCCAAGCATCTAATTTGCATTACTAAAGACCTGACTCAGCAAGATCTCTATAATTGTAAACATGTGAATAATAATGATACGGACAGAGAAAGATTCCAAAGGAAAAGGAGAATCTGTGTGTCCTCCTTTAAAATAATTCGATAACTTTGTCCACAGGAAACATTTAAAAGGCACATTTAAAAAAGAAAGTCATTTATTTCAGCACCTTTATTACCTCAAAATTATTTCCACCACCATAATTATTGTTCACTGAAATATTTATATATGCTAAATGCCCTGAAATATGGAAGTGCAAAGGTTCAGGATGCGTCCAGAGCCCCACTGAGCATGTGCAAGGGTCCCAATTCGAATCGTTGAATCCACATGGTATGCACTGGTGTGGTAATACAACTTGCACTCACTCCTCTTTGCCTGAATCCACATCACGTGACTTGCCCTGGATTCGATTTCCCCTCAGTTCGGAAGGGCAACAGAAGGGCAACCGCGTGTGATAAAACACTCACGTTATAACGTCAATTCGCATCGTCCAACCTGCAGTCACCCCTGATCTTAGCTCCAATAACCCCAGTGAGATAAACGCCTTTGTCCCTTATATAAAATAGCAAAATCAAGATATTTTTTTGTAATTTATATGTACTTTTTAATATTTTCAAGCTGTGGGTGGTTGAATGCACAGATAAAAATCTGTGGATGTAGAGGCTTTACTGTACAGCATTTGATTCAATAAATCATGAATATCTTTATAAAAATGTGTAGATTTTGGATTGGAATAATAGTTTAGTGACATCATTATGAAAATATATGATGATGCAGAAGCACAAATTCTGATAAATGGAGATAAATCAAGAAAATTTAGAAGTAGAATCCTCAGTAAGAGAAGAGAAGGACCACATTACAGTTGAATTGAATCGATGTAAAGGAGCCATGGAACTGAGTTTGTAAGATATGAGCAGGGTATTTAACAACAGGATCTTTTGAAGGTCTCACATTCACAGGGCTGCCATATGTTTCAGCTGACTTGCTGGCATATAACAAAATCAGGAACAACAACATAAAAAGATAATGTCTACAGCAGTCATAACTTATTAGGACATTATACCACATACCACAGAATTTGGCATCCATAACTAATAATAAAGTATAGCAATCATGAGAGACTTCCCAGTACTGGGGACAGTGTTTTTAATTTTTGTCCAAGTTGCTGTACCCAGATTCACCCTGAAATTCCAAAATGGGACTTCTTAAAAGCAAAATCACCTGATCATGTCGATAAGCTAAGAAACCCAGGTCTTAATACTCTTTAGGTTTCAGGTCTTACTCCTTATTGAAACTTGATGGCTTTGTGGTTGGGCCCTCAGATCCAGCAACCATATCTTTCTTCTTCTGATGCTGAAAGCTGAAGGCAAAGAGGAACATCTTGCTCCACCAAAAAAGAAATAAGTATTTCAAAGTCTCAACCTATGGTTCCATGTCAATTCTTCCATTTTGTTCTTTATCTGATATTATTTCTGTTATCTTATTATTTTAGAGACAGTAAATCCTAATTATTAACAAATGGTGCAATACTCCATAATTTCACTACAAATTGTATCACCCTAACGCACAATCAGTAATGATGTTTTCTTCCTGTAATGTGAAATTTGACTGTAGAGTTTTTCTCTCCTAGGAAACAGTCCAGTTCTGCATCCTTATTCTAGGCAATAAGGATGGAATAAATGGACAAAGAGAGTTGAAGTAAATGTTATTTAAAGTATAGGATGTAATGCCCTATAGAAGACTACAATTATTAGGTTATCATGGCTACTTCCGTTAAAAGTACTATTTTGTTGAGGAAGAAACTATTTCCTTATTTTAGTTCACTTTCCTATTAAAATCTAGTTTCTGATAACCCTCAACTACCTCTACCGCACCCAGTTTCACAGTAGACAAACCTTTTTAGACCACATATTTAGTCACTCTTCATGCTGTGTTGCACAGAATAGCATTTATAACTTCTACGCAACATTTTAATAACGTTTACCTCATTACAGGTAATTGTGCACAGATTGGCATCAAGGCTTCAGGAATTCAGTTGGATTTACTTACTTCTGAACACAAGTGCTTATGATTGCATTGTAAATGCTTGTATTATTTTCTTGTGAAAGAACTGTCACAAGAAAGTATTTACTGTGCAGTGGGGTCAGAAATTGAAAGATTAGGGCTGGAGCTTGGCTTTGGTGCGACTTCTGGACTCTTAGGACACATGCATCATTGATACACCATACCTCCACTGTGACTCGAAGCAGCTTTATTTTGGCTGTCTGTAACAGGCCAAAATGAAATGAAAACCACATGTTTGGAAAATATGCTCAGTTTGCCTGATTCATCCAAATTACAGGATTTGCCCCTGTCTGTAACAGGCCTTTATTTTATTGCTATCCCCAGGAAGGGGCAAGAAAGCTACAGATGATATGGAGGTTATGTCCATGATAATAATTGCTGGAAGTTCTGGTAAGTTCTAAAACACTGCCCACATATGTCAATATCTATTTAAAGCCTCACGGCCTAGGAATGTATTTGTTTCCTCCATGTAAACTGAGATTCTGAGCACAGTGTATTCTCTGTGTGTACCTTCCACTCATGTTTTGCTGGTTAGGGGAACTTATAAAGTTGCCTTGTACTGAGTTTGGAAATTTGCCCTTGGAGCCTATGCTTGTCTGATCTGTCCACTGTCAGTGTCTGCTCCTTCAGATCTTTCGAACTTTAGCTGCTGAAAAATGAATGTGGGGCTGTGTACAAGAGACATGCTTTACTAGAAAGTTATGGTCTTCCTGCACACCTTTCTAAGCTCTGCTAGTTTCCATACACAGGTATTAATCATACCTATGTTAGTGAATTAGATGTGTTCTTTAACAACAACAAAAAAATGACACCAGAGGCAAAATAATATGGAAAGAATAGGAACAGAATCCTTTGTTGTTGTTAAGTGCCCTCGAGTCGATTCTGACTCATGGCAACCCAGTCAATGTCCTAGCCCTGGTATCCTCAACCACGCTGCTCAGGGCCATGGCCAAAGTATGATAGTTCAATTCATTCATCTTGGCTTCCAGGGAGAGTTCCAGCCTGATGTATAAAAAAAGTGAACATATTCTACATGTTTCAGCAATTTTTAAAATTCAAAACTAACAATATGCACATGTAAAATGAAATACCCAGGTCACATAAGCCTTGCATAAGTAAATAAAAACATTTTGAATCTTCTAGGGACCAGTTGGAGTCTTCTTGTAAAACATAGCCAGGGATGATTTTTCTTTTATCAGCTTCCATTTCTCTTATGATTTCCATTTCCAGTGGCCAGATTTATAAATGTATGTGTGGGTTTTTTTTAATGCTGGGGATACACTGGTGAGATAGGCTTATTCTTCTCCCTTCTCTCTGTTTTGCTGTTTATGCACACTCAGTAGGATTCTGGAGGCAGCAGACAAATGCAGCTACAATAGGATTGACAAGAGTAGAATCCTGTTCCTTCCCAGCTCAAGCTTTATTGCATTATTTACATCAAAAATGTTGCTGCAATCCAACATCTAAAGTCGGTGCTTCTCTAGCTCTCCCTCACCATGCAAGAATATATTTTCTATGACTTAATTTGTGCATGGTTTCTTTTCCTTTGTTTGAAACAACAACAACAAAAGGTTTGTTTACATTTTCAAGTGTTGCTCTTACTGAGTTTACATGTCTAAATTGAGATTTGGTTTGGGTTTCCTGTATTGACAAATACATTTTTTTTAAAAAGCCTTTTTTTTTTAAAAGCAGAGCTCTACATATATCTTATCTTTATTGTTGTCCTTGACTAAAGTCTGTGCAACATCACATATGTTGTTTTATATGTTCCCCCATTTATTGATGGTTGATGAAAAATGCAACACTTCTGGCAAATGTATACTATTAATTGGATTCAGGTAAATCTTTCAGCCCCAAGGTGGCACTGTAACATTTTTATATACCATCCTTTCATAGCCCTCTTTCTGAGTTACCTATCTCTCATTGCTTTAAGGATTAATTTGAGTGTCTTTGGTCACCTGCTTCCCCCTCATCACATGATCTGTTTGATGTCACACAGTGTGATCTTTCTTGCTTCACATAACAGAATGCATTCTTCTCAGGAAAGCAAATAATCTGCATGTAAAATCACTTTTTAACTTCTTGAGTCTTGGCTTAAGATGCCAGAAATACATGTATGTACCCTACCATGGAGCATGGAGAATATCACAGTATTCAGCCCCTCCATAGTACTTGGTGGCAATAATTCCAAAACAGCAATGAACATAAAGTTTCCTCAGTAACTAGAAACTATTTCTTGTTGTAAGAATGTGAGGCAAGGATGAAAAATTTACAGCGGCGACTTTAGTACTGTCCAGATAAACTCACATAAGATTTAACTATCTGTTTGTTTGTTGTTTTTTTCTGTCACATGGCCATCTAGATAAAATACATTTTATAAATTTGAGATGCAGGGTTGAAAGATTCCTTTGTTCTTAAATTTTTCATAGAATCAGAGTTGGGAGGAATATAATGCAGTACTGTATACTTCATCCAACTTCCTGCATAACCCAAGTGCTATGGTGAGAGATGCAGCTGCTACAGGATCTGTGACAGATGGCCCATCCAGCCTCTGCGGAAATATTTCCGGCAGTATCTTTTGTTGCTTTCTTTACACATGCCCATGTCGTCATGAAAATGTTGTTGTAATCCCCTAGCAAACTGACGTATTTTCTGACAGTGAGATAAAATGCATGTCCAATTGCGTATTACAAGTAGAGACAGCTGTGGTTCCTCCTGTATCCTTTGCATATTTGCTCCAAACCAATGGGGCTTCGTCCCAAGTAAATATGCTTTAGGATCTAGTCTTCAAGAAACAAAGGATAGAGGACAGCTGAACCTTGTCAGCAAACACAGTTGGTTTAGTCATAATTCCCCACCCTCTTTGTCTTGATCACTTGCCTGAATACTAGTACCTAAATAATACACACATACCATTTCAATACATTTGGTGCATGAAGTACAGGGAAGAGGAGGAATTGCTTAACTAGAGGCTGGGAAATAATTAGGTTAAGACCTAGCTGGTTGATAGTTGTGGATATCATATAGGATTCCATTGTTGTTGTGTGCCTTCAAGTCATTTCTGACTTATGGTGACTCTGAGAGGAACCTATCACTCGGATTTCTTGGCAAGAGTTGTTCAGAGGAAGTTTGCCTTCCCCTTCCATGATTTGAACGCTGACTGCTTTATTATAGAGACAATGCCTCATTTAGACTGCTGTGCATTTCCAGATTCCAAACAGAGTCATTTTTGAGAGCAACCTAATATGCAAGGAAGGTTATGGATAAAGTGTTCAATCTATGGTCTTTCTTTTTAAGGAAAAGAAACAGAATACAGATGAAATGATGTCGCCCCAGAGGTATACATGGTTGACCTGGAGGTATACATGGTTGACCTGGAGGTATACATGGTTGACCTGGAGGTATACATGGTTGACCTGGAGGGATGATGACATTCAATAGAGACGTCAAATATGCGCAGAGCAAATTGCTCTGCACATACTCTATGCTTGCTTAAATGGTTGTGAAAATTTAGCTACACAGGGCCTGCACCTAAGGTGGGAATTAGCCTAAGATTAAAGAGACTTTACCACAATTCTCTTCCTCCTTCATGACCTTCCATAAAAAGGAAATGAAGGGGCAAAACAGATGGCCACCCCTTTCAGCGCCAGATTGGGGCTACAGCAACCACATGCTGCAGGCCCAATGCAGCACTTGGCTGGCTTTTAAAAAACTAGCAAAATACCACTCCTTTTTAGAGTGGCAAAAAGCTGCTCTTGCTGTGCCAAATTGGAATATAGGTTATTCCGCCAGTGGGAATGACCCCTCATTCACAGGATAGGCATGGTCAAGATTGAGTCCAGGGCAGTTAACAACAACAACAAAGGGAGACCCAGACTTGGCAAGTTTCTTCAGAGGGGATTTGCCTTTGCTATCCTCTGAGGAGAGCAGGGGAGGAAGGGGGGCTTTGAAATCTCTCATCACATGGCCGCCATGGGTGGAGATCCACTTGAGGATGGTTAACAACAACAAAGGGTGAACCAATCTTGGCAAGTTTCTTCAGAGGGGAGCAGTGGAGGGCAGGGGGGCTTGGAGATACTTCATCCAAGGATTACCATGACTGGAGGGCAGTTACCAACAGCAAAGGGACCTCCAATGTGAAGTTGAAGGCCAGTTTTTTGTGGATTTTTCAGGTGATGTGGCCATGTTCTAGAAGAGTTTGTTCCTGATGTTTTGCTGGCATCTATAGTCAAAACCCACCAAAAACTAACACAGGGACCTCTTTGTGATTCCTGCCCAACATTAGGAAGGACTTCTTGACAGTGGAAGAGTGGGGTTTTTGGGGAGGTTTTTGGAACAGAGGCTGGGGGGCCTTCTGTGTTGGAGGTGCATCGGTTATGAGTTCCTGCATGGCAGAATGGGGCTGGACTGGATGGCCCTTGGGGTCTCTTCTAACTCTGTAATTCTAGAGTCCTCTCATGGGTTCCCTCTCCTTTCAGCCCATCCAGGGCAGAGGTAGAAGCCCAACCAGGCGAGGTCTTTCACCCCAGGGCTGTGCCTTAGAGGAAGAGGCGGGAAGGTGGGCAGAGAGGCCTCCTCTTCCTCCCCAAAACATCCCCTCAGGGGCAGCTCTTTCCCTCTCAGCAGAGCCTCAGAGGGACGAAGAAGAAGAGGAGGCGGGAAAAGGCCACTCAGAGGCTCCCTCTCCAGCCAAGGGCGAGGAGGCTCCAACCCAGGGAAGAGTGGGCTGTGTAGCTGCCATCTTCAGCTCGCCAGGCGACCCACAAAAGAGGAAGAGGAAGGGGAGAAAGAGAGAGAGAGAGAAAGAGAGGAGAGGGGGCAGCAGCAGCAGCAGCCACCAAGGCTTTCCGTGAAGGTCGTCTTTTGGCGTGGCGTCTCCATCGCCTTTCTCCACGCCGCTTTGGGAAGCCGCCTTTCGGTTTTATTCCCATCTAGTCAGACAGACCTATACCTATAGATATAGATATATATTGAAGCTCCATTGTGTTTTAAAGAAGCCTCCCTTTCTCCTCCTGCTCTGGTCCCAACCTTGCGAGCTGCTGCTGAAGGCTGCCTCGAACAAAGGAAGGCGCAGCCCAGACACCTTGGCTTGGATTTTTTTAAATAGAGATATATAGAGATATATAGAGATACATAGTCCTTCCTCGTGGAGCCCCAGAAGGGAAGAAAAGCTTAACAGGTAGGTGCGGGAGCAGAGGGGAGGGTTTGGCGGAGGAGAGAAAAGGCCGACGCCGCTTTTGCTTCTCCTCCTCCTTGAGCATCTTGGAAGAAGGGCACATGGCTGCTGAGGCAGGTCCTCCTTTTTCCCAGGCCACGTCCTCCATTCCATCCCCTTCCACCCTGTTTCCAAACAGCCTCCCTTTTGGCGCAGGACAGAAGGGACACGGGTTGAGACTGAGGGTTGACACGCTTTTTCTTTCTTTTTTTCAGGAATGGCCTCCATTTGGGGATGATTGGGGGGGGGTCTCAAATCGGTGTTCACAGTGCATTAATAATCCGGTTTGACACCGCTTTGACGGCCATGGCGCCAGGCTGTGGCATTCTGGGCAGTTGTCGTTTGTTGCGGCACCTGGGATGGAGGGCGACACCGAGGGAGGCCCACGTTTCCCCTTCCTCCCTCGGTTTCCTCTCTCTTTCTTTCTTTCAAAGAAAAAAGGCGCGTAGGAGGACGCCAGGGGTGTATATATATTTATATAAATGGCTCCATTCCCCGTTCGCTTCTGCCTTTGCGGCGTGAGAAAGAAAAAGAGAGACACACTGCAGAAATAATCCACTTCGAGACCGCTTTCACTGCCCTGGCTCAGTGCTAGGGAATCCTGGGAATTCTAGTTGATTGTGGCCCCAGAGCTCTCTCTCTGACAGAGAAGGCTCATTGTCTCACAAAACTACAGCTCCCTGGATTCCCTAGCATTGAACGGGGCGGTTAAAGCGGTCTCGAACTGGATTATTTCTGGTGTGTTCTGGACCTAATGAGGGGGAAAACACAAAAGAAAAGGAGGGACTGAAAAGGGAACTGACTGGCTTGGCCTTCAGTTGCTGGTCTTGGGGAGGAGGATGTGGGGAAAACGAGGCTGGCTGGCATCTGTATGGCGAATGTGGAAAGAGAAGGGAGCAGGAGGAGAGTGATCGTCTTTGTTTTCCCTTTTAGGAAGGTTGCTTCTACCTGAAGGAAGGAATGCCTTTCTTTCTGCCTCTCCTTCAGTTTCCCCATCCCACCCAGTTTTGGAAGAGGAGGATGGCATTGATTCTCTCTTCAGTCCCTTGCAAGCCAAGCTGGGCACCTTTCCAAAAGAGAGGAAAGTGGGGGTCAAGGTAGAAAAATAAGGAATGGGTGGGAAATTAAAAAATTAAAAAACAAACATAGCAGATTTCATTTAATGGGGAACATTCTGTCACCGATCTTCCCAAAGTCAAAGGCAGAAGGCTTTTCATCTCTGCCTCCAGTGGGTGGTTTTATTGCCACCTGGTAGTTCACTTGACCCTGTGCATGCATCTTGGAAATGGCATTTGAAAGAATTCATTTTTAAAGCCCCATCCCCAGCCTGGATTGCAGACCACTTTGATTTCATAATAATAATTTATATCCCACTCTTCCAAATGATCAAAGAGGCTTACATTAAAATAAACCAATAAAATACAATAACAATATAATAACGTTATAAAATTTGCATAATGCATGTCCCAAGCAAAGATGGTGCTGCTTTAGCATTTAGTAAGAGTAGTATTTTTGGGACCTAGCAATCTTTTTCTCCTTTTAAAGCCCTTCTGGTAATCTTTCTTCCCCATTCATTTTAGAATAACCTTTCATCCTTTTTTAA
The DNA here is from genome assembly GCF_019175285.1 of Sceloporus undulatus. Taxonomy (NCBI): domain Eukaryota; kingdom Metazoa; phylum Chordata; class Lepidosauria; order Squamata; family Phrynosomatidae; genus Sceloporus; species Sceloporus undulatus. The sequence continues at coordinate 62,241,515 of NC_056526.1, forward strand.
ATATATGTGTGTGTGTGTGTGTGTGTAATTCTTTTCCCCCCCAAGTAGAGTAAACTGCTGCTGCTGCTGTGCTGTAATTGATTCTGTGGGGCTTTCCTGGCTGTAAATGGCATGAATTAAAATGCTATGACTGACAGTTTCCCATATAACTTCATTGGGAGTTCGTGGCATGCTAGGAATGTAGGCCGAGCCTCAGCATGCATCTATATGGGCCTAGCATCTTTTCCAAGTCTTTGTTTCCATCTGTGGGAAGCCATTTCTCTTCTTTTTGTGGCTGTCATGTACGGCAGGGCTGTGTCCTTGTTTTATTTCTTTGCAAAGCAGAATTAGGATACAACCTGTTGATACATTTATTGCCATCAAACTGGAAAGATGTATAAACACAAGGCATTGTCATTAATACTATAATTGTCAGTGTTCAGTTTGATTCATACTCCATGATCCTGCCAAACATCACTAGATTATCATACTGCTTATGATCTTTCTAAGGCATTTTCTTCAGGCCTCCATTTTCCTTAAAAATGGATGGTGGAAATCACATTTTGTCTTTCCTGTTGTTTTTCAAAAGTCATGCTGGATCTATATATCTGTATTCGTTTTTTAGTAAAGATTTTGCCTCTGGATGAAACATTAATTCTAGAATAAACTTCTTTATTCATTTGTTGAAATAGACATAATACTATCAAATATGCACTGAAGCAACCATTTCTAGTCTTCATGCCTGCCTAGAAATATTTCCAGTTGCCTGTGCAAATGCAAGGAAAGAACTGGTTTGTTGTTGTATACCTTCAAGTCATTTCCAACTTATGGAGACCTTAGGGCAAACCTATCATGGGTTTTTCTCAGCAAGATTTATTCAGAGGAAGTTTGTCATTGCCTTCCCTTGAGGCTGAGAGAGAGTGACTTGCCCAAGGCCTCCCAATGAGTTTCATGACTGAACAGGGAACTGAACCCTGGTCTCCAGGGTTGTAGTCCCAATACTCAAACCATCACCCTATGCTGGCTTTTACAGCATGGCATATTTTGAGATGAGATCCTACTTTGTCACCAAATTCCCTGGTACAGATACTTCATCAGACCTCAAGCACCATCAGTTTAACTTGCAGAATGGGGTGAACTTTTGGCAAATGACAAGCCTCATTCCAGCAGGGATGGGAATACATAATAATACCAGTTTAGTTTATTATATAGCTGTCAGTGGATAGATCTTTGGCTACAAAAGAAATGTCATACATTTAAAAGGTTAGGTAATTCACACCTTCCACTTCTGCACTAGAAAGATGGGGTAAAACAAGAGAACATCATAGAATAAACTGAAGGTTCTGAATCTTACATTTTTGGACTATAACTCTGAGAATTCTCCATTGGCTTTGCTGGTTGGAGGATTCTGGAAGTTTGTTGTTGTTCTGTCATGTGCCTTTGAGCCTGATTAATGGTGGCTCTTGGCAAAATTTATTCAGAGGAGTTTTGCCATTGTCTTTCTCTTTCCTTGTATTAACTGGCTGTCTTCCTTCCCAGTACTAACCAGCCCTGATCCTACATAGATTCCAGGATCAGACATGATCCAGTGCCTCCTCCACTGGCCATGCTGGATTGAGCTGTGGGGCCCATTCACACTACAGAATTATTGTGCTATTATTCCACTTTAAATGTTATGGTTTCATTTTGTGGAATCCTGGGGTTTGTAGTTTGATGAGGCACTGGATCTCTCTGGCTAAGAATTGTAAACTGCTAGTTCCGGGATTACACAGAATGGAACCATGGCAGTTAAAGTGGAATAAAAGTGTGAATGAACCCCTGAAAGTTGTAGAGGCTCTGGAGGAATGCAAGCTCCTTGCCCATATTTCTTTTATGATGTTAATGGGATCATGATGATAACCTGTAAGGTAGACCTGATAGATTTGAGAGAGAGTGCTTAATTCTTGCTGCTACCACTTCTCTGCAAATTCCCCAGCAGTTTCTTTAAAAACAAAAAACAAAAAGTCCCACTGGGCTTTGAAAGGAAAAAAATGAGTCTAGCTGGGGAAGAAAAAGCCCAAGGAAATATTGCAGAGAAGAATTATTGGGAGAAGAGAAATGAATCCTATTTATATTAGCCCTTCACTTGGCAATCTTTTCTTGCTATTTTCCCATAATCTTGGCACATACAAGCATAGGACATTCATCTTGCTCCGCCTTCAAATAATAGTGGTATGTCACATCTTAAGTTTGTGGTTCAAGTAGATTTGAATTGGGGATTTTTCAACCCACTTGCAATTTTACTCATGATTATAGTCAATATGAGTTGAAGGTCTGTTCTGCAGAACTTTGCTGAACTCTAGATTTGCTCCTCACTTGAATCTCAAGGAATCATGTCTGCTGCCTTGAGACCCATGTTGGTGGGAGAAAGACAGAGACTTCATCTTCAGTGAAGGTGCTTTGTCTGCTAAACCACACATCAGCTTTCTAATATTGAAAGCTGAACTCCACTTTGAGGTGATAAACAGGAAGAGATTCTGTTCCCTATACATTCATCATTAGACTATCTAGAATTTAATTTCTCAGAACTATAGAGTATTTATCACAAACTCTGTTGTATCAAGCAGTGCTAATTCAGTTTTTTAAAAAACAGAGACATCAGTGTGAGTACACAGGAGAACATGTCAGTCCACACTGTTATTCCCAGGACTCCTCCACTCCACAATCTTGCCAATTATTTCACTTTTCTAGTAGATTTTTGTGTTCAGAGATTAGAACACTGACTCCATGTAGAATGAGCGCCTATGTTTTTAACATTTTAATACCCCCCCCCCCCCCAATTTGCTATCTGTTTTCCTCCCTTCATTTTCTGTGTTTAGGCTTAAATAAATGTGATTTTTAAAATACAGATTTGGAATGAAACGGCATTGAAAAGAACAAAGCAATCTCCAGTTGATTCTTTGTTGCATAAACAGCCCTTCAATCCAATTTATTTAATGTTATGATTCAAAGGGTAAAGAGAATTAAATAGGCCTCTGAGCTAGAGAGGCATGTAGTCTAATTTATCATTATGGAACAATTTTAACATACATAATAACAACAACAACAATAATAATAACAATAATGCATTTAATATCAATTGAATGCAAGACTATTTTTGGGCAGCAAATATTCTGCTGGCTGTAACATTTATCTTTGTTGATGGTTTTTGTTTGAAACATTTTGGTGGCATTTTGATTTTTTTTAATGCTACTGTGGGAGAATCATTGTTGTTTAGCTTGCAATCCAGATTTTAAATTAAAATAATAAAATATCAATTCAGTTTCCAAGTGGAAGAATACATTTACAGACACTCAAGCTGGCAGACAACATGTAGGATGATGAAATAAGCACGGACATTGCCAATAGTTTTTGTTGTGTGTCTTCAAGTTGTTTCTGATTTATGGTGACCCTGTCATGGGGTTTTGGGGGGCTGAGAGTGTGTGACACACCTAAGGTAACCTGATGGGTTTCCATGACCAAGCAGATAATCTAACCATGATTTCCAGATTCATAGTCAGCTATACCATGCTGGCTCTCATAATATTTTCTACAGTACATTTTTAACAGTCGGTATAAGTATTAATTTCCAGTTTTCATATTTCTATACCCTGTCTCTGAAAAACCTCCCGTACTACCATGTTTTATTGAAAACATTAATTATGTATCAGTGTGAGCCATCAGAACACCTTATTTTCTGACTGAATACATTGGGTGTAGGTATCATTAAAAACTGGGATCAACTCTGTCAGACATAACAGTAGAAATTGGGAAATTTTAGTAATTTGTCATGATTCTGTTGGGTTTTTATCCATAAACCTGCATCTGGGGGCAAGAGATCTATGTGACCAGCTTGGGCACTCAGTTCAAGGGAAACTTGTCTCAGAAGACACCTATCATGGGCTGTCTGCATGTCTTCCCAATGGCTGAAACAAATAGTTCAAACCATTCATTTTCACTTGTAGAGCCTGCTTAGAAAGGACATCAAGAACTGTGAATTTAAATTGATTTACATTTCCCCCCTTGGTGACTTATGTGATTTGCCCAAAGCTGCTTTATGAATCAATAAGAATGGTTAGATTAGAATGTAATGATTGCTTATCTACTTATCTAGCTTCAAGCCAGTAAGCCAGAGTTTCCAAACATTACACTGTGATCATCGCCCCTTCCGATAATCTCTTCCCATTTGCCCAAACTTTTTCAACTTGATATGAAAAGGAATACAGCAATTTAGAATGTACTGGAAACAGGCAGGGGAAGAGATTATAATGACAGGCCTGGTCCTTGACTTCTATGTGTTAGGTATTCTCAGTTTGGTCACATGGGTCTGAGCATGAGTGAATAGCAATAGCAAATACATTTTTATACCCCTTATCAGTGACATAGCACTCCTGAAGCAGTTTACAATGTATAAGCCAATTGCCCCCAACAAGCAGGGAACTCATTGACCTATGAAAGGCTGAGTGGACCTTGCAGCCCTGCTTCGGATCGAACTCACAACCTTGTGGCTGCAGTACTGGCATTTAACCACTGCGCCACCAGGGCTCCTTAATGAAATTTCATATCAGATAACATGAGAGTAAAAATATTTCTCAGATGTGTTCCAGTACTGACTTAAAAAGTATATCTTTTGAGAATGAATAAACAATTTCAGCCACTGATGATATAATAATAGGAATACTCAGAACTTAATTTCTAGGAAAAGAGATTCTTGGACTCATGTCCACTTGGGAATAAAGCCTTCTCATCTGGAATCCCTTCTTTCTAATCTTTCAGTGGTGAGATAAATTCATTCTGAGCATGACGAGGTGTACAATCACCCTCCAAATCCATGTACTTGAAAATGTGTGGAGAGGCAACCGCTATTAACTTTAATGGGGTGCATGCCCATGGCGCGTGCCCCACATGCACATGCTCCATTCAAGCCTATGGGCTTGAATATGCATGAGATTTGGACCTCGGTGCTGGTGGTCTGGAATGGATCCCCCGTGACGACTGTATTTTCATATATTATAACTTCATACATGGCAAGGTTAAGCCTTAATATCAGAAACATGTCAGTGTTTGTTAAGCTATGGAAGTACCTTTTGATTTAAAGGACAGCCCTTTAAACATCTTAGAGTTACAAGGAAAATGGGAAGTCTTCCATCATTCCTCTCTTCTGTCATTTGCTGCAGCAGTTACCGTAGACTCTTCTACTTGTCAGGGCTTTTCTAATTGCCTGTCAAGCCAACTCATTTCTTCTTCTAAATTTGTATTACACACGGATACTGTTCCTCTAAGGCAGCAGTTCTCAGCCTGTGGGTCACGACCACTTTGGGGGTTGAATGGCCCTTTCACAGGGGTCGCCTAAGACCATCGGAAAACACTTTTAATTACAGTTATGAAGTAGCAATGAAAATAATTTTATGGTTGGGGGTCACCACAACATGAGAAATTGTATTAAAGGGTCATGACATTAGGTTGAGAACCACTGCTCTAAGGAGAATGACACCCAAAAAGAAATGGAACAAAAGAAAGCTCCAGTACTATAGATATCTGAATGTTTTGGCTATTTCTCAGAAATTGAAATTGTGATGTTTTGTTCCCCTGAGCTTATTTTCAAAAGTTGTTTGATGGCCAAACAATATTAGTGATCTCACTTTCATCATCATTATCAGGTTTTCTTTTCTTTTTTTTAAAAAAAGTATATTGGTATGTAATTTATTTTATTAAAAGCTTCTGTCTTAATTATATTCAGTTTAGCAAAAATAACTGTTTTTTAAGGCTACAGTAATATTTAGCCAGAACTAAACTATTAATTGTTTTACCTGTGGTAACTTCCTTTCCTTTCTAGCTTTGGATGTTAGTTTAAAAGGGACTAGTGTTTAAGAGTTGTCATTGAAAGTAATAATTCTGTATGCCTTCTTTTATTATTTATGGATTTGATCTCTTCCTAGTTGTGGTGTTTTTCTTTTCTAAAAGGTGAGGCTACAAAGGAGATACATATCACATCTCAGTCTTTACACAAAGGAAGCAGTTTATGTGAAACTCAAGCTCTAGGTCTGAAGGTTTCAGTAAGATGCATAAAGGAGTCTCTAGCAACATCAGCCTATCTGGGAACATAAAACTGAATCCAATTTCAGTCTGCCAGCAAAATTGTTCTATGGCTGATGCTCACATCCTCTAAAGCACAGCTTGATTACCTGAAGCCAGGAAGATGCAGAAACAATGGTAACAGGGTTTTTTAAAAAATGCAAATACCCCATAAATTCTCTCAGAGACTGCCTTTTTATGAGTCCTGTGAGGTTTTCCCCTCACTGCATAGTTCTTTCCAGCCAAATTAAATTAAGATAAATATTTCATAGGTTTGCTGGCTCTTATTATTAATCAGTTCTGGAGTAAAGTTATTCCTTCAAAGTGCTATATAGTTCTTGCAGAAGTATCCAGTTTTGCAAGGGTTAGAAACCCTTTAGTTCCCATCTCAATTTTCTTTTTCTCTCTGTACTTTCTCCTCTTTTTTGATCATCTGTTCTTTCCTTTCTTTGCTGATCTTGTCTTCCTTCTCCTAAAGCCTTTCTCTCTGTTCACTCTTTTCCACCCTGGTTTTAACTCTGAAGTGTTTAGGAGTCTTCCAGAGAGAAAGTACCCAGGAGACCTCTGGAGAAATGAATATCCCAGGCCTGCCAGCAGCTTTCTCTGTATACTGTATGTCAGAAATTGTTAGAGATGTTTGCTACTTAGTGATGGAAGATAATAGTGCACAACACAGATATTTTTGAACTAAAATTAACTAATGCATTGGTATCTGTGCCATAATTCAGGTTTTATGGCTTTGGGGTTATGGACAGACATTCTCTTTTATTATTATATATAATGTCAATACCAATAATTATTTCTTATATACCCTTTTCTAACTTTAGATTTATAGATTTTTTTGCACCCGAATCTCATCATCATTCTATACTGGCCATGGTGGCTGGGATCATAGGAACTTCAGTTACTGAGATACTTTTACCTGAAAAAGAACTCAGCAATTTGCAGTATTAAGGGACTTGGAACCAAGGCCCATTGTACATAGAACTTCCTCCTTCTGTATAAAATACAGTGGGTCCTTTCCATCTGTGGAGCTTTGGTTCGGGGGTGGTGGGGGGGCTATGAATGGGGGGGGGGGAAACTCAGGGGGTGCAGGATGTGAGAAGTCATTTTCAAGGGATAACATGATTATTTATGCCAGAAAAGTGCACAAAGGTCTTTTTCTGCTGTGATGCTTCAGTAGAATTCCCTCCCCCTGGGGGTCTGATCGATGCCAACATTGGAATCATTTGGTCCCAAGTTAAAACCTGGCTTTTTATTAAAGCCTTCTGGTCAAACTGATTTTATCCAGGCTGCGCATACTTTATGGTTTTATTCTTCAAGATTGTTTTAACTGGTTCTAAATTGTTGTTTTTTTTCAATTGAGAAATTATTCAATATATTTTTAATTTTTAAAAACTTTTGTAATTAATTGTTGTTTTAAGTTGATTTTATTGTAAGATACCCTGAGAACATCCTGTAAAGGGTGGGATATAAACATTTTAATAAAACAAACAAATAAATAAATAATTCAGAAGTACCATATCTTCTGCCTCATAATAATGGTGCCTAATGTGTACTGCTCAGTGTTTACAAATGAGCACTCTCCTTTGCCAACATCTGGATGTTCCTGACTGAGATTGCAATTGTTTCATACACTTGGAAGTAAATGATGTTTACTTCCTTCTGATGGAAAATGTATAGGATTTGATACTTTGCCCATTTCATTGATGGCACTGGAAACAACTTATAGACTCTTACCAAAAATGGCAAACCATCCAAAATCTTCGCTGGAGTCAAGGTGGAGCAGTATAGGTTAGGTTGTCATTAGCCCATCTGCTTTCCCCCTCAAGTTGTTTCCATGTTGGCCATAATGGATGGTGGATGGGGAATGATGCCATACTTCAGACCTCCCAACTGATCTTACATATCTGTGCCCTCAGTTAAATTTGTTTTTGTTTTTAAAAACAGCTTTTATCTGTAGTGAGTTTTCAATTTTTTTAAATGCACAGCCTCCTAACCACAGGTGACTAATACACTATATGGCAGTTAGCTAGCAAGAACATGTTATGGAGGGAAGAAGTCAGTTTGTGGGTGTAGCCACACTGCAGAGTTAAAACAGTATGACACCACTTTAACTGACATGGCTTATCCTACAGCATCCTGAGATTTATAGTTTGGTGAGGTATTTGGCCTGGTCTGTCAGAGCTCTACAAATCCCAGGATTATGTAGGATAAGTCATGACAGTTAAAAGTGGTGTTAAATTGCTTTAATTGTTCAGTGTGGCTACACCATGTGTCTCAATTTTTCAAGCACAAGAGGAACCACTTTTATTTCTTCTCCTTTTCTGGGCAGTTATAAGGATCAAAGAGTCTGTATCTCCTAAGGACTACTGGACCAAAAAGAGAGAAGGGACAGAAACTCTGAGCAGGGCAGCCCTCACTGGTGGGGAAAGCGGGCAGTGAGAAGATCAAGTGTAATATAACTCCTAACATTCCTCACATTTGGGCAGTTTCACTTAAATACATTAACGACCTTGGTAGAGGCTGGTGCTGTATCTGTTGTTACAGGATGTGGTTTGTTCCCTGAAATTATTCATCCATAATCTTCAACATGCAGGCCACCTACTTGCCCCATTCAGTACTATTTTTGATAGTACACAGCTATATTATCAGTTAGTGGAGGTGTATGTAGTTGTGAAAATGATGTACTTTGGAATATTTTCACAATGTTTCTGTAGCTGCATGAAGTGTGTGCTGCCCCTTAGTTTCTGCATATGCACATCTTTCCTCAAATCAAATAAAGATGATGTACTATTACAGACAGAAAGAATAGTGTAGTGGTTTGTAGTACTGGATTACAACATTAGAGACCATGCTCGGCCATGAAATCTATCAGGTGACCTTGAGCAGGTCACACACTCTCAGCCTTAGGGGAAGACAATGGCAAACCTCTGAACAAATCTTGCCAATAAACCCGTCATAGGGTCTCCATAAGTCGGAAATGACTTGAAGGCACACAACAACAACAACAAGAAACTGTCATAGACAACAGTTTAAGTGGCAAATGATAAGGTGATTTTACAGCCATGTTTCCCCTTGAAGGGTTTAAATGTTCCATATCTATGGCTGCTTCATCAGAATGTTGTTTTCCCTCTGAAGTCAAGAGAAAACACAGTTTCTGAAAAAGTGAAACTGTTGATATTAATATAGTTGCGCAAAAGATGTATGCCTATTCCCAATGTTAGTATTTTATGTTTCAGCACAATTTACTGTTGTTACAATGAGAATGTCTAAATCACTCTTTGCATGCATAATTAACATGCACATCACAGGTACAATGAACTCAAGTCCCTCTATTCCAAGGTAATCTTTCAAAGGATGAATAAACATCCAAAAATTACAAAAACTCTCCAGTGACTGTTCAGTCATTCCACTCCTCCTATGACTCACAGCGCTTCAGCAAGTGCTGCCTTGTTTGCCACTCAGAGGTGTGACTGGTCATAAAGGAATGATGAGTTATATTTTTGGGGTTTCTGCTCTTTGCAGCTAGAATTAGGAAATGGAAAATTATTACAAAGTCTGTTGGAGAAAATATGTTGGCACCAGTGGGTGGGGTGGGAGAAGTTTTAATGGGACACCTTATTGAAGAGAGCAGACCACAGTGTGGCTGGAGATAATGCTAGGAGGGTAAGATGTAAATACTGTCTGTGTAGATCCATTTTCTAGCAGAGATCCAGAGTTGAGTCACACTTTAATTCCATTGATATACATGAGAAAATACAGAAATGACTATCCTAAATCCTATTGATTCAAATGGGACTAAAATGTTCATTTGTGAATCCAATCTGTACTGTTTTGTAGAAATGGATCATTGCTAAATGCATTCCTATGTCTTCCTTGTCCTGTTCCTCCATGCGTCATTACCATGTTTGGTGCTCTATCCTCCCAATAAACTTGAGATGCATAAAGAGAAGCATAGACAATGATCCAGAAGCAGTTCTGTCTGTGGAACCAGAAGGGCAAGGATTCCCCTTCTATATGCAGCATCATCTCACCCTCCATCTCTGCTGCAGAAGGCTAGGAAACCTTCCAGAGCAGAAAGCATGATGGATTGGGCATAGGGCAGGAAGGCGGGATTAAGGAGGAATGAAGAAGAGAGTGTGCAGTGACCGTCAATGGCACAGAAATCCCCCATTGTGCTATTGAAGTAAGGTGTGATAATAAATGCTTCAAAACAAATATGTTTCTGTTCTCTTTAAATAACGCAATTGCAGCTAAACCAAGGCTCATATGGCAAAGTCCTAAATCACAGTTCCTTTGCTCTTGGCAAAGCACTCCATAGCTGGTGTAAGAGATGTTTGGTGTTACGACATATACACATGCCAGCCAATCAGTGTTGTGCAGAGAACTAGTCTAAGAAGAGAGGAAAAGTTTCATGATTGATACAAGAGCCAACCCATCAAGAGTGCCTTTTACTGAGAACTGGAAAAAGCAGGCTTGTTCTGAATATGACCCAGGCTAGATGGTCAAATCCAGGCTCCCAAATGCTAACCTCTACTATTATGTTAGGATATTCTTTTTAGAAGTGTACAGGTGGGCAATGTGTGTGGTACTATAACAGAGATGAAGAATTTGATCTGCCATAGTGTCTGTTCCACTTCTGGAAGCATACTACTGAATACAACCTACACTTTGCATCTTTGTCCCAGGCTTTAGGATTTCACCTGACATTGCCAGGAGACATTCCATGTCCATCTTATCAGACTTAAGGTCTAGTTTCAAAACTGACATTTACAGTCTCAGAAGGCTGAAAATTCCTTCCTTCCTTCCCCCCCCCCCTCTGATTGTCCAAATAAAGAGTATATAAGTATTAAAAATTAAATCCCAAAACATTCTTGCTAAATAACATTATTAAAAGCCCATGACCCATTTCATTGCTTCAGATAAATGTAAATCCATATCACAGAATGAATGAATAAATAAATTAGTGAAATGGGTTTCACGAAGAATTCTTTCAATTGATCTATGGGAGGTGAACAACAAGTAGAGATAACCTAGCTCCAAACCTACAGTTTTTGTGATTATTCAAGATGTGGACTAGGCCAGCTATATTGTTTACATTGGGGAGGGATGCAGCCTGCAGACTATGTGTACTCCTCTGTTTTGGGAGAGCCATGGAATTCTTACTTAATTTCAATAGTGGGCAAGCACTAATCATCTTGCAAACAATGTGTAGGAAGAACAATCTCCTTGTTGTACAGGAAAACAGCAGCTTTCCTGATACTACCATTCTGTTGAATTTCAGTGGCATAGCACCTGGAAAGCAAGACATGCAATTTTCCTTTAAAGCAAGGTGCATGAGAATTGTCTGGCTTGTTTCCAAGTCAATTAATGCTCCTAGGATGCTCCCTGGATGACTGATCTCCTTATAAATAAACTACATACGCCTTATTTGAGGGCAAATTATGTCTTGTGTTTTGTTTTTCAGGGCTGCAACAGTGGAAGGTGTAGTCACCAATGGGTCCAAGGGTATTTCCACTTGTCCAACCTACCTACCTCTGATAGCTTCTAGTGGTTGTTCATGTGTTATTAAGTTGTACTATATACTTGTGTAGAGTAGTGAGGGGTAGATTGTTAGACTAGGAGCAGGAGCACTAACATTCACAACACAATTAACTATAAAAGCCAATGTGCAGCCTTGAAGTATTTAGTCTATCCTACTTCAGAGGATTACTGTGAGAGTCAAATGTGGGATAAAATAATGGTACAAATAATAAATAAATAGTGCTTTAAGTGTAGTTGTTTATAAAGTTAATCTGTTTGTGCATTGTGTAAATAATACCTAATTTCAGAATTTCATATTCTTTTCCAGAGTATATACCTACAGAAGAAGAAAACTTTATGTTTAAAATTACAACCTAGAACTTAACTTTAATATAACTAAATTCAAGAGTAAAAGTTTATATGTACCTTTGAAGCCCTCTTCATTTATAGTAGAATAAATATGATATGGATCTTTCAAGTCCCAAGACAAGGTCCTAGTTCAAAAATATTTAGGAATATTTTCAGAGACAATTGATTTTTTTTATTATTCTTTATGCTTTATCCAAATTTCTGTTTAATGGTTTTATTTTTTCCTTTCTTTTCAGGATTTCAAATTCATTTTGTGGCTTTCTCTGACTTCCAAAGATCAACTGGACTTTAAGATAAGCTGTCTAAACCAAAATGCATTTCAGAACAGGACTAGAACTAACTGAGATGCAGAATATGAGAATCCCAGAAGATGACAACGTCAGCAATGATTCCAATGATTTCACAGAAGTAGAAAATGGTCAGATGAATAGGTTAGTATTTTTCCACTGTCCCATGTTTACCATGTGAAAACATAATGTTTAAAAGCAGCATTTCTGTTTTGAGACATAGCTCATGAGTGATTCATTTCTTAGTCATGTTCTGTTCAAAGAAGTATTTGAATTTCATACCCCACCTCTGTTGGCCATTGACATGAACAATGAGAGAGACAGAGAAGAGAGCAAAGGATACTAATTTATTCAGCCTTTAAATGTCATCATGCTTAATAAGAATCTGTACAATACCATATAACCGAAAAGCCAGCATTTAAAAAGGCCTAGTCATTCAAAACAGAATCAAATCAGACAATATTAGACCTCTTTGAAATATTTGGACCGCAGCTGTGTTCAGAACATGTAACGCAAAACCATGGATTTATGTGATATCGGGCAAATGCCAGGCTTGTGGGAGTTATTTTCTTTTTTACTACAACTTCAAGATCCACAAACAGAAGCCAGAGGTTAAAATAGAGACATTAGATCAGAAAACTTTGTTTTGAGTACCAGAACTGAAGGCCTCTAGGATCAAAATCTGCATCTTGTTAGGTCCAGCTTTGGGTTGTGGGAAAATTTTATTGTTAAACAAATGAGAATCAGAAATCTTTGTTGATATATTTTAAGTCACTGCAAATCTGTCAGTAGAACCCAATTTATTTTCTGCTCAGTCCTGATTTAGTATTATGAAGAAAAACGACAAGAATTCTTGGGTTTGCATTGTCTTTCCCCAACTCCACTCCTCCACTGTGAAACTGATAGTAAATTAGAAATGTCCACTTCTATTCTAGATTAACTGCAGTTTGCTGTTATATTAAATCCTAAACTGTGGTTAACCTTGAAAAAGAACTTTCATAAACTATGGTTTTAAGGTTGATTGTGTCAGCAAAGCTTGGTTAAAATTATTTATAGTTTGCTGCAAAAAGCTAGGGTTTTTTTAAAAGCAGAAACTTTGAAAATCTTTGTGTCTGTGCAGAGAACAAGAAGGTTACAAATGTGAAATGTTATGTAGAAGATCAACATCTGTATAATCCTTCTGTATAATCCACACCACATGCTTAGGTCCTCTGGGAAAAACCTATTACAGCCAATAAAAACCAGGTTACCCAGAGGGCCTTTTCATCCTCCACTCCTAAATTATGGAATGGCCTGTTGGAGGAGATCCAACATGTTACCAACCTTGACAGCTTTAAAAAGGCTGTCAAGACGGATCTCTTCAGACAGGCCTTCCCTGATTAACCCGTGTTACCCATGATGTCCTGCTTCTGTTATGATGGTTTAAATGTTTGATTATTTTAACTGTATTTCTAAATATTATATTATAATTATGAAGGGAGTAATGAGATTATTTTACTATGTTGTATGTTTGTTATTGTAAGCTGCCTTGATCCTTGGAAGAGGCAGGACAATAATCATCATCATCATCATCATCATCATCATCATGCTAAACTATGGGTTTATGTGCAAATACTGCCAGTGCCACAGGATATGGTTTTTGACATCTCTGAAACTTTGGGTGCATCTCATTTATCATATTGAGGACTGTAACGGTTGCATACTAAAGCAGATTGTAAATGGTTCAAATGATACCTTTTTTACCTTGGTCTGGTGCATAGGTGGAAGAGCTAGATTTCAAATTGTGCAAAAGTCTTCTTCATGATCATTTACAATTAGATAACAGTGCCTTTCGGCAGCTTTATTTATGTGCCGAACTTAATTTTTCTGTTGCAGCAGAACCCCCTTCAAGAAAATATATGCAAATCAGCATGTAAAGCTGCATGTTGCAGAGAATTTTCCTTCAGACAGGTATATGCTACGTTAAGCTTGGCAACAGCACATTGTGCCATCTCCTGTTCTAAAGCAGTATTACTTAGAGCCCATCTATATGTACTGGAAGAGCATGTGATGATAACATAGCTGTGTCTGTGAAGTTTCAGAATGTACATGTAAGGTGCGTGTTTGAAATATGCCTTGGCAGAAACTCCAGCCTTACAGAAAAAAAGGGTTATTGGGGAAAGGAATAATGGTCTAGCCCTGTGATTCTCAAACTGTGGGGTGGTGCCCTCAAGGGGCATGAGAGTTGCTTGGGCAGGTGTGAAACCTCGACCCTGATTCCCCTCTCCTCCTCTTCCAAAAGCTTTATGGTCCTGGAGGGGAAAATAAACGTCCCCATCTTCAAAAAGGGGGAAAAAGAGGATCCCAACAATTATCGTCCAGTTAGTCTGACATCAATACCAGGAAAGATTCTGGAGCAGATAATTAAAGAGAGAGTCTGTGAACATCTAGAAGGCCATGCCATAATCACAAAAAGTCAGCATGGGTTTCAGAGAAACAAGTCATGCCAGACAAATCTGATCTCTTTCTTTGATAAAATACCAGCTTGGTAGATGAAGGGAATGCTGTGGATATAGTATATCTTGATTTCAGTAAGGCCTTTGACAAAGTTCCCCATGACATTCTTGCAAACAAGCTTGTAAAATGTGGGGTAGACAAGGCAACTGTTAAGTGGATTTGTAACTGGTTGACTGGCCAAACACAAAGAGTGCTCAACAATGGCTCCTTTTCATCCTGGAGAGAAGTGACCAGTGGGATCCCACAGGGCTCTGTCCTGGGCCCAGTTGTTTTTATCTTTTTTAAACATCTTTATCAATGACTTGGATGACAGTATTGGGGAGCATAGTTATCAAATTTGCAGATGATACCAAATTAGGAGGAATAGCTAATAACCCAGAGGACAAGATTGAAAATGACCTGAATAGGCTAGAAAGCTGGGCCAAAGCTAACAAAATGAAATTCAACACGGAGAAATGTAAGGTATTACACTTAGGGCAAAAAAATGAAATGCACAGATATAGGATGGGGGACACTTGGCTGAACGAAACTACATGTGAAGGGGATCTAGGAGTCCAAGTAAACCACAAGTTGAATATGAGTCAACAGTGTGATGTGGCAGCTAAAAAGGCCAATGCGATTTTAGGCTTCATCAATAGAAATGTAGTCTCTAGATCAAGGAAAGTAATAGTGCCACTCTTATTCTGCTTTGGTCGGGCCCCACCTGGAATACTGTGTCCAGTTCTGGGCACCACAATTGGATGTTGAGAAACTGGAACATGTCCAAAGGAGGGCAACTAAAATGGTGAAGGAAACCATGCCTTATGAGGAGCAAGTGGATGTTTAGCCTGGAGAAGGAAAGGTTAAGAGGTGATATGATAGCCCTGTTTAAATATTAGAAGGGATGTCATATTGAGGAGGGAACAAGCTTGTTTTCTGATGCTCCAGAGAACAGGACCCAGAACAGTGGATGCAAGCTACAGGAAAAGAGATTCCACCTCAACATTAGGAGGAACTTCCTGACAGTAAGAGCTGTTCAACAGTGGAACACACTCCCTTGGAGTGTAGTGGAGTCTCCTTCCTTGGAAGTCTTTAAACAGAGGCTGGATGGCCATCTGTCGGGTATGCTTTGATTGAGAGTTTTTGCCTGACAGGTGGTTGGACTGGATGGCCCTTGTGGTCTCTTCCAACTCTATGATTCTATGAGGACAGCTATTTCCTTGTAAGCTGTTAAAAGATTAATATACATGAATGTGTGAATGAAAATATGCACACTAAACAAACAAAATATTTTTTCTTATACCATGTCATGTGTGGGGGGCATGATGTCTGGATATAGATGTAAAGGGGGTCACAATGGTAAAAAGTTTGAGAACCACTGGTCTAGCAATCTCCAAGACATACTGCAAGTCTAGAGAGTACTTTTTTAAATATAAAGGCAATCATTCAACATGCATTTCTTCATCTACATTCTGAAGTGATACAGTCCCAGGAGGTCTGGTGCTATTTTATTGCAACTAAGGTAAGCAAACTAAAAGCTATGTAGGTCAAATTTTTCTTTGGTTCATTCTGAGTCAGAATAAAAGCTCTCTTTTCCATGTATACTCATTGGTTTGCTTTCAGTCTTAAGGGCTGAGTGTCCCATGAGGGCTTGGGGGTTCTGGGAATTGTAGTGGGAAAGGGAACTTTCCCAGGCTTTGAGAAAGCTCAAATTCCTTCTTAAGGTCTTTCCAGCATGCTGTAGATCTAAGTGCTTGATTTCTTTGTCAAGCTCTTTGGAGAGGGTGAAGAGAGGTAGAATGCCATTTCTTAGCAGCCATAGCCAGCTTGGCCAATGGTAAGCTATAATGGTAGGAGAAGTAGAAGGCCTGACTTATGGAGGTAGCCAATGTAAGATAGGGCTGAAATCCCTGAGCTAGATCAGCCACTAGTCTCATTCTCTTTCTGAGTCATTTCTCCAGAGCTTGGAAAATTTATCTTCTGGACTACAACTCCCAGGGATTCTGGGGATTCTGGTGGTTGAAAAGGTAACATTCCCAAGTTTTGAACTTCCTCAATCACAGTTCTACTTGTATTCAGAAGCTTAGCTAAGTAGAGATGTCTCTTTCTTTAATCTGCTTTTCTCTTTTCTTACTGTTATTTTTCTCCTTAAGTTGTAGGTAGACAAAGTCTGCCAAATGTTTTTGCTCATTATATAATCTTGGGTTTTGAGCCACTTCACAAATAATAAAGCTGTACCTCATTATGATGAAAGGTCAGCCCATGCTTTCCTGGCCCAGGTGCTAACCTGGATTGGTCCCTGGGCTGTCTCAGGGACAGGCTGGTGTTTACATGCCCACCTATCCCTGCACCATGGACTTGCTACTGCCGGCAACCTCTTATCTTCCTCTCCCATTGCTGCTAGTGAGACGACCCCCATTGCCACATCTGACATGGAGACAGGGCACCTGGCTGTATCCACATGGTCAGGTAGCTCATTTCCATGCCAGAGGTGACTGAGATCTTCTCACTAGCAGCAATGGGAGAGTAAGATAAAGGGCACACAGAACTGTCTAATCTGCTAGACTTAGCCACTGATTTTCCAGGAAACTCCTCAGCAAATTGAGGATCAATTTAATCCATGTTAACCCCTATTTATCCTAGGATTGGTACAGATCCACCAGATCTGCATTTGGTCTGGAAGGATCCAGCTTGATCCTGGCCTTGGGGCATTGGCCTGCATCGTCCAAACAGGATGACACAAGGCTGGTAGGAACACAGGCATTTTGGCCCATGCAGACAGCACCTAACAAATTGAATTCATTCCCACTGAACATGTAGAATTTCTACAGAGTTAAAGTTCCTTTTTAAAACAGCTCATAGTTCCTTTGAAGATTATTTTTCCAACATACCAAAACTGCATACATCAAGATGATGAACGTCTGGAGGTATGAACTTGAATTCACTAATCTTGTTTTGTTTAACATTAGGGAAGTCAGACAGCACCAAAAGCCAGACACACACACTATTGTCATTTTCCTGTTTACCCTGGGGATTCAGGTATGCTTCCCTCTAAACAAATTTGAGATAAAATGCACATTTTACATTCCTGGGAACCTCTAGGAGGAACCATGTTTTTCAGTAACCACTCCACCACCAGCTGCAGCAGCAACAACAACAAAATTGAAACTGTATCTGTTTGACATCCAAAATCTCATATATTTCTTTTCATTTTGGGTGGGTTTATTTGCTTTTTTTCCATTTTGAGTGGTGGTGAAGTTGACTGTGGATATGAAGAGAAGAAAATTGATATTAGGACCTCCAGGATTTTTGCCTTAGGTGTCATGTCTAGACATGGGGGAGTGAACAAGGAAGAGAAAGGAAGGGTAGAAGGGGGAATAATATGTCACTAACAGCCTTAGGCATTTTTAGGCTTTGTTTTAATAAGGGAAGGAGGGCCAGAAGTTTATCGTGTTGGTTTTATGGAAGAGATGGGCATCAGTAATGGTAACTTCTAAACAGTCATATATTTCTCCACAGGGAAAATGTATAAATCTTCTCATCAGAATCTTGAGAAAAAGAATAATGTTTGCCACATCTTGACTTTAATTTCTATATGATATGCAAAACTACATCAGATTTTGCAGGAAAAACAGCAGTTAAATGTACCATTTTGAAGGGGTGATGGGTGGGAAGTTGTATTAGTTTGTTGCAACAAAACCAGCACTGTGGGTCCACATGGTGCAGTGAATAACAATTGACAGCTAATGGCCATTGACACATTATTTCTCCATTGCTGCATCCATTCCTTTTGGCACAAGAATATTCATAGTGGCTTAATTAAAACAATTCAGTAACTGTTACTGATCATAAACAGTGCTAAGGGTTGTTCATGATGTGTGTTGTTCTTATGCTAAAGAATACCGTCTTACTATTTTTCAGCAAGTTTATTGCAGACCGTGAGAGCAGAAGAAGCCTAACCAACAGCCACTTGGAAAAGAAGAAATGTGATGAATATGTAGGTTCCTCACCTCATCCTACAAAAGAAATTTAATCTCTTGTGCATGGGGGAGCTGTTGTGACACATGAAGTAGGAACAATGCCATTCTCTTCCATTTGGGAGACACTTCACCCATATTTTGTGTTTATTAAATTTGTATCCCCATCTTACCTCCAGGGACCTCAAGGCAATTTACATGATTCTCACAACTTATAATTTGCCCTCCAACTAAATGCAGTAAATGCATCTTCTAGGGGAAATGGATCTGCCTCATCATTCTAGATTGGGATCATCCAATGAAGCTCAAAGATGAAAGATTTAAAATAGACAGAAGGAACCCTTTCTTGCCACAGCATGTAGTGAAGCTGAAGAATTTGTTTCCACAGACTGTAGTAATCACTACCATCCTGGACATCTTAAAAGAGGGATTAGACATATTCATAAAACATAAGGATTCACTAGAAAAAGAAATAATGCTTGGGAAGATTGAAGGCAGTAGCAAAAGAGGAAGACCTCACTCTAGAGCGATAGACTCAATCAAGGAAGCTACAGCTCTGAGTCTGCAATACTTGAGCAGGGCTGTTGGTAACAGGGTGACTTGGAGGTACAGTATCTCATTCATGGGGCTGCCATAAGTCAGAGTTGAATTGATGGCAGTTAACAACGAGGAGGAAGAGATTGGTCAATGGCTACTAATCTCAATGGGTTGTTTTTGTTCCTACTGTTGTTATTCTCGTCATCATTATCATCTTCATCTTTATTTATATACCATCCCCCCACCATAAACTGAGACTCAACATGTTTCACATTGAAATTGTTACCATATAGTTAAAACATGTGAAAAGTCAACATTAAAATATTAAACTAATGTTTAAATCAGTTTCAAATATACACTTAAAAAAAGGGGGGGGATCTAAAAACAGTACAGTTTAAAACAATATGTCATTCTTTTAGAAGTCCTTTCCTTAAAAGCCTTCAGTGTTAAAAGCCTGTTGAAAAACCTTTCCCTTTTGATAGAATGACATCATGGATGGACTCATTCTAGCTGCTCTAGGAAGGGAGTTTTCCTCTAATGTCCTCCATAGAACACCCTGTGCATACTGATATTCCGACTAACAGGGCTGGTTCTTAAAATTCATATCCATTACAGAAATGCTGTACCTGCTAGGCTATGAAGCCAACTGCCAAGGTATCTTGGTCAGGACACACACTCTCAGCCTCAGAAGACAGCAATGGCAAACCCCCTCTTCAAAACTTGCCAAGAAACCCCCATGGTAGGGTCACCAGAAACAACTTAAAGGCACACCCCCTCCTCCTCCTCCTGCAACACAGCACCATTCTTCCTCTTCCTCCTCCATCTACACCACATGCTGGTTCCCTCCTTCTCCTTCTTCCTATCTTCCTCATCCTCCTTCTCTGTGCCCCCCCTGCTGCCGCAACCACCACTGGTTCCCTCCTCCTCCTTTATTTCTCCTCCTCTGTGCCCCCCTGCAAAGCTTTGAACAAACTTTTCCAAGAAACACCCATGATAGATTTGCCTTAAGCTTGCCATAAATTGGAAATGACTTGAAGGCACACAGCAACAAACAGAACCCCAATCATGAGGGGCGGGACCTCCAGCCAGAACACGGGCACTGCCGTCCAGCTCCTTGTGGCCCCTTTGTCCCAGGGCAAACTGGGCCAAGACAAGGAGACGGGCCACACACCCTCCCCACCCCTTCCACTGGTGGCTGTCATGCCCACGCAAACTGAGCTGTATGCTGGAAATGGCACACATGCCATGGGTTCACCAACACAGTCCTACCATGTGTCCACACTAAGTGTATCTGTGAAGATGCTGGGACTGAAAGAAGGGCCTCTCCTAAAAATCTCAGGGCCCAGGCAGTCTCATATATACTATATTAGGCTTGAGAGATGGAGAATATGAGCTAGAGGCTGCTATTGGCTCGTCCTGCTGTAGCTTTCCATGGGTATCTGACTGGCTACTCTGGGAATAGAAACATTACCTTGAATAGGTGTTTTGTATGGTACCATACACACTACTTCCTTCAGTTCTTAGCCATGAATTAGGTTAGGTGAAGAGGTACTGTGATGATCACCACACATTTAGCTTCATGGCTGAACCAAGGTCTCCCTGTTGCTAGCAGCCCATCACTTTAACTGGCACCAACATCTGTGCAAGATCTACTGAAGTAAATGTACAGAGACACATTGTGTAAGCACAAAACATTGATTTGTCCTCTGGATATAAAAAGATCTATGAACACTATTTTCAGTAATTAAGGAAGAGACTGGAAAGATGAATGAGCTTCAGCTAATGCATACATTATGTGTGTCATCTGATGTGTACATGTGACTATTCACTGTAGCGTTCTTACAAATATTGTTTTCAAAATATTAACCTGTATTTACAGTGTATGTGCAGATGACTCTTTCAGGTCCTTTGTGGTTACATGCCCCTTTCTATTAGTTATATTTATGTACTCCTCCTCAATTGTTGTCATTGACTTTCAGTTACTCATAATTCTTCTGCCACTGAACTCTAGAACAAGTGTTCACTAGGTTGTTACGAGAACATTTGACATATTATCAGGTATCAGTCTCAAAATGTTAATTCCATTGGGAAGAAAGACAATCGGGTCCAATTCAAGATAATAGCACAAGGTTAAGCAACTTTATGCAAAATGCAATGTGTATAAAACTTGCAGTTTAAAAGTGGAGCAATAGTTAAAACTGTAGGAACAAACCATTGGAATTGTGGTTATTTTCTCTTTATCTTTCTAAACTGTTTTAATATAAATTATTGTACTTTAAACTAAATTATTAAATCTTTACAGATTCCAGGCACAACATCATTGGGAATGTCTGTCTTCAATCTCAGCAATGCCATCATGGGCAGTGGGATATTAGGCCTTGCCTTTGCACTGGCAAACACAGGAATCCTGCTCTTTTTGTAAGTAATCTATATGCAAAATGGATTTGACTCACTTTTGCTTTGCCATTGATGTGTAAATTTGAAATGGGTGTAAATGTTCATGTTCCATTCAAATGCTGTTGTAATAGATGAAGTGGGTTATATAATTAACATAGTATGAAATGTGCACCACTTTTAAGGGGCAAATGAGTAACGTTCAAACAGTCAAGCATCGCCCTCTAGTTTCTTCATAATGGTATGCTTGTCCCTAGTTTCTAACATACTTCTATAGAATTTTCTACTCATTCTAGTTCAATTTCCATAGGACTTAATTTCTACAGAACTTTTGCTCCATAAACCAGAATCTTATGCAAAGTAGCCTATCAATGTCACATTCTTTTTTTCTCATACTTCATCTGGGCCTTTTGATTGTGTTTCCTCAGATTCACCTTCATTTTAGAAGTTTCATCCTTCTTTTTCAATGCTTTTCAATGCAATAATGTTCCATTATTATAAGTAACATGAATAAGAATAGTGTCTGGCATAGATGATTATGACTGCTAAAAATAAATGGCTGAAGATATATGACTTTTCTTTTCAAAGAACAAATGCAGTATTAAAAACATTGTCCTGATATTCCTGGTCCCACATTACCCAGTTCTAGAAAACAAAATTCAAATGAGGGGATTCAAAATTCAAACATGAGGAGATTTTGGAGAGAAGTCCACAAAACAGGGCATATGATTCTGAGCCACTGATTGTATTGTTCTGGTATATCCTAAGAGAAATAATGACACTTACTTTTCTTGTTATGCAAAAAAAAAAAAAAAAAAAAGATACCCCACAATTTTGTTTTGAATCAAGATGCAGGGACATGTAGATTAAGCATGTTATTCCTGTGAACAGTAGAAGCACCAGTTTTTAGTATATCTCCATCAAAATAGGTACTGATGGATTTGGTATGTTATGTGACTAACCCACAAGTGTTAATTGCAAAGGATTTTGGAGACAATGATGTTTCTCATTGAAAGACATCAGCTTTCTAAATGTTAGTCTCTACACTGTGCTTTCTCTTAGGCAGGGGTAGGCAACCTGTGGCCCGTGGGCTGGATGTGGCCCGGCAAGGCCTTGAGACCGGCCCCAGCCCGGTCCTGCCGCCGATTGCTGCCGGAGCCTTTGGCCTCTCGCGTGAGGGCGTGGGGCCTTTGGCCTATCAGGAGGAGGCGGGCAAGGGGGGGCAAGCGGCAGGCAAGGGGGGCAAGCAGCGGGCAAGGGGGGCAATTGTCTATAGAAGCCTCCAAAACATGCATTTATATTAATATTTTTTGTTCCCAAATATTTTTTAAAAATCAGCAAATTTTTAGCGTGTCCTCCATTTTTAAGGAAAAGTGTCCTCCATTTGAAATTTTTGTCCTACATTTGTCCCAGTTTATTTATTTATTTAATTTTTTTTTTTTAAATTATTTAATTATTTATTTTTTGGCTTAGGCCCCCCAGTTGTCTGAGGGACAGCATCCCGGCCCCCGGCTCAAAAAGGTTGCCTACCCCTGCTCTTAGGTTTTATAAGGGGAAGATTATTATTATTATTTAAAAATGATAAAATAAAGATTCACTTCTGGTTTTGAAAAATGGATGGTTTTGGATGCTAAATCGTGCATGGTGGCTCTGCCAGCTATTTAAAAGGTGTATTGCTGCTTATGGAGGTTTCTAGGGTTGGAATGAGTAGGGACAGGGGTTGGCAAAGCATGGTTCTGGGGACACATGCACCCCCTGACTCCTTTTGTAACCCTCAACCCCTCAAGACTCCGTGGAGTGGATGATGGCTATAAAAATTGGGGTATGGGATTACTTAAAATTGTGGATTTTAATCTATATTGTATTTTATTGTCCTTTTGTGCTGTAATCTGCCTTGATTCCTTCAGGAAAAGGCGGAATATAAATAAATTATATTATTAAAATAAAATTGTTATTATTATTAATAGCCAGGGGGTAAATGCGTTCCCAGAACCATGCTTTGCTAACCCCTGTCATAGAACATCATCAGCTCCCAGGTCCCCATTTAAGAATCCTACTGTGTTTCTTCTCCATCCTATACTAGCAGCAGTTGAAGAATCAAACTTGAGATTTTTAATTGCCCAGAGAGCATTTAAGACTGAACTGCTTGAGGTGTTTAAACAAACACAAGTTATTTCAGTATCCCTGAGGTGTCAAGGAGTGAAAGGAACACCGCAGTGACTTCATAGTCTTAAATAACCCTCTGAGAGGTACAGTTCTTTGGATTCTCATAAAAAAGAGCTCTCATGTACACTAGACAGATTTTATAGATTTAACATGGACTGATGCCACCCCTGCGAAATGCATAAAAATACTTTAGAGTCCAGATAGAGGCATTTCATAATTTTGTGAATTGGTGTGCTTTTTTAAGTTTCAAAGAACATGCAAGGAGGCTCCAATCTGAAGCATGTTTTCTGGGGAATATGCCCCCCTTAAACTCAGGTAGACCTACCTCTGAGGAAGCATGCATAGGCATGTAATGCATGGGCCCAGTCCATGGAGAAATTGTTTTGTACAAACCCTATGAACAGAATTAGTAACTATACAAATATTCAACAGTACTCTTGCATAGCTCAGATTTATTTCAGCAGCATTTGTGCAGGATGATATCTCCCAGGATTGTACCCTTAGTCTTTCTCTTTTCTAAAATTTAAATAACAGAACTAAACGGGAGCATTTCAAGATTTTCCTTAAACTCAGCCATGCATATTTGTTGTTTTAAATTTTTAAGTATCTAATAGGAGCTCAGCATGTTATGGAGGAACAAGATACTGCTTCATAATCAAGGATGAATCCTAAAGGCTTATATGTATGCCAGGATTTTTTTTTACACCATAACTAAAACTCTTTGTTTCTGAGACAAGCTGTGATTATACTGTTTTGATACAACAGTATGCATCAAGAGCAGGATCTTGTGTTTTCATAGCTACAGCTGCTGAACTGAAACTCTCCCCTCCCCCCCAAAAAATTAAACTAAAACACAAAACCACAACTGTGTTTCTTAATCTGAGTTTGGGATGTCTGGAATTCCCCCCTCCCAGCTGCTACCCTCCATGTATATTGGATTATGGCACTCATTATCCCCAGCCGTTGGGGATGGACTATTGCTCCCATCATCCTCAGCCATCACTGATACATTACAACAGATCCAAAAGACACAAGGTTGCAGTGAATGAAGAACTTGAGATTCTGAAGGAAACAACAAAATTGGGTTGAAACAGAATTGTCACCCCTGGTTTTCTAAAGCTGTGCATGCATATACAGTACCTATTCTCTATTCATAGCCATTTTGGTGGTCAGCTATTTGGAACAGGGTAGAATGAGCCAAGACTCTGAGTGTGGGAAATACCTGTTAAAATTCAGTGTCCCCTGTCTCCCTATGCATATGCCTGTCATCCTATTCCTAACATCATAGTGCCTTAAAACTGGATTGTAGGGAAATGCAAGATAAGAAAAGAGTGGTGAATAATCAAGTGTGTGAGCTGAAGTGTGAGAACTCTCTACATCCTCTCACTCACATATTTATGTTTTCTCATCCTTGTATCCTCTGAGTCATTTCTGTCTGAAATTACTTGGACTGGGAGGCAGGAGAGAAATGTTGGGTGGGGGAGTGTATGAAGAGCTACACTGAGTAACCAAGAAACATTCTCTCTTTAATTCAGGCTCTCTGCCTCTTTATTCCCCCAGTACAACTGTTAGAAGGAGGGAGAGAAGGTTGGCACTTCATGGGCTCATCAGTGCCTCACAGGTCAGCCTACATAATCTATGACAAATGTGCCTGAAGCAAAAAGCAGCTGATCTGCAGGAAATATGCCTGGAACAAATAGCTCCAGGTGACTCACACAAGTGACCAACGCCATATGTTACAGGGAATTAATATGTGTAAGGGCTGGAGAAAGCCAGCCCTGAGAGAAATTTCATCTTAGTATCAAGAAAGGCACCCAGATGCTGTATGTAATGGCTTTCATACTCAAGCTAAAATAAAATAAAATTTTAAAGTACCTGTTACATTTAACCTTTCTGTTTATGTGAAATGGGAGAAGAGTAGGGAAAATAAATAATTTACCAGATATTGCCATCTAACCAGGGATGAACACTTTGGCTTACTCTTTAGCAGCAGTTTGACCTGCTGATAGCATACGTCACATGGAGGTAAAATTATTATGACCTACTCAAGTCTACACATTAAGAAGCTGTTAAAATTACAGCTACACTAGCCAGTTGAATTTATTTATTTATTTATTTATTTGCTTGTTGCATTTATATATCACATTTCTCCCAGAGTGAGATCCAAGGCAGTCACAAAAAAAACCAGTTAAAACTTGACAATAGCATTTATAAAACAATTAAAAGCATATTGAAAAGCATACAAAGTTAAAATAAATAAATCATGCACACCCTCCCTGTCAGTGATTACATATTAAAAGCATGCTTAAACAAAAAGATGAGTAGAAAGCGTGGAGGGGACCAGACTAGCCTCTTATGAGAAGGGATTCCAGAGGATGAGAGCAACCACTGAAAAGGCTCTCTCTTGTACTCTTACTAAGTGAGACTGTGACAGTGTTGGGACTGAGAAAAAGCTCTCCTGAAGATCTGACAGGTTTTTATAGGTTCAGGTTGAAACACTAGAACACTTATGTGCTCTAGCACAGGAAAAAGGAAGACTCTGGAGTTCCCAGTTTGTAAACGTAATATGAAAAGTTCATAAAATGGCTTTAAACCTGAGATACGGCTTTTTTCTGCCCTCAAATTGTGTGTGTGTGTGTTGTGTGCCTTAAAATAGTTTCTGACTTATGGAACTCTAAGGCGCATGGGGTTTTCTTGGCAAGTTTCTTCAGAGAAAGTTTGCCATTGCCATCCTCTCAGCCTGAGAGAGTATGACTTGTCCAAGGTCACCCAGTGGGTTTTTGGGGCTGAATGGTGATTCGAACCCAGCTCTCCAGAGTCATAGTCCAGTGTTCAAGCCACCACACCACACTGGCTCTCCCTCCTCAAATCACCTCAGTCTTTTATAAATACAGCCTTAAAACTTCTGCCCATCTAGTGTGCTCATTCTGGTCCATTTTACATTAATATGTGTGGTGCCACCATCCTCTTCAGCACTTCACACGGTAAAAGTAACATCTTTGTGCTTCTGGCTGAAAATAATATTTTCTAGCTTTGTAAACTTTTAATAAACCTCAGAAATAAATGAAGAGACATTTCCTATTTTCAACACACTAGTATTGACAGTGTTGGATGGTCAAGATGCTGTCTGAGGAAGGTTTTATGCATTGTGGACCATTTAAGTGGCATTGTCATTTACACACTATTTCCTTCCCATTTGTAGAACAAGAAAGAACACCGCTTATATATTCTTAGATATAGCTGTCACAAAATTATTTTTACAGATATTTTCTTAAATGGATTTTGACAAGAATGTTTTTTTTTTAGCTTGGCTTAATATATGGAACATGAAAACCACTGGGATGCTGCATAATTTTCTCAGTTTCCCTGCATATGTTTTAAATTTGCAGAAAGCCAGTGCTGTTTCAGTTTTCATACCACTTCTTGGGATAGCACTAGCAGTAGTCTGTCTATTTCAGCTTTAGCCGCCATCCATATAAAGAGGCCCTTCATGCCACTTTACTGGAAGGGGGGGGGGGACCAAGTTTACACACAGCAACCTGTGTGAGCTTCTTAAAACAGGAAAGGACAGTGAATTAGAAGATGATAACTGATCCTTTTTACTCCAGGATTGCCATCAGTAGTTTTACACTAGCAGCTTTGCCACTATTTTTACAGAAAGTATTTGTTTGGAACTCTTGAATAAGCATTTGTGACCAAGCGTAAAGTCACTGGCCAAGGTCACTGGAGCAGAAAACATGCTTAGTAGCACTTCTTACTATCTCACCTAGGGAATGGTTTGGTCTTTATGTAGAGTAGCACCAACAGTTGAGAACCCCCTGGCATGGTCCACATGTTATGCTAAATCAAAGATGTGGGACCTCTTTCAGTGTGAAGTCTGCTTTCACCAACTTTAGGGGGAAGGTAGTCCCCTGGGGATAGAGTCAAAAGCAAAATGATGGGACCAAAAATGCTAATGTGTTTTAAATTAAAATGTTTGATGGCAGCAGCTAAGCCTCAGGAGATGCATTTTAAGCCTTTGGAAGGGAACAGACAAAAGCTGGGAAACTACCAAAGGGTGGTATCTGGGGCCATGGCTCACTGCGGAGTCCAAGTGCCAGATTCAGCCCCATGGCCTGAGATTTCCCATCCAATATTCAAGGGTGGTTCCATGCATAAGCTTCAGGACTCTCATACTTTGATCTCTTTTCTAAGTTTCTGAAATAGCCTCAAGGAAATAAACCTTTTGCTTCCCTTTTCAATTAATCTTTGTTACTTGCTACATCTAACCTCACAAACTGCTTAGCCGAAAGGACAGCTGCATACGACCACCCTATTGTGATAAATAGGAGTTACTCCATATATGCAGAATATATAATACACAGAGTGGGCTTGAACTTAGAAGCAAGGGGAGGGAAGATGAAAGGAAGGAACATTAACAACCTAATATATGCAGATGACACAATACTACTAGCAGAAACAAACGAAGACCTGGAGCAATTTTTGAAAAATGTCAAGGAGTAATTAGTGCCAAAATTAGATTAATGCTGAACATTTAAAAAACCAAATATAATGACCACAGAAAATATACAAGAATTCCTCCTAGAAAACAAGAAAATTAAATTAATGGAAGAGTTCCCATATCTTGGTTCAAATACTGATCAGAACGGAGACTGCAGTCAAGAAATCAGAAAAAGACTAGGATTGGGAAGGATAGCTATGAAAGAACTGGACAAGATCGTAAAATGTAAGGACATAACTCTGGACACTAAAGTGAGGATCATCCAAGCCATCGTATTCCCCATCATCATATACAGATGTGAGAGCTGGGCAGTAAAAAAAGTCAATAGGAAGAAAATCAACTTGTTTGAAATGTGGTGCTAGAGGCAAGTACTGAGAATACCACAGACCTGAATAGAGAGGTTGAGGACATGGCGTCTTGGAGATGTCTCATCCACAGGGTCACTGTGAATCAAAGTCAACAGGGCAGTTAACAACAACATCATTTTCAAAAAAATAAATATCTTCAAGACAGATTTGATAAACAGGGTCAATCCTGTTATTAGGCAAAATGAGGCACTCACTTCAGATGACAAATAAGCAAGAGCAAAACAGCATATGCTGCAATGTGTCCTGCACCTTTTAAACTATTTCCTCCACTGATTATGTTCTGGACTGAATTCTGTTGTACATAATATGCAGTTATTATTTATTGTTATTTGGAGTGAGCAGCAATGAACTCCTTTGCAATTCTTTAGTGTGTTATTTTCACTTTAGAGTGGAAGATGCTGTCCTATCACCAACATTGATGAAAGGTCCAACTGTCCATCCCATTGGCTTTTTTACACAGATGAAAGGTGACATAACCTTGTTCTTTGTCTCAGGCAGAGAAATATCTTGTCCTAGTCTTGTTTATGAACTTTATTAGTAGCTGGAATTGGATAAAATCACCTGCACTAACGTTCAAGTCCATCTTAGGAGATGTGTATCAGTAGAAATTCTATAATAATTTAACCATAACTAGCCCCTCTTCGCTAGATCAAAAGCCTGCCACTAAGTCAACAGAAGCTACATAAAGCTTGCTGACTCATATTTCCTGTTTACTTTGCTATTAAATGATGTAAAGTGAAATATTGGTCAATCACACTCTTCCCTTTTCTAAAGGATCCAAGTTGTTCTTTCATGATACGATTATTTCGACCAGATAAAACTCTGGTGTATCTTTTAGTTAACCCGTTGAAGAGGCTGTGTAACTGATATTTTTTGAATTGGCTTTGCTGTCTTTTTTTACATTAGATATTATAAAATGTGATTTATATTCCGGGAATATGCTATACTAGTTATATGAAAAGATCATTAGTAAAAATATATTTGGACTTTTAAAAGTTAAATGTTAAATAAGTAGTATCCTATCCTCCCCTGTGGCAGGATGATGGGCATGTTGTGGTGGATATCCTGTTCTGACGGCTAAAACTGTCAGCTTGCTAAATCAGAAAATCTCATAATAAAATGACTTAATTTGGGCATTAAAATATGTTATCAAAATAATATAGGGTTATGGGTTAAGTGTGTATGTGTTTGACAACACTTCCTAATTCCTTCCAGATTTAGGCACAGATTGTTTTGTTGCCCAGATAAAATAAGTGAGATTAATGTGTCGATTAACTCATTCAGGGTGCATCCAGGCTGATTAGAAAGACCCAAAAGTCCCAGTTTTGTTCATATTCTTTCCAATTTTATTTTGAAGATCCATACACACTTGGTTTATGCTATAATATTTTCTGTCACTCCCAGTACAATTAGAGACTTTTTATACCAGCTTTCCAACTCAGTTTATTTTAACTCAGTATAAAACTGGAAAGAACAGAAAAACCAGATATTTTTCAGTCATTCTGGGTATGCCTTCAGTTACGTATACACAACATTTTTTTAGTAGTTTCATCTACCGTATATACTCAACTATAAGTCGACTTCATGTATAAGTCAAGGGCAGGTTTTGGGGCCAAAGTTATGGATTTTTATATGACCCGTGAATAAACTGAGGGTAAAATTTAAGAGCATGTAACAAAGGATCTAAAGGATGAAGCAAAAGAAAACAATGCCAAAGAATTTACAAAATTCCAGTAGGCATAGCTGTTTGTGGGGTCAGTGCTTCCAGGACAGATTATGCTCTTGCCTTTCACCAGGGGGTGGTTCCTTTTTAAAATAAGAGTTAAACTATAGTACTAACATTGTCCATGGATAAGTCGACTCTGTTTTTTGGGGGGTCATTTTTTAACCTAAATTTCTAGACTTATACATAAGCATCTACAGTAACTTCCTAGATTTCTCAGTTAATGCTGAAATTCAGAATGTGCTGTAATAAACCAGGTCATAGAATTTGCTAGAGTTGGTGCCTCTTTTGTACATTCAGGAAGCAGAAAGACCTGCTGCTTCAGGAGAAGACATATTAGAAATGAAGGAAGCACACCACAAGGTTCTGTTATGAGGAAGGCTAATCTATGTGGCTTCTTACTAGGGAGGCTAAACTGTGTAGTTTATTTGGGAAGAGAGGAGGGAAGGGGAGGGAAAGATGGAGTGAATAAGAGATATTTGTGGAGCAGAAGAGCTGGGTTGGTGGAACAGAAGAATAGTTTGCTCCTAGTCAGATCTGTGTTAGATGGGGTTACGCTCCCCCTTAAAACTGGGAGTATAGTGCTGAGCTTAAAATAAGTTTCGTCAGCTACCAGGAGTACTTTTGCACAGTTAAAACTAATGTGCCAACTAGTGTGCCCATTCCTTGAGAAGTTGGACCTCACCATGGTTCTACATGCTTCGGTTACATCCTGTTTGGGCTATTGTTATGTGTCTACATGGGACTGCCTTTGAAAAGTGCTCAGAAACTTCAGCTGGCCCAAAGCTGCAACCAGACTGTTAACTGGATCAGAGCACAGATAGCACGCAATTTCCTTGTTGCAACAGCTCCACTGGCTGCCACTCGGTTTCCCAGCATGATTCAAAGTGCTGATTTTGATCTATAAACCTTGGGTCCAAGCTATTTGAAGGGCTGTAGGGCTATATGGACGGGCGGCTAAATGCCGCCCCTCTATGCCCCAGATCGGTGCTGCAGCAGCCACACACTACAGCACCGAGCTGTGCCCCAAAAGAAGCTGCTCTAAGTAGCTTCCTGGAAGGAGCATTATTGGCACGCTCGCGCGCCATAATGACACCCCTTCCGGCAGGTGCCATTTAAGCGCTGCTTGCCATGGACTCCATCATGGTACGTGCCATATGGATGGATGGGCATGGCTGGGGGCATGTGGATGTTCAGCCCTAGTTCAGCCCTTCTCCTCAGTCAAGCCAGCAGAAACTGCCGGTCTGTACTGCCTCTGTATTTCCTTGTACAAGCTCATTCGGGTTTTAAGATAATCGAGAGACCCTTCTCTCTGTCCCACCTCCTTCTCAGGCTTGTTTGGTGGAAAGAAGGGAGAGTCTTCTCAGTAGCTGCTCCCAAACTTTGGGACTACCTCCCCAGAGAGGCTAGGCTGGCCCCATCCTTGCTCTCCCTCCAGTGGCATGTGAAAACATATTTGTGCTGCCAGATCTTTACAAATTCTTGAGTGGGCTCTTAATGCCATGCAGTGTTGGTTTTAAATTTTTTAAAGGGTAGGTATGTAGTTTTTTTAAATTGTTTAATGCATTTTAATATTTTAATTATTTTAATACCTAAATGTTTAATTGTATATTTTACCCTTTTATTTAACTTAGTAGTGTTTTTAATTTTATTGTTTTAAAATGTTGTTAGCTGGATTGAGTCCCATTATTGGAAAAAGGAGGGATATAAATGAATAAAATAATAATAATAAATAATAATAAAATTGTCCAGGACAAGGAACTTGGCAAGTTTCCTTTGCTGAGTCTTGAGTGAATATCTTAGTCCTGACCTTATTATGTATTAATAAGCTCTTTTGATTTATCTATAACATTGCTGGCAAGAGGCCAGTCTTTACAAGTCAATAAAACACTCTCCCCCATCCTCTCAGTGGGAAGTCTGGATGAAGCAGAGTTCAGTTCCTGAGGAGATTATCACACAGAGGAGGCAAGAGTCTTTCTCCCTTCATTAAACTGTCATTAAATCATGTTAATAGCATGATCAAGGGGAAGATTATCACACACACACCATGCCCTCTGTCTTCCCGTTAATACCAAATGATGCGATCATTACTGTTTACAGATGGGACAAGAATGGGATAAGTACGTGGGGGTGCGATAATCTTCCCCCTGATTGTGCTGTTAACATGATTTAATGATGGGAGAAGGATGCTTGCCTCTGGCCTGTTCACTGCCAAACCAGGATATACAATGGATTTTAAAAGTCACTAGTTGCACCAGATCTTCATGGAAGGCACCCTTCCATTACAACAAGTGTGGTGGTAGTGAGTTGCTCACTCTTAGGTCAGAACGAGGCACCCAGCCATATGATCAAGGGATGCGTGTGCAAACAGCCACTCAGTGTTGGAAAGGAGGGCCCAGATAATCGAGGGGAGGAGTTTGGGCCAGTTCTGGGGCCATGATATTCCAGGCTGCTCCCTGAGTATCCTTGCCCATGCAGACACAACCAAAGTGGCCTTTTAAATCATCATTGTTTTCTGGTTAACTACAAGCAGAATTGGTCTAGATGCTTGATTCTGTTGATGAAAGTCATTCTGTTGGCAGAATGTGGAATGAGTGATTGCCCTTACCTCTACAGCACACGGTTCACTCCTCAAAACACCTCTGGAGACAGAGAAAATGTTCTGAAGCTGGTTTTCCAGTGATGAGGGGGAAAGAAATATTCACTGCACTGGTAGTCAGAGCCAGCAAAAATTCTAAGATAGATATTTTAAAACATTACCATTAAAATGATCTCTGAGACTACAGGTGTTTCTGTGTGTGTGTGCATCCATGCCTTCTAGTTGCCTGTCAACTTATGTGACCCCATAAATGTCATAGAGGTTTTTTTAGTTGTGGAATACTTAGATGTGGTTTTGCCAGTTCCTTGCTCTGAAATCTAGCCTACAGCACCTGTTACATAAACTTACTTGGAATAAGAAACACGGAAGACAGTAATAGTTCAGAGTAAATATGGCAAGAGTTTCATAGTAACTCAGTTTCATTTCCTGTGCAAATTATTTTGGCCCTACAGAAGTAGAATTGCAAAAACAATTAAAAGCTCTTTCAATAACATAACACAAAGTAAATAAAATTAGATCAAACAATGGAAGCAGCTGCTTAAGAAGACAGAGAAAGATGTTAAGAAACATTGATTTTCCAACAATTGCAATGATAAAGTGCCTGCCAAGTTCTACAGTCAACACGATTTGAAATGTTTTATTAAGAATTGCTAAATAGAAATCACATTAAGAGGCCAAAGATAAGCTGTTTCTCCTCACCTATTAACATTCTAGGAGTCAGTGACCAGTTTCATTTTAGAGGAGTTATTAGGAAATGTATGTGGGCTTTGTTTCAACCTTTATTTATTTGATTAAACTCTAAAATAAGAAGTTGGTTACTTTTGAATACACAAGCATGTGACTTTAACATTTCCATTGTGCTTGATTTCCTACTGGTTTATTGAAATTGCAAGAGTCCTATAATATTAATGCTGCCAAAAGAAGTCACTTGTTGTTTTAAAGTAAATGAATATTTCTTTCTCTGCTTTGGATTGTCTTATAACAATGATATATTTTTTTCTTATTTCCTTTTCATAGAATGCTTCTGACTTCAGTGACATTGCTCTCTATTTATTCAATAAATCTCCTGTTAATCTGTGCAAAGGAAACAGGTAATTCCTAAGAATGTTGTATTCTCTAGCAAAATAAGAGGACAAGGTTGAAAGATCTGGAGGATAAAATCTTCTGAATAGCACACCCTCCATCAGTTTTATAATATAGCGAGGCAGGGAGAAATATTGTAGTGTCCCTGAATAAAATAGATATATGAATTTAAATCTGTTTTACTGGAGTAACTGAAGCTAAACTCTAGTTTGTACATGTATATCAACAAAAGCATTAACTGAGCTGGAATTAAAAACTCACATGGACAAAAATAAAGCTATAAGAAAGGGAGCAGCACCTGTTATTGATGCATTTTCTGTTAGTATTCCAACTGTTTGGTATTAGTAGCAAGACAAGGCTACTGCCTGTTTGTTCTGTCTGGCATATTAATAATATAGTCCAAAAAGTTACTTCTTGTTCTCCTAGTATTACAACATGAGCTCTGGATGTACGATTTCTTGCTGTTTTCATTATGATCAGTCATCATATCTTATTCATGTTAAAGGAGATAATGTATGGGCCACAAAACAAGGCAGGACTTTAGTTGAAGAGACTTCATTTGGTTTCATATGCCACCTTTCCAAAATTAATTTGGTCATTCTAATCTCCAGTGCAGTTAAAAAGGCATCCAGCCTTGCTCTGTCACTTTCCCCTTCACATTTCATGAGATGAAGGATAAACTTCTACAAGTGAGCAGTCTGCTCTTCCCATGGGAACAGAACAAATACACAAACTGAGCAAGCTCACAGCTTCTCCTCCCAATTTGTGATTGAATGTTGTTGGGGGCCAGTGATAGTTGGTGGCATGGGTTACTGGGTTAGTGAATTTGATTTGGGCTTTTAGTGACAGTAGGTAGCTTCCATTTTAGTGAGGTGATGAATTTGATTGGGAGGTTTAGTCTGAATGAACTAGCCAAGATCCTTAAGTGTAAAGATTGATTTTACTGTGGAGAGGGGTGGAACCTCAAAATTGCAAAGACAGAGGCGGGATACAAACCGCCGCTTTGCGGCGGTCTGCCACCGCCGCCGGCTAGTCCGCGGGGGAGCCGGAGCCTCCACACGGCACGGCTCCCCTGCGGACCGAAAAAGAAGCTCCAAAATGGAGCTTCTTTTGGAGTCGCGTTTGCGACGTAGTGAGGCGCCAGGGGCTCACTTGCTACATCACAAAGGACGCGACACGTACGGACGCTCAGCGTCCGATACGCAAAGATGGCGCTGGCCATGTAGAAGGGCCGGCGCCATCTTGTACGGACAGAGTCCGTATTAGGCCCAGGGGTGTCTAGAAGAGACGCCCCTTTTTTAAAATAGGATGTCCTCCGGACGTCCCAAATGCCAGTTTGTAACCGGCCAGAATCATCCAGGCAATAGTATTTCTGATTTTTATGTATGGTTGTGGAAGCTGGACCATGAAGAAAGGGACAGGTAGACGATCAACTCATTTGAAATGTGCTGCCAGAGGAGAGTTGTACAGATACCATGGACTGCCCAAAAGACAAATAAATGCATCCAAGAGCAAATCAAGCCTGAATTCTTCCTAGAAGCCAAGATGACTAAAATCTGACTTTGGTCATATCATGAGAAAGCATTAGAATTGCCTCCTCCAGGCACTCCTGGGGCAAGTGTCATTCTTACTTTCATTATTATTATTATTATTATTATTATTATTATTATTATTATTATATTTATTTATTTATAAAGTACTGTAAGTTTACACAGCACTGTGCATAAATAGTATAAAAGAAAATAAAATGGACCTGCCAGTGACGTACATTCTGGAAAATAGAATATAATACAAAATTGAAATACAATATCATTCAACAGAATATAGAAATAACAGATTATAATAAACGTCAAATAACAATAAATTAATGTGGGAATGCTTCCCTGAACAGAATACTCTTTAACTCAGTTTTAAAGCTGGATAAAGAGGAGATGAACCACGCCACGGTTAGTGATTTTATAAAGAAAAAAATTCTACATATCTTAGCTATAGCTTGAATATGGGGGATACATGACAGGGAGGAATCAAAAATTAAACCAAGACTGTGGGCTTCTTAGACAGGGCAAATAGAGATGTTGTCGACAAGAACTCAAAAGGAGTATTGAACAGTAGCCTTTGGAGGAAAAATAAAAAGCTCAGTCTTGGACATATTGAGCTTTAAGCACTGGTGCCACATCCACTGAGAAACAGCACTGAGACAAGAAGATACTTGCTGTTCAAGACCCGAAAAAAGATCAGGGGTGGAAAGACACAACTGGGTGTTGTCAACATACAGATGATAAGAAAAGCCAAAGGAACTAATTAGCTTACCTAAAGACAGTTGTAGAGAGAAAACAATAGGGGACCCAAAACAGAGACCTTTGAAACTCCAACAGAGAGCAGGACGGAAGACGAAACCTGACCGCTAGTGACTACTGCAAAAGATCTGTCGGACAGATAGGATTTAAACCACTTACGAACAGAATCCGAAAACCCAAGGTCAGAGAATATAACAACTAAAAAAACAGTGGTCAACAGTGTCAGAAGGCGCAGATAGATCTAGGAGGACAAGAAGAGAATAGAGGCCATTTGCCTTGGCCTGCAAGAGACCATCACATATCTTTGTAAGAGTCATCTCTACAGAGTGCCGTGGGTGAAAACCAGACTGAAAAAGATCTAAAATGGAGTTAGTCTCAAGAAACTCTAGACAGTGAGAATAAACAACTTGTTCCAAAACATTAGAGAACAAGTTGAAGGTTTGGAAGAGTTCAGAAGTGTAGAGACTTTATCCAAAGAGACAGGAGTAAACGCAGAGAATTGTTTAGACGATGATGCATGACAGTTAGTTATGGCTGAAAAAACAGGAGGGACAGTCTCGGAGTGAATAGTAGTAATCTTAGAGATGAAATAAGTAGCAAAGTCATTAGGAGAAAATAGGGAAGAGACAGGAGGGGAAGAATTCCTTTGGGATTCATATTGGTGTATGAAAGTGGGCTCCTTGGAATCAGCTGTGAAGAGGGAGTGTTAAGGGTAGAGAAAGATGGGTTCTTCTGGGTTTGGGTACATGACTAGGTCAAGAGGCTGTGGAAGGAATAGAAATGAAAGGAAATGAAGTCGAACTCGAGCATATCAGTCTATAGGAAAGAAAACAGTAGATCAGACAAGGTAAGTGGCAATTCTAACTTCCACACCTGTTTCTGCTTGACTGCCTCTAGTAAGCACACAGATGCAAACATTTTAAATGACTTGACTTTCTTGTTCCCTGCCATGAATTCATTTCTATCTTCTCTTCAAAATTAATTTGTTAGGCTGTATGGTATATGAAAAGCTTGGTGAGCAAGTCTTTGGCACTCCAGGAAAAATTATTGTTTTTGGATCTACATCTCTTCAGAACACTGGAGGTAAATAAAATGTGACATAGGTGGATAAATTAAGTGATGCACTTAGAACTTTGGAAATTTAAAGTCTGGTTAAATTGCTGTTGTTGTTGTTGTTGTTGTTGTTGTTGTTGTTGTTGTTGTGTGCCTTCAAGACATTTATGACTTATGGCAACCCTAAGGCAAACCTATCATGGGGTTTTCTTAGCAGGATTTGTTCAGAGAAGGTTTGCCATTGCCTTCCCTTGAGGCTGAGAGCGTGTGACTTGCCCAAGGTCACCCATTGGGTTTCATGACCAGGCTGGGAATTGAACTCTGGTCTGCAGAGTCTCAGTCCAGCACTTAAACCACTACGCCATGCTGGATCTCTGGTCAAATTATCCCCCCTCTTAAATAAAAATGTATTGTGGAATAACTTTTGGGTGAAGGAGCTATTCTTAGCTGTCCTGCCTCTTTGGACTTTGTTGTGTAGCACATGCTAATGAGTGTGCTGTCCCAGTTATATAGTTACTGTAATACTATCTCAGGCAGTAAATACTTTTTGGTGCATAAACAACAGACTGAAAATGACTTCAAATTAGACTGTTTATACTTTGATAGGATTTTTTTTAGTAATAAATACATATGCTGTTTATTTGAATTCAAATGTGCATTTTTAATTATTTCATTCTTTAAAAATATACCTAAATAGCAAATGAGATAGGTTCAACCGTTTGATTATATATATTCTAAAAGGGCAAGCCGTTCAGAATGAATATATATAAAATGCAAATCAGTGTGCACAAAGGCCAGATACAGATGTAACATATCTGGGCCAACACAAATAGTGCAACAATTGCTTTCTGCCTTTTGTTTCCAGTGTCCCCTGAGCTAAGAAGATGTGGTTAAAGCAATCCCTACAAAGCAAAATTATCACAGCTTGATTTTTATTTGTCATCATAGTTTGTAACTACTACTTAAACTACTTTTTCTGGGTGAGATGTCTGTAATTTAACAAACCAGGAAGTCTTTTCACCAACTAGGTATGTAGTAGAAGAAATGCTTAACCTCATCATTCTTTCCCACATCAATAATCTGTGGTGTTAGTGGACCAAGGAAATTGTGCCTGAGCCTAATTAGAGCGTGCATTTTTTGTTTTTGTTTTTATTGGAGGGGTTCATATTTGAATATACATTGGTTACATTCAGACAGTCATAAGGTTTTAAAAAAAAAAAAAGAAATATGGGGCCTGAACAGACAGGCCAAAATAAAGCTGCTTTGGTTCACTTTGGAGGTATGCTGTTTAAATGAGACATGCATCTTAAGAGGCCCAAACCTACACCAAAGCTGCGTTCTTGTCCTTAGGACTGGAGCGTGGCTTTGGTGCGGCTTCCGGCCCTCTTAGGACACATGCATCATTTAAATAGCATACTTCCAAAGTGAACCAAAGCAGCTTTATTTTGGCCTGTCTGTTCAGGCCCTGAGATATGAATGAATGTTTTGCTTTGCCACAATCTGGTTGCATGACATGGCAACAAATAGAGAAATGTTAAATTAACTGGTTTCCCATTGTATTCAAACTGGAAAATTATGATTAACATCGTTTGAAGATGGTTTAATATCCTGCCTCTGTCCTGTCCTCCCCTCCCCAAAATTACTAATCAGAGTTTCCTGTTTTGGATGACATGGGAAATTTATGTTAATTCACAACTTCCTAGTTTGTACTCTGGCTCCTGCAAAAGAGGTTGTTTACATGTACCATCTTTAAAAACTCTTTTATATTGTGGTTTATTAACCCAAGATATGGTTATCGTAACTCCTCTGAAGTCTCATTTGAAGTGAACCTGAAAAATACTATGGAGAAAATCCATGTTGTCACTTTATTTAAAAAATAATTTCTTTTCTTTAGCAATGCTGAGCTATCTCTTCATTGTTAAAAATGAATTACCTGCTGCCATAAAGTTTCTTATGGGAGAAGAAGAAACATTTTGGTAAGTTTAACTTGTGATTTGCTGATGGGAAGAATTTATTGTGCTTAAGTCCAGGGGCTTACAAAAATCATCTAGTAATAGAAGTATTTGCATCTTGCCCACCATGTTAATATATCACATCAGGGCTATAAATGGAATTAATAAAGAAAGGGAGAGACAATATAACCTAAAATGATAATTTTGGTTCCACTATAAAGAAAGTCTTTAAAAACTAGAACAGTCAACCAAAGATTCGGCTTTTTTTTATAATATTAAATTCTTGATACATTTCTCTCACTGTAAAGTCTCAATTCATCTATGGGATATTAGGATTATTTTCCATCAGAACATTTCAAATGTTGGATAAGATCCTTAAAAAAAGGTTTTCATATGCTGTAGCTACACAGAAGTCACATAAACATTACATGAATAATGTGGTTAGAGAAATGAAAACAGATCTGCATGCAGTGATGAAACTAGCAAAGAAATTAGTCTTGAAGTGTTTATTTGCATTTTT
Source organism: Sceloporus undulatus (assembly GCF_019175285.1). Classification (NCBI taxonomy): domain Eukaryota; kingdom Metazoa; phylum Chordata; class Lepidosauria; order Squamata; family Phrynosomatidae; genus Sceloporus; species Sceloporus undulatus. The sequence goes on from NC_056526.1 coordinate 62,281,414, forward strand.
CATGTCTGCAGTTGGACTATTCAAGACTTATTTGTGGTGCAGCAAAGGGTATATGCAGTCACCCAAGTTCTGCCATGAAAAATTCCATTCCATGCGCTGCACAAAGTATGCAAATTAAACATATTTGCCTTCTTTTCTCTTGTTCTGCATAGTTCTATCAATTTTACTGCTTTCCTCAAAATCATTATGGTAGTTCCTTTGTTAGTTATTCTCTTTCACTTTTTAGTTGACATTGCCCAGATATGGTGAAGCTTATATTCAAAACTAAAAATTGTTCCTTTAACAAACATACAAAGACTGATGTGGCACATATTGTATGCTTTCTATGTCCTCCACAATAATGTCTTCTATGGCCCTGAATGTAATACTGAAATTGCTGGAGATATAATTGATTAAGAGTGTTCCCCTTTGCTTTGCTTTCTCCATTAACAGCATTCACACTTGAAGACAAATAACTCAAAATAATTTTTCATAATAAGATGCAAAAATGACCAAGTTTGTTTCTGTGTAGCCTGATTGAAACAGGCTCTGGAGGTGCCAGCATCTTGCTGAGGGGATGTTTACATTCACTGTGTCAATGCCAATTCCCAATAGCTGACCAGATGGGCTAGGTCCAGAGAAGGAGTGGTAGGGAAGCAGTCCTCTCTCTGAACTATTTTCCTATGGGCACATACCAGTAAGCAGATTTCTAGTCATAGAGAAATGAGTAGATATATTAAATTCCCAGCAGCATGAATTTTTATTTATGATAGGTGATGTTGCTCTCGGATGGCTTTAAAATATAGTTGCCCTTAAAAATGTTGTATTGCAAGAGCTGTCTGCCTGTCTGAACAATCTTTTCCTGTGTTGACAGCTTGGATCATATCTAATGCCAATTGGCATGGGTTTGCCCTCCTTCCCTGGCATAGCTCTTAAGCAATGCTTTTCTTAATAACTGAGTGAAAATATTATGTTTGCAGGCTCTGGTGGCCCAGATTCAGTTGAGGATCATTTTAAACCAATAGCTAAATCTGTTTCCTTATACCATCTAAGAAAGGGATGGAGAATATGCGCCCCTCCTGGTGGTGTTGATGTGCATCTTCCATGATATCTTGTCATTACCTGTACTGTTCAATCCAACAACCTCTCAAGGGCAACATGTTCCTCCCCTGTTCTAATATATCTATAGATTATTCAGTCTTGTTTTAACTGATTTTTTTTAAAAATAAATAAAATGTAAGCATCCATGATGATAAAGTGATTCTCTGGTGACACATTTTTTGAAAATGTTTTACAGGGCATGGTATGTGGATGGGCGAGTTCTTGTTGTAACAGTGACATTCTGTATAATCCTTCCATTATGCCTTCTTAAGAATTTAGGTAAGGATATATTATCTTTTGAGTGAAGTATTGTTTTTAAGAGTTAATATTCAAGGTGCACTCAGTCTGAAATGTCTGATTCCAAATTCTTACCCTCTGTTCTTTGACTCAGAGTAAACAATGCATAGAGAACCATATAATAAAGAAGTGTAAGTTACCATTTGGTTCCATCTGAATACGTTTAACTGTCTGAACCTGAGACAAAATAAAGTGTCCCTTTGACATGTCTATTTTTGAGCACTGATTACATGCCAGAAAAAAAAAATAATTCTACTCCCTAGGGCAGTATAAATAGTGTAGGCTTGTTTAAAACATCAACACAAAATACATATTATTCTCAAAATAAAGACGGTTAAGATAAATATAAAAATAAGGAATCTATTTGTCAAATATTAATATGGGTATGAGCAATTCTATGTAAACCTAAGATGGGCAAAAACCTCAGAAAATTCATAAGACTTACGGTAATATTCTTTCTGAAAACTAACTTGGGCATTTTCCCAACCCTGGCCCAGAATACTCTCACCTCACCACTTTTCTTTCTGCCAACCCTTCTGAGATTGGTCTGCACAAATTCATAGTATTTAGTTGTTCAGCATTTAACTACCTCTTGCTGTCAAGTCTCCAGACAGCCTTTCTTTCCCAAAAGTCAAGACTGCTCAATCTAAAAGTTATCTTCATTCTCTAAAGATGATTTAACAGAATTCCTTTGTCCAGTAAAAACTTTCACTGTTCATTTGAAAATAGGTTCAAATTGTAACAATTAAAATTGTCTTTGCAATCAAGAGCCTCTGCCTGCTATTCAGTTCAAAACATGTTCTTTAATTAATGTTCTTGGCAGTCTCTCCTCCTCAGTGCTAAAATGTTCAGCCAGACTTTTAAAAATACTTAAAATACATAATAAACTTTCATAACTATGGGTAGCACTCCTGGTTGAGCCTGTAAAAGGAAGAAAATGTTTCTTTCAGAGTAGCATAAGTGGTTGCCTCAGACAAAAGAAATGAAATGACATCCCCACAGTAATTTGAAAATTCAATAAATAAACAAATATTTGACACCTTTCAGTAGTACTGTCATGAACTCTATGCAGTGTTAAATTTGAAGATTAGTCACTTATAACTTGCCAAATAGATTAAATTAACATAAGAGGGTACCAATTTGCATATGCTTACATATATTCATAGATGTAAGTATAAAATAATCATTTAAACAGCAATCTCGATTCTAGGGATGACTGACCTGTGTTCCTGACTGTGTTCCTGACTGCCGCTGCTTCCAGGAACCAATGCTGATGGGCACATTAAAGATCTGCTGTTCCTATGCTAGGTTTTCTTTATCTTTAAACTGACTTGAAGTAGAACCTTCATATAAAGAAATCTTTAGATGTCCTCAGTAAATTAGGATGTATGGTTTGGAAACATTAGCTGAAAGCAGCTGCCCTGTTGCGTGCAGCCCAGCAACCAGAATATATAAATACAGATTCAGTAGCAATGTAATAGTTGATAATGCACTTCTGGCCCCAATTTTAAGGACTGTTTGTTAACCATCAGAATCCTAAGTAAATTGGGTACCAAGTTATGAAGAACCATCTCTACTCATAGAAGCCTACCTCACTATTAAGATTTGACTCGAGGTCTTGCTCATGGATCACTCACTAAGGCGGGATACAAACCGCCGCTTTGCGGCGCGTCCCGCCGCCGCCGTTTGCTCCGCGCGGGAGCCGCAGCAGCCAAACTGCGCGGCTCCCACGTGGAGCAAAAAAGAAGCTCCATTTCAGAGCTTCTTCGCAGCGCACTGATGAGTCGCGAAGTGCCGCTGGGCATTCGTGACGTCATAGGCGCCGCGACACTCTGGAGCTATGCGTCCAGTACGTAAAGATGGCGGCGCCCATATAGAAGGGGCGCCGCCATCTTGTACTTATAGGATACGTACTAGGGTTAGAGGGGTGCGGAAGCACCGCCCTTAACCCTAGTACGTATCCTATACGTAACTATATGGCGGTTTGTATCCCCCTAAGAGAATAGCAGTCAGGCTTTCTTGGTCATGGTTTCGTTACTTTGGAGCTCCCCCATGGAAAATATTCTTAATCCAGTCAGGTATCTTTTAAATGTGCTTCTAAAAATCTGATTACAGTCGGCACCTCCATATCCACAAGTTCAGCCAATCACAGCTTTGACAATCAAGCTTGATTCCCAGTAGATAAGTCCCATCCTCTGAAGAAGGGTAGCTCTTCCCATTGCTCCCTAATAGGCAGAAAAAAAACACAAACAAACCACACCTGGCCCCCTGTGGGACCAGCTTTCCCCCCCTTTAGGAAGCCAGTCTTTTTCCTACCTACGCGCCTAGTAGGACACATTTGGAAGAAAGTGGAGTTGGCCCTTAAGAAGGCCACAAGGTCACTGCATTGTCATCACAGCAGTGCTGCCTTGATGTGCTAGGGTGTACATTCAATGAATATAGGATTTACTGAGGAGGTGTCCCTCCAGGACACCCATCTCAGGCAGAGCCTTAATAAGCTTGCTCTGGCCTCAGCCCTACATGGCTGAATGGGACCCTGTAGCAGTGTAGTTCTGTTCCAGAGCTCAGGCTGCAGTGGTTGCGGTCCACCGCCAGTCTGGCTCAAGAACTGGAATGTTGATGCTAAAGAACCAGTGCCCTGGTCATAGAGGTGACTTTTTTCTTGTGCCAAAGAAGAATGGAAAGTGGAGGACCATTTTAACCTCAGGGGTTTAAACTCTTGTCAGAAGAGAAAGTTCTGTAGAGAGACTCTGTGTTCCATCCTAGAAGCAATCTAGCCAGGAGATTTTCTTTCATCATTGGACCTCCGGGATAGCTATTTCCTCTTTCCAATCCACTCGGATGAATTATCTTCCTGCACTTCGCCTATGACAATCAGCATTTCCAATACAGGCCTGCCATTCAGACTGTTCTTGGCCCTCTGGTCTTCACAAATCATGGCGACCCAGGTGACCCACTGGAGAGACTCGGCTGCATGTTTATCTATACCTGGAGATCTGTTGGTACAGGTGTACCCTCCATAAAGTCAGAGAGATGTCAAGGAGAGATCTCAGATCATTGAGTGAACCACTCAATGATCTGAGATCTCTTGATCTCTGACTGGCTTCCTAAAGGGGGGGTAGAATATCCATCACCTTGAACCTGAATAGACTGGGGGGGGTGTATCCCTACCGCTGGACCGTGTGCACAATCCTTGGACAGCCCAAGACCAGGCAGTTGGTCCTGGCCCAGCCACAGGGCATGATGATTGTTTGTTTGTTTTTTTGTGTGTGTTTTTTTATTTATATACCTCTATTCCCAAAGATCATAGCGGTTAACAGCAAGTAAGCTAATTAGCAGTAAGCTAATTTGCCCCCAACAGTCCTGGGTACTCATTTTAGCGACCTCGGAGGATGCAAGCCTGAGTCGAGCTTGGGCCCTTTTGCTGGTCTTAAACTCGCAACCTTGTGGTTTTGAGTGAATGGCTGCGTACAGGCATTTACCCCTGCGCCACCCACTGTGGTGATGGATCTGTCGTCCCTGAGCCCAGTGTCCATGCCAAGCACCTGCAATGGTCACTGCTTCCTCCCCATCAGGAGGCCATTGTGAGGAGAGATCCTTGAAATAGGTCCCTCAACAGTCCTGTACTCTCTGCACTGGTGGAATCTCCCTACTGTGTCGTGGGGATGCCCCATCTGGAGGCTGAAGCAAGTACAGATCACCACAGACATGAGCCTGAGAGGCAGGGGGCACACTGCAACCAGGGCAGATGGGTCGGAGGAGGAACAGCCTACAAGCATCAACTGGCTGGAGATAGACTGCCAAGCTGGCCCTGCTAGCCTTCTCCTCGATAGTGAGAGGCAGGACAGTCCTTATACGGACAGACACAATTACCACAAAGGTGCACCTGAACTGTGAGGTGGCATGAGGTCGGAACCCTCGGTGGAGAGTCCAGACCCTTTTCCAGTGGTGGAGAAAATCTCCTGTGCCTGGAAGCAGAACATCTCCACAGGGAGCTGAGTTCAAAGCTGACTGGTTGATCAGGACAGATTTGGAACCAGGGAAGTGGAGCCTTCACCCAAAGGTCTTCCAGGAGATCGTAAACACCTGGCTGGCCTCAGATGGATAAGTTCGCCTCGCCGGTGAATGCAAAGTTAACCGAGGTTGTCTCCTGTTACAAGACAGAGAAGGCGTAGCCCTTTGGCATGCTCAATCTCTGGTGGCAAGCATCCCTAGTCTATGCATTCCCCCCACCCCCCGATCTCTGTCCTCTCCAAGGGTCCTGAGCAAGATACGGAAGGATGGCCTGAAGTGATCCGGTGGCTCTCAGAACTTCTGGACATGCTTCAAGAGGCTCCCTCTTTCTCTGCGCACAGACCTTCTAGTCAGGGACAGCTTCACGACTGGAGGTTGAATTACAGATGTTAGTAGGCTGGGTACTTTCTGGAGGAATCGAGTCCATTCTTGTTTCCAATGGCATCACAAATTGAATCTACAAACATACCTTCAGGGTGTTCTCAGTGGTGTAAAATTAGGAGAGTGAACCACCTCACTTCTCTGTGTCAGACATGCTGCAATTCCTCCAGGATGGCATCAGCGCGGCTGTGGCCTAACACCGTGAAAAGACAGGTGACGGCGTTACATCCATTCTACTTGCATAAGAGGGCAACTAGGTTGGCATCTCATCCTCACATCAAGAGTCTACTTAAGGGCATGACCATCAAAGTACCACCCCAACAAGAGACACATTCCCTTCTTGGGACCCCCCACACAGTCCTCAAGGCCGACAGTTGAGCCCTTCGGTCTTGAAACATTGGGCCTTGGAAGGTCCTCTTCCTGACAGCCAGCACATCAGGGCTCCTGTCCACAAGAGAAGACCTGTGGCATCTTCTGTCCAGATTCTGTCCCGGGGCCTTTTCTCGTTGGTTCAATCTCATTACTTGTTCAGATCGATCTTTTTCAGTGGTCGCGGGTGTCAGACTCAGGTCTTCTGTCCCTTATCGGTTGGATTCGCTCAGGTCATCGGTTTGGGTTCCCCTTCTTGTTCCTCCGCTTTACACACTCCCCTTGAAACTATCAGTGCTTGGTGGTTTCTCCTACCGCTTTTACGGGCCGATGATACCCAACTGTACATTCCACCCCTAACCTTTCACCAGACTAGAGCACAGTGTCATCCTGTTTAACATCTGGTCTCCCACTGGAATGTAACCAGCGGCGTCGGAAGCGCAATATGTCCAAGACCGAGCTTCTTGTTTTCCTCTCAAGCCACCTTCACTACCCGTTCTATTCTGATCAAGAACATTTCTATCCAGCCGGTCCAGAAGCCCGGATCGCGGTTTTCAATCATCTTTGACTCCTATTTGTCATTTATCCCACAGATCGGACTAAGAGCCAAAGTCTGTAGATTTTCTCTATAATATCGCAAAATCCGTCCATATCTCTCAGCTTCTAATCTTCTAACCGCAAAAAACACTGGTCCATGCCTTAGGGGGTCTCAAGACGAGACTACTGTAAACCTCCTCCGGGCAGGGCGTCCTCTCTCTCACCCCTCCACCCCTTAATTGCGGTTCAGCATTCAGCTGCCACGATTATTTTACGTCGCTCAGCCGTTATGATCATTCGCCCTCTGTTGTCTTCCTCCTGGCTCCCTCTTCCTTTCCGCATCAGGTACAAACTTTTGTTACTGAACCTTCAAGCTCGCATGGGCTGGCCCCTCTTTATGTAACTGATCTTCGCGCTTCGACATCCCTACTGCGCACGCTCCGCTCTGGTACCAAAATCATCTCCTATCTCAGCCCAGGATCTTCTCTGCCCCTCCCGGATCCGTCCCTTCTTCCCTAGCTGCCCCTCATGTCCTGAACCTTTCTTTCTTCCTCCGCATGCAACAGGGCTCAGTCGTGTCCGCTAACCAGCGGAAAGACAGAGCTGAAAACCATATTGGTAGGGAAGCGGGCTCTCAGGGAATTTGTGAGGGTTATCTGGCTGTCCTGACAATAGTTAGGTGGAGGTGGATGTGTTTGATAGTTGAAATGTTTTTATCTGTTTTTTTTCCTTTCGAAATGGGTAAGTGTACTAGTCCTCTTTTAAATTGTAGTATCTTAGAAGGTACGCCTGGCAAGGCTTTTTAAGCTACTCCTAATTTAACCGACTTTTGTACAGCGCTGTGTATAAGTACAGCGCGATAGAAATAAAGTTTAATAAAAAAATAATAATAAATTCGTAATGATGGCATGCAAACCCCTCCTTTGTGCTGAAGGTCACTTCAGCTTCCATGTCTCCCAGGACATTCTAATGCCTTCGTTCTGTTCATCCGGAGGAATTGGAAAGATTGGCACATGGCTCAATGTAGAGAATTGCAATCAAGATTTCAATCAAAAGACCGATGTTTCAGAACTTTTGGACTCCCTTTTTGGTCTTCTTCAGCCATTGTTCCTAGGAAGAAAAGTGTCCCCTTTCAAGCGAAGTAAATGGATCGAGATGCATTGGGGCCTTGCTAGGATATGTTTGGGCCTTGATCCCTCAGGAGGACTGTGATGGCACGTTCGACCAGGAGTGCAGCCACATCCACCAGCATGACCACCCCAATGCTTCTCTGGCAGAGAATCTGCAGAGCAGCAACCGGATATTCCCCTTCCCCCTTCATCCGAATACAAGCTGGATGTCTTCCAGTCATGGGGTGGCCTTTGGGAGCAGGATGCTTTCCAGCAGGTGATGCACGGATCATCCGTTTAATTTTCCCACTCCTTCCCTATTCTGGGGGGCGGGGTCACTTTGCCGTAATCCATTTCTTCAGGAAGATGGGCTTTGTCTCCTGGGAAAAAAGAATTTTGTTACTCTACCATGTGTTACATTTATTGCAGCAGCTCAGGTCCCAGCATCCCTGCCCACCCTTGGGTGCTATCAGCAGATCCAGGTATAACCTATGTTCTCTGGTTTGCATATTTATTTCTGGTTTGTAGTGTTTGACTTCGTTGAACTGTTGGCCCATCTGTCCAATGGTTTGTCTTCCTTTGGTGGAATAACCAGCTTCTTAAAGTTGGGTATATCCCTCCCTCAGGGGGCCAGGTTTGGTTTGTGGGTTTTTTTTTTGTGTCTATTAGAAGCAGATGCTGGGTCTATATCTGCGGGAATGAACGTATCACTATAAGTACAATTTCACTTTTTGCCACTTCTATAAGCAACCACCCTTTACTATTGCCTTGTATTTAATGATATTGAGCATCCATGGATTTGGTTATCATGAGGTGGTTACTGAAAGATCCACTGTATTTACATCTGTTTTCATTTGGAGTCATTTGATGTTAGGTATCGATTTTTAAATGTTTTTGTCGGTGTCCTGCTCCCTCCCCTCATTTTTATATTGGTTTTCAACGTGTTATTAATGGTATGTATTAACATTTAGTTTGCATTATTATCCTGTTTTGTTCTATGATCCCTAGTTTGAAAGCAGCCATATATATCATTTAAAATGAAAATAAGAAATCATTAGCATAAAACTGTAATGGTTTACGTATCTAAAATACATGTGATGACAGAATGAGTTGCTGGAAATGTTGTCTTTTTAATTTGTCCCAGGGTTATCTTGTATACAAGTGGCTTTTCTATGACTTGCTGGTATTTTTTTTCCTAGTGGTTTTAAAGGTTTTACTTGATGCTTTAGTTTATCATTAGAGTAACTAAACTTCCAAGTTTAAAGCCCTTCTTTACACTTGTGGATCTTTTTCACTCAATAGAGGACAAACATCCAATGGGTTTCTGATGCTCGAGGGCTTTCCTGCTGAAGACTAGTGCTTCATATTCACAGCCTGGTTCAGGGGCTGCAGGTATTGACATGATTGTGGACTTGAGTGCCTTGTTCTCTGACTGAGGCCCATGTGGCTAATTGCACAAGTGAAAAGAAGTAGGATGAACACATACAGAAGAAGACCCATTGCCAAAATTTAACAATTTGCCGCACTTGTATGAGAAGACTTTTAGCTCCTTACACTGTACCTTGTAGAACTTTCAGATGGTTTTTGGCTTTTTACAGTGGCTTAACAAAAGGAAAAGCCTCTGTTGAACCCTTTGCATTTGTTTTGTGACTAGTTTGAATTACACTTTCAGGCAGTCTACAGCTGATGCAAAACTAAAGGGCCGGAGGTGGCCAATTGCACAGCCCTTGTACATTTCTTTGGAATGTTTTGTGTTTTCACGACTTGAGGAGTCAGAGAGTGCTTAGCTCTGTCCTGTCAGTTTTCTGGGA
>NC_056526.1:62291036-62304995 GCF_019175285.1 Sceloporus undulatus
TGTTTTGACTTGCAGGTTCAGTCTGAGGTCTTGGAACGCATTAGTTATTTTCAATGGGAAAAGCGCTTCGGGTTACGAAATTTTCGGCTTACGAAAAAAATAGCGGAACGAATTAATTTCGTAACCCGGGGTACCAGTGTAGTTGATAATGCACTTCTGGGCCCAATTTTAAGGACTGTTTGTTAACCATCAGAATCCTAAGTAAATTGGTACCAAGTTATATGAAGAACCATCTCTACTCATAGAAGCCTACCTCACTATTAAGATTTGACTCTGAGGTCTTGCTCATGGATCACTCACTAAGGCGGGATACAAACCGCCGCTTTGCGGCGCGTCCCCGCCGCCACCGTTTGCTCCGCGCGGGAGCCGCAGCAGCCAAACTGCGCGGCTCCCACGTGGAGCAAAAAAGAAGCTCCATTTCAGAGCTTCTTCTTGCAGCGCACTGATGACGTCGCGAAGTGCCGCTGGCGCATTCGTGACGTCATAGGCGCCGCGACACGTCTGGACGCTATGCGTCCAGTACGTAAAGATGGCGGCGCCCATATAGAAGGGGCGCCGCCATCTTGTACGTATAGGATACGTACTAGGGTTAGAGGGGTGCGGAAGCACCGCCCCTTCCTAACCCTAGTACGTATCCTATACGTACTATATGGCGGTTTGTATCCCGCCTAAGAGAATAGCAGTCAGGCTTTCTTGGTCATGGTTTCGTTACTTTGGAGCTCCGTCCCATGGAAAATATTCTTAATCCAGTCAGTGTATCTTTTTAAATGTGCTTCTAAAAATCTGATTACAGTCGGCCCTCCATATCCACAAGTTCAGCCAATCACAGCTTGACAATCAAAGCTTGATTTCCCAGTAGATAAGGTCCCATCCTCCTGAAGAATGGGTAGCTCTTCCCATTTGCTCCCTAATAGGCAGGAAAAAACACAAACAAACCACAGCTTTCCCCCCCTTTAGGAAGCCAGTCTTTTTCCTACCTACGCTCCTAGTAGGACACATTTGGAAGAAAGTGGAGTTGACCCTTAAGAAGGCCCACAAGGTCACGTGCATTGTCATCACAGCAGTGCTGCCTTGATGGTGGCTAGGGTGTACATTCAATGAATATAGGATTTACTGAGGAGGTTTCCCTCCAGGACACCCATCTCAGGCAGAGCCTTAATAAGCTTGCTCTGGCCTCAGCCTACATGGCTGATGGGACCCTGTATGCAGTGTAGTTCTGTTCCAGAGCTCAGGCTGCAGTGGTTGCGGTCCACCGCCAGCTCTGGCTCAAGAACTGGAATGTTGATGCTAATAGAACCAGTGCCCTGGTCATAGAGGTGACTTTTTTTCTTGTGCCAAAGAAGAATGGAAAGTGGAGGACCATTTTAACCTCAGGGGTTTAAACTCTTGTCAAGAAGAGAAAGTTCTGTAGAGAGACTCTGTGTTCCATCCTAGAAGCAATCTAGCCAGGAGATTTTCTTTCATCATTGGACCTCCGGGATAGCTATTTCCTCTTTCCAATCCACTCGGATGAATGATGCTTCCTGCACTTCGCCTATGACAATCAGCATTTCCAATACAAGGCCTGCCATTCAGACTGTTCTTGGCCCCTCTGGTCTTCACAAAGATCATGGTGACCCAGGTGACCCACTGGAGAGACTCGGCCTGCATGTTTATCTATACCTGGATGATCTGTTGGTACAGGTGTACTCCTTCCATAAAAGTCAGAGAGATGTCAAGGAGATTCTCAGATCATTGAGTGAACCACTCAAAGAGCTCTTTCCGCCCCTCGTAGCATATCCATCACCTTGGAACCTGAATAGACTGGGGGGGGGGATGTATCCCTACCGCTGGACCGTGTGCACAATCCTTGGACAGCCCAAGACCAGGCAGTTGGTCCTGGCCCAGCCACAGGGCATGATGATTGTTTGTTTTGTTGGTTTTTTTGTGTGTTTTTTTATTTATATACCGCTATTCCAAAGATCATAGCGGTGAACAGCAAGTAAGCTAATTAGCAAGTAAGCTAATTTGCCCCCAACAGTCTGGGTACTCATTTTAGCGACCTCGGAAGGATGCAAGCCTGAGTCGAGCTTGGGCCCTTTTGCTGGTCTTAAACTCGCAACCTTGTGGTTTTGAGTGAATGGCTGCAGTACAGGCATTTACCCACTGCGCCACCCACTGTGGTGATGGATTGTCTTCCCTGAGCCCAGTTCCATGCCAAGCACCTGTAATGGTCACTGCTTTCCCATCAGGAGGCCATTGTGAGGAGAGATTCCTTGAAGATCAAGGTCCCTCAACAAGTCCTGTACTCTCTGCACTGGTGGATCTCCCTACTGTTCTCGGGGGATGCCCCATCTGGAGGCTGAAGCAAGTACAGATCACCACAGACATGAGCCTGAGAGGCAGGGGGGCACACTGCAACCAGGGCAGATGGGTCGGAGGAGGAACAGGCCTACAGCATCAACTGGCTGGAGCTAGGACTGCCAAGCTGGCCCTGCTAGCCTTCTCCTCGATAGTGAGAGGCAGGACAGTCCTTATACTGACAGACAACATTACCACAAAGGTGCACCTGAACTGTGAGGGTGGCATGAGGGCAGAACCCTCGGTGGAGATGTCCAGACTCCTTTTTCAGTGGTGGAGAAGAATCTCCTGTGCCTGGAAGCAGAACATCTCCACGGGGAGCTGAGTTCAAAAGCTGACTGGTTGAGCAGGACAGATGTGAACCAGGGGAAGTGGAGCCTTCACCCAAAGGTCTTCCAGGAGATCGTAAACACCCTGGGCTGGCCTCAGATGGATAAGTTCGCCTCGCCGGTGAATGCAAAGTTACCGAGGTTTGTCTCCTGTTACAAGACAGAGAAGGCGTAGCCCTTTGGCATGCTCAATCTCTGGTGGCGAACATCCCTAGTCTATGCATTCCCCCCACCCCCGATCTCTGTCCTCCCAAGGGTCCTGAGCAAGATACGGAAGGATGGCCTGAAGGTGATCCTGGTGGCTCTCAGAACTTCTGGACATGGCTTCAGAGAGGCTCCCTCTTTCTCTGCGCACAGACCTTCTAGGTCAGGGACAGCTTCACGACTGGAGGTTGAATTACAGATGTTAGTAGGCTGTGGCTACTCTCTGGAGGAATCGAGTCCATTCTTGTTTCCAGATGGCCATCAACAAATTGAATCTACAAGCATACCTTCAGGGTGTTCTACAGGTGGTGTAAAATTAGGAGGGTGAACCACCTCAGCTTCTCTGTGTCAGACATGCTGCAATTCCTCCAGGATGGCATCAGGCGCGGTCTGTGGCCTAACACCGTGAAAAGACAGGTGACGGCGATTACATCCATTCTACTGCATAAGAGGGCAACTAGGTTGGCATCTCATCCTCACATCAAGAGTCTACTTAAGGGCATGACCATCAAAGCACCCCCGACAAGACACCGGTTCCCTTCTTGGGACCTCCACACAGTCCTCAAGGCCCTGACAGTTGAGCCCTTCGAGTCTTTGAAACATTGGGCCTTGGAAGGTCCTCTTCCTGACAGCCATCACATCAGGGCTCCTTGTCCACCATAGAAGACCTGTGCATCTTCTGTCCAGATTCTGTAGTGATGGGCCTGCACCCCTCCTTTGTGCTGAAGGTCAATTCAGCCTTCCATGTCTCCCAGGACATTCTAATGCCTTCGTTCTGTCTTCATCCGGAGGACTTGGAAAAGATCTGGCACATGCTCAATGTGAGAATTGCCATCAAGATTTAAATCAAAAGGACCGATAGTTTCAGACTTTTGGACTCCCTTTTTGTCTCCTTCAGCCATTGCTCCCTAGGAAGAAAAGTGTCCCCCTTCAAGCTGAGTAAATGGATCAGAGACTGCATTGGGGCCTGCTAGGAATGTTTGGGCCTTGATCCCTCAGGAGGAGTGATGGCACGTTCGACCAGGAGTGCAGCCACATCCACAGCCCTGACCACCAATGCTTCTCTGGCAGAGATCTGCAGAGCAGCAACCTGGATATCCCCTTCCACCTTCATCAGACATTACAAGCTGGATGTCTTCCAGTCCATGGAGGTGGCCTTTGGGAGGCAGGTGCTTCAGCAGGTGATGCAAGGATCATCCGTTTAATTGTCACACTCCCTCCCTATTCTGGGGGGGGGGGCACTTTGGTAAATCCCATTCTTCAGGAAGATGGCAGCTTTTCTCCTGGGAAAAAGAATGTTGGTACTTGCCTGTGATACATTTATTTGCAGCAGATAAGGTCCCAGCATCCTGCCCACCCTTGGGTGCTATCAGCAGATCCAGGTATAACCTGATGTTCTCTGGTTTGCAGATATTTCTGTTTGTTAGTGTTTGCCTTAGTTGAACTGTTGGCCATCTGTCAATGGTGTCTTTTCACTTTGGCTGGCTAATAACCAGCTTCTTAAAGGGGGGATATCCCCTCCCTCAGGGGGCCAGGTGTGGTTTGTGGGGGGGGTTTTGGTATCCATGAGGTGGTTACGAAGAATCCACTGTATTTACATCTGTTTTCATTTGAGTCATTTGATGTTGGTATAGATTTTTAAATGTTTTTTGTAGTGGTCGCTGCTTCCCTCCCCTCATTTTATACTTGGTTTTCAACAGTGTTATTTAATGGTATGTATTAACATTTAGTTTGCATTTTATCCTGTTTGTTTTATGATACCTTAGTTTGAAAGCAGCATATATATCCTTTAAAATGAAATAAGAAATCATAGCCATAAACTGTAATTGGTTAAGTATCTAAATACATGTGATGACAGAATGAGTTGCTGAATATGTTGTCTTTTTAATTTCTCCCAGGATATCTTGGCTATACAAGTGGTTTTTCTCTGACTTGCATGGTATTTTTTCTCATAGTGGTAAGTTTTACTTGATGCTTTAGTTATATTAGAGTAACTAACTTCCAAGTTAAAGCCATTTCTTTACACTTGTGGATCTTTTCTTCACTCAAAGGGACAAAAATCCAATGGGTTTCTGATGGCTCTGAGGGATTTTCCTGCTGATATGACTAGTGCTCATATCACAGCCTTGGTTCCAGAGGGATGCAGGGTATTGACATGATTGTGACTGAGTGCCTTGTTCCTTCTGACTGAGCCCATGTGGCTTCATTGCACACAGTGAAAAGAACATAGGATGAACACAGACAGAAGAAGACCCATGCCAAATTTAACAATTTTGCAGCAATGTTAATGAGAAGACTTTTAGATCCTTACACTGTAACCTTGTAGAACTTTTCCAGATGGTTTTTGGCTTTTTACAGGCTGAACAAAAGAAAGCTCTGTTTGAACCCTTTGAATTTGTTTATGACTAGTTTGAATTACACTTTCAGGATAGTCTACAGATGATGCAAACTAAAGGGCGGAGGTGGCCAATGCACAGCCTTGTACATTTCTTTGGATGTGTTTCAAGACTTGAGGAGGCAGAGAGTGCTAAGCTCTGTCTGTTCAGTTTTCTGAGATTTTGATCCATGGTCACTTTGGTTTATCACAACCAAAAGTGGCCTTTGCTAGAGAAAAGGCAAAAGGTCTCCAAGACCTTTCAATATCATCAACCATGTGGAAAGGTCATCTGAATTGAAAATTGGAAACACTCCTTTATAGAGATTATGCTCCTGTTTGGATGATTGATTCAAGAAGGTGGTGCTGGAGAATTCTAGTTGTGGTCTACTGAAATTATGTTTTGCTGTTCCTTAGGGATCAACTTACCGTAGGCATATTTGCATGTTTTTTACCATCTACATGACACTACTGGGAAAGGGTTTTTTGGAAGGATGAAGTGATTTGCTGGCAGCTCTGTTTCCATCAAATGCAGTGTAGGCAGATTATCCTGAACCAATAGTTGAATCTGCTAATGGACTAGATGAGGGTTGATAAGCTGAGACTTACCCAGACAAGATGAAAGATATGCTAAAATATGAGTTGCCTAGCTGTCTAAGTTGTGTTCAGCCTGCTCTTAGTGGGAGTGTATTCCCAAAAGGTGCTGTTTTGTACTCTGGGAGTTTTCATAGATCGAGCTAAAGCTGATACCCTCTACCAGCTTTAGCTGATCTACTGGATGTAACTCTGTCTGGAGAGGGATAGCCTGGCTGTATCCATGCAATGCCTGGATTGTTACAATTGCTATACATGCAGCTGCCTTTGAAGATGCTAGAACTTGCTATTAGTGCAGGACAGAACAGAAAGGCTGCTCATTGAGACAGGATAGTTTCAAACAAATTACTGTGGCACTGCATCAACTACTATACTGCTTAGTACAGTATCAAAAAGTCTCAAAACAATGATACCTTTATTGGAATAACCAAAATGCACATTATACATGTTGCAAGCTTTTGAAGCTCCACTGGCTTCTTCATCATTGCAAAGGTGTTCAAAATTATATGGGAGAAAGAAAGAAAAAAATGATGATGTTAGTCATAACCCTGCATTTGGTGAAGATGTTGTGGTTGTTGTCCTCAGTTCAGAGCTACAATGGTTGTCAGTCTTATTCTAGTCCCAACTAAAAATGTTGGTCCTGACCTTTAAAAATCCCTCACTGAGGTAAGTCCAGTCAACATGAAGTAGAAAGTTCTTCCATAATTCCTGACACAAAACAGTGATAACTTTATGGGGCCAGCCAAAATGCACATTTTGGTTGGCTACAGAGAAAGAGCCTTCCCTGTTTTCCTGCTGCCCCAGCCTGTTCTGTGGATACCCTTCTTGTGTACATTTTGATGTCATGCTAAGACCTTTTGACACTCATTTTTACCTACATCCAGTTGGTAGTTCCAACTAGAGTAGGCACATTGAATCAGTGGGAACTGGATAAGTCAACATTTATGTAAATTCCATTGTTTCAGTGAATCTAATCTATTTGAGACTTACTATGAGACTTTACTGTTGTGTGCCTTCAAGTTGGTTTTGACATAGTGATCCTAGAGCAAATCTATCATGGGGTTTCATTGGCAGAATTTGTTCAGAGGGGCTTTGCCATTGCCTGCCTCTGAGGCTGAGAGAATGTGACTTGCCCAAAGTCAACCAGCAGGTTTCCATGGCTGAGCAGGGATTCAAATCCTGGCTTCTCAGTGCCTTAGTCCAGTGCTGAAACCACTGTACAGTGGGCCCTTCCCTTATGCGGAAGATCCATTCTGGACCCCCGTATAAGGGAAATGCAGCATATGCTGGAGCTCCATTAGAAATAATGGGGCTTGTGCCTGCGGTGCGGTGTGCTCACCAGGGGTGCATGCCCCATTACTTTTTCTGGGGCACACCAGGCATATGTTGCACTCGCGTATGACGCAGGCTAGCTGTTCTTAAGAATGGGACTTGCATTAATCTTTAATGTGTTTTATGGCTAACTTAAATCATTTGACATTTAAACTGTTAACATTCTTAATATTTTAATCAGCTGTATTTTTGTTTTGATTGTTTACTTTTATTGAATATCATACTGGTTTATGATGATAAACCAACCTTAGGGCATTTGCTAGTATAACTTTTACATAACTTTAATTAAAAATAACAGTAAATTTGTTCTAATAGTTTTCAATTCTGGGTGTTTATTTCAGGTGATCTACAAGAAATTTCAGCTTCCCTGTCCTCTTCCAGGAACAAATACAAATAGAACAGACTCGACATTTTCAAACTCTAGTTTTGTCTATGAGGATATGTGCACACCCAAGTATGTGACCTTTAATTCTAAGGTATGTTTCTCTCCACAGTTTTTGTCATATCATCCTACTTATAGGCATTTCTATAAGGAAAATAGTGTTTTGCATAGAAAAGATCACATGTTCTTTCTAAAGCATAACTGTGCATAGAAGTTGGAAAATCTTGTCACACAGTTAGATAGTAGAGTGCATAAAAGAAGAAAATTGATTAGGCAGGATCCCAAGGAGCAATCCCTTTGATGGAACTGCTAATGGAATGACCCCCCCCCCATTGCATCCCCTCCTCCGTTCAGCTTCAAATTGTCCTCAGGGGGATGGGGAAACCCTCTAGGGCAGGTTGCCAGAAAGCACACAGGACTGAAAGGATAAAAGGAGAGGAAGAAAGTCCTGTCATGGCGATGGGCATCTAGTTAGAGAACATTGGATTTAGGCCAAAGTACAAGAACTTAGTTTAAAATGTGCTTATAAGAGCAGAGAACAGGTAAGCACCATGTTTAAGAATGCCAGAAATGGATTCCATTTTAAGTTTTAGGTTTACATTAAATGTTGGAACATACACTCAGTCTACTGCTGGAATTTGCTGACTTGAGAGGCTGTAAAATATCTTTCCTTTCTTGAAAAAGAGAGTAGTCAGAAATCTTTTGAGACTCTTTTAGGTATGTTACATCTTGTCTTAGAGATGGAGGTTAGGTGACAAATAGGAACTTTGCCAGCTGAAGGACTCTACGAACAAATATGGTTTTACAAATCCACTGTTTATCCAATGTGAAGTTGAAGGCTTTCATGACCAGCATCCATGGTTTTTTGTGGGTTTTTCGGGCTATGTGGCCATGTTCTAGAAAATTTTCTTCCTGACATTTTGCCAGCAGATGCTAGCGAAACATCAGGAAGAAAATTTTCTAGAACATGGTCACATAGCACGAAAAACCCACAAAAAACCACTGTTTATCTTCTGCAACTTCAGTTCTGCTTTTTTCTTTCATACCAGAATTTTTCCCTGTGTAATATTCAAAGGTCCTTGGACATATATGTAGTAAAGAACATTCAAGTAGGCAAGTGCCTCAGCTGCAGAAAAAGGGAAAAAAATGTAGAAATTACCTTGAATATTCTGCTGTCTTAGATATGGTTTGCAGAAATGCAAAATATTGCATTGAAAAAGCACCTAAAAAGAGTGCCAGTGTAGTGTAGTGGTTTGAGTGTTGGACTGTTACTTGGAGAGCAGGGTTTGATTCCCCACTGAGAGCATTTCTGAAGAGCAGTGTATAAATACAATCAATCAATTAATACTGTGTGTCCTTGGGCAAGTCTAACTCCTTCAACCTAAGAGAATGGCAATGGCAAACCCCCTCTGAAGAAATTTGCCAAGAAAACCATATGTCTTTATGATCACCATAAGTCAAAAATGACTTGGAGGCACACAGCAGCAACAACAACAACCAATCTTTTAAGCATTATACAAATTACTTATTGGCCTGAATCCATTTGCCAGTTGCAACTAGAATAGATCCATTGAAACAATGGGATTTATGCAACTGTTATCACTCAGCAGTTGAGTCTAAAGTACTCTAGTCAGGACTAGCAGTTGTGATGAGACAAAAAAGTATGTAACAGACACAAGAAAAGAGATGGTGAGCAAATTAAGTACCAATTTTTAACTTGCCATTTTATAATGACTAATTTGGACAGATGCAGCTCAGTCTCACTTTCCCACTCCTTCTGTAGCAGCCAAGTAGAGTGCCCACTGAGAGCTGACAGTCCATGGAGAGGAGGAACTAATGTAAAGCCCTGCTCTGCCTTGCTGAAGCAGTCAAAGAGTAAAATCTAATAACAACTTTATCTCTGCTAGATATCCTGGTACTGAAAAGGCATTTTTGAAATGTCATTTTATACATGTTATTAAATAGGTATTATCTATTCAGTGATAGATCCTTATGTGTAAAGATACATAATTAAATATCACAATTAGGGTTGCCCCATGCCATTGTATTTCCTGTTTCTATGGATGGTTGTGAAAGCTGGACAGTGCAGAAAACCCATTTTCCATGTGGTGTTGGAGAAGAATTCTGAGAATACTGTGGACCACTAAAAAGACCAGTGGATAAGTCCTACAGCAGACCACCCCCAAACTCTCCCTGGAAGCAAAGATGACTAAATTGAGGTTGTCATATTTTGGCCATACCATGAGAAGAAGGGACTCACTAGAAAAGTCTGTAAAGCTTGGTAAAGTGGAGGGCAATAGGTGAAGAAAAAGACTGCATTCCAGATGGATAGACTCAATTAGAGAGGCCATTGCCATGAGTCTGCAGGAGCTGAACAAGGTGGTTGGGGATAGGGCGACTTTGAGGTCTCTAATACATAGGTCACCGTGATTCAAGGTTGACAAAGGCAATTATCAACAACAAATCTATTCAGTTAACATGTGGACTTTTCTCTGGCATGGGTCTTCTATTTTTAGAATCTGGAGGGTGGACCAAATGTGATGCTATTTCTTATTGTTTACATCACTTAAGTCACTTTTCCCTTCTTGTGACTTTCAATCTATGAGGAAAACCCCTTCCCTCTTGTATAAATATCTGAGGTATACTTTGCTGTAAAATACTTTGGTTAGCGTGGATATTCAATCAAGCTGCAGACAAGTTTTTACTAAAAAAATAACAGAACATTATTTAGAAATTGTTTCAAGCAATAGGTATTTGTTTGTGGGTGACTAAGGCATTTGTTCCTT
Organism: Sceloporus undulatus; assembly: GCF_019175285.1. Classification (NCBI taxonomy): domain Eukaryota; kingdom Metazoa; phylum Chordata; class Lepidosauria; order Squamata; family Phrynosomatidae; genus Sceloporus; species Sceloporus undulatus. The sequence continues at coordinate 62,301,378 of NC_056526.1, forward strand.
CGTGTATTTGTGTTACTTGTTTCATTTGGGAGTTTTACTTTCTTAGTTTCAATTTTGTTACAATGACAGTTTCCTGTACACCACTCTCCTCCTTTATTAGGTTACTGTTACCAAGGACCCTCACACAGTCCTTCTTCTGGCTTTGAACCTAATTAATAAACCTGCTACTATGACTATCTATATCCCTCAGGATATCTCTCCACTAGTACTCAGAGTTCTTCACTAATATTAAATCCCTCCTTCCTAGATTTTAACACTCTGTTTCTATCTAGAAACCACACAATAACTATCTCTCTCTGGAACCCTCACTGTAACTGACCCCTCTCATCAGTCAGCTTAACCCTATCTGAATCTAAGTCACCAACCGATTATTTTTCATTCACAGCCTTCGATTTGTTTGGCTGCTGCCAGCTCACTTTCCATTGGCTTTTGCTCAGGCTGGTGAAATCCTGCCTTCTCTCCATACCAAGTGGCTTAGATCAATAGGCTCTCTTCCCCTGATTGGAGAATTTTTCCTCCAGTGGAAGGAATTGTTAAATTAGAGTGAAGGCATTTCTCATCCCATCACATTATATGGCATTTGGCCCCACATTGCATTATCATACTGGCCAGCAGCATAGCTTAAAACTATTTTGGACTAGAACTCCCAAAATCCTCCAGCCACTAGCCATGCTGGCTAAGGGATTCTAGGAGTTGTATTCCACAAAAGTATTATTTCCATGCTCTGGGCAGCATTATACATGACATGCAGCTATTAAAGACAGAGGAGTCATTCCCCCACTCCTGAGCAAAAAGGTGGTAAACCTAGTTGAAGAGTGTGTGTGCTGGTGGGGATATATCAATTTCAGACATTTGAAACGGAAAATTTATTAATGAGACTGGAAAATATATTCACTATGCTGATACTCAGTTTTGTTTTTGTTTCTAAACAGACAGTATATGCTTTGCCCACCATTGCATTTGCATTTGTGTGTCATCCTTCAGTCCTTCCAATCTACTGTGAACTTAAAGAGTAAGAAAATATTTATTGTTCTGTTATGAAAGTGAACCCACATGTCTGCAAAATATTGGTACGAAATTCCACTCTGCACTCCTGTCAATTCTCAGAGCAAAGGAACTTTTATTTTAACAAAGCAATAGACTCACTTGTCATCTGTAAATGCATGGCTGACTCAGGGCACAAACAGACAAGTCAAAATAAAGCTGTTTTGGATCACTTTGGAAGTATGCTGTTTAAATGACACACACATCTTAAGAGGCCAGAAGCTGCACCAAAGCTGCACTCTAGTCCTTAGGACTGGAGTGTGGCTTTGGCACGGCTTCCCGCCTCTTAGGACGCATGCATCATTTAAACAGCATACCTCCAAAGTTATCTGAAGCAGCTTTATTTTGGCCTGTTTGTTTGGATCCTCAGTTTGAATAGGCATCAAAACAACCATAATACTTTCTTGAACCTGGCATTTTAGACAGCAAACAACTACTACAACAACACCATCATTTACTGCTGAGGTATTGCCCCTCCTTACCAGTGGCCATACTGGTTGGAATATTCTGGGAGTTATAGTCCACATTCCAATATTCAGTTCTCCTTGTGACTACTGTTTGCTTGATACACAGCTTTTCAGACCTAAGAATTAAGGGGTTTGGAATCATAAATTAACTAGAGCTCATTTTGAGTTTTTAGGTTTTCCTTCTCTTTTCTAACCATTACAGTTTCTGATGATTGTTGTTCCATAAATTGTGAAGTCTAGAAACCTATTTTTTAATTCTCAGAATTCTGTCAAGTTTCTAGGCTGCATAAGACTGGTTCATGTCTCCAAGCCATACCTTACAGTTTTCTTTTTCTAGACTTTTTGACTGTACTAAATTATTTTGTTAGATATTGACAAAATTTGCTGTTTGGTAAGCAGCAAGCAATATTATTTAATATGATATGCTCCCCTTTTAATTTTAAAAATGGTAACTATCAGAAAGCCTGACTGGATTCACACACAAAGTAGAAGGGATGTAATACATGAGAAAGAAGAGTAACTCACAAGAACATAGAAAGCTGCCATATATTGATCCAGATCATTGGACCATCTAGCCTAGTACTGTTGACAAGGCAGGGTTCTCAAGAGTTTCAGGCTAGATAATTGCCTGCTATAAATTAGAGATGCTTCTTGCATTTTGAAGCTTGATGGTGGCTGTTGTTTTTAATTTCTTGGCTCACTATGGTTCTGATAAACCCTGTCCACTTCAAGGACAGCTACTTATCAAGGGAGGAATGTTCCTCTTGGCCCTCTGATACCAAATAAGTCTTTGAGAGAGTGTGTTTTTATCACGATATGATATTGACCCATGCAACCTCCACAGTTGTCTTGATCCTTCTTGGGCCTCCCAGCAGCAGCTGTTTACAGGGAGAGGGGTAATGCTCATTGTTAAACCATATACTGTATTTGATATCATTAGTTGGGCCCTGAGAATGAGTTCATTTATCCTGAGTCAACTGTAGATAAATGGCTACAGTGCCATAATTGAAGTGTATTCACATTATTATTGGAAGCCTGCATGTTATTGGAGGCCTGTCCGCTGCCATTAGAGGAATATTACCATGAATGGGATATTACCAATGAAAAGTCACTCCATTTATGTAATTTTCTCCATTAAAAACTTTGCTTTTAATTTGTAATTTTGATAGGATCTTGCCAGTTAATGTTAGGACACTACCGCATTACACTATTATAGCACTATTCCATTTTTCCTGCTATGGCTGTCTCCTGCTGCATTTGGCATTCATAGTTTTGTGAGGCTTAAGAGCTCTTTGGCTGATAATTCTAAATGCCCTTTCCTAAACTGCAAATCCTAGGATACCAGAGAAAGTAGCTATAGCAATATAAGTGGAATAACAGTATTATAACAGTGTAGTGTGGTATTGTCAATAGTCACTGTTTCTTTGCTCTGAACTGCTTATTGTATATTGTATCTAGCTGCTCCATGTTAAATGGATGTGAGCCAACTTGACAGGCAGCACACAAATATAATAAATATAATGGTGTGGAAAATATTTAAGTGGACTGGACTTTACAAGGATACAGCAAATGGCTGCACTTTTTGAGTTACTCATTAGAAGAATCTGTACGGTTGTGTCTGTGTACTGCCCAGATCACATCAAACATTCCTCCTACAGGGTGCAATTATATGTATTATAAAAGCAAATTGTGAACCATCCCTTGAGTTATTAACACCAGGACAAGATGGAATGAGAAGTAGACCATTGTTTGGTCCAAGTCATTCTTCTTCACCATTTCTTTTAGAGGTCCCAGGAGTCTCAAGTCTCAGTGATGAATTTGATTGTATCAAGATATATTGTCTGTATTGTGTATTCATGTATAGTACAAAATAATAATTTTGCTTCCCCTGCCTCCTTTTTCCCCCCCAGTCGCTCACAGAAAAAGATGCAGATGGTTTCAAAAATCTCTTTCTTTGCCATGTTTCTCATGTACTTCTTAACTGCCATTTTTGGCTATTTGACATTTTATGGTAGGTAAGCAGTTTTTGGTCATGTGTATAAAAATCTAGGCAGTTTTTTCTGTCTTATTGTTCTTTTAAACAAAATGTTGGTGTGAGGAAACCTGT
>NC_056526.1:62305005-62380005 GCF_019175285.1 Sceloporus undulatus
TGTGTGTGTGTAAAAATATGTCTTACTATCTGCTCTCTGATTTTTTATAATGATGTGAGTTGTTTCTTCTTTACTCTCACCATACACAGAGAGGGGAGATACAAATCTGAAGATCCTATGCTCATAGGATAACATATTCTCTTTCCCTGCATGTACATTCTTTTGTGTTCTGAAGGAAAGTGTGGGGAGGAAACTTCAAAAACTGGGTCACAGCCCCTTCACACTGTGGGGAGGAATATGTGTACTGATCAATAAGTGTTTTATGAAAGGAGCAAGAGGAACCCTACACAAAAAGTTGCCTTCAAGTAATTTCTGACTTATGGTGACCCTAAGGCAACCCTATCAGTGGGTTTTCGCTGCACGATTTGTTCAAGGGGGGGGGGTCACTACCTTCCTCTGGGGCTGAGAGAGTGCGATGCCCAAGGCCACCCAGTGAATTTCTGTGGCTAAGATAGAATTCAAACCTTGCTTTTCCAGTATCCTAGTTGAGTACTGAAACCACTACACCATATTGGCTTTCACACAAAATGTTAGGCTTATGTTATATCCTGACAGCATAAGAAACAACATTTTGCAACCTATTACTAGCACAGATCTATGGTTCCTCAGTCATGTTCAGAGGCTTGGAGCCTTGCTCTCTAAAGGACTAACCTATCTTATTATGAACCTGACCAGACATTAAAAGCTTCAGGAGAATACTGTTGCCTATGGAGACCTATATATTGGACATATGGAAGAAGACTTTCTCTTGTTTGGCTCAAGATTGTGGAATACATGGCCATTTAAACTGTTCTGCTTATTTGAATGGTATCATTGTTTAATTTTCAGTGATGTTTGTTAGTTGTCTTGAGCACTATTTTTATAGTAGAAGAGCAGAATGAAATATAATACATACAGAAAAACGTCATCATTGATACATTAGAGCATCTTAAAACAACAGACAAATCCTATAGGAAATCCAGTTAATAAGAACTGGGTTAGCCCTGTTTGAAAGCTTGAAGTTGCAAGCTAAAGAAACAAAGACTGAGGAATATAGGTCTATCTTTTAAATATAGATTTTCCCCTCATCTTTTTTTCACATGGATTTCATTGTGGGGTTTATTTGGAATTTCATTGTTTAGCAACATGTTAGACATTCATAAAGAACATAGTCAATGGAAATAGTTATTTTTAAACATGTCATTGCTGAGCTGGGGCTAGTGTGAGCAGGGTTCAAATCTCTGCCTGGTCATGATCCTAGGAAAGTCACACACTCTCAGCTTCAGAGGATGGGAATGGCAAACCCCCTCTATAGAAACTTACCAAGAAAACACCTCAATATGGTCCCCTCAGGCTCACCATAAATCAGAAATTATTTGAATATAGGCTACTACCAGGCACAATTCAAAGTGTTGGTTATGACCTATAAAGCCCTATACGGCTCAGGTCCAGGCTATTTGGCAAACCATAGCTCCCTGTATGAACCACCCCAGGCTCTGAGATCCTCAGGAGAGGCCCTTCTCTCAGTCCCAACACCATCACAAGCACAGTTGTTGGGGGCATGAGAGAAGGCCTTCTCTGTGGCTGCCCCTAGACTCTGGAACTCGCTTTGCAGGGAGGCCAGAATGGCTCCCTCCTAGCTGTCTTTCCATCAGCAGGCTAAGACATTTTTATTCAGGCATGCTTTTAAAACAGAAAGTTTTTACAGAATGGGCTGGGGATGTTGTATTGTTTTACAGTTTACTGTTTTTAAGTGCTTTTATCTTTTTAAGCTATATTTTATTCTTTTAGCAAGTGATCTGTTTTAAGATTGTAATAGTTTAATTCTATTTTAATGCCCTCTTTTGTATATTGTTAATTGTACTGTTATTTTAAATAGTAAGCCACTCTGAGTTCCAATTTTGGGGGGAAAGCAGGATAATAATAATAATACAACATCTGAAATCATCATGATTTCTTAGACCTATTTATAAAATATTGAATTTTACATTAGTTGTAACTGCCTGGAATTAAATGAATTTATGGAAAATGCTCTGAGTTAAACATGTGCATTCAGGGAATTATTTCTCCAAACAGGTTGGAGTTCACACCTACACAAGAAGCAAACTCCAACTAAAAATAAGCTTCCAGTGGGTTCAGTGGGACTTACTCCCAAACAAATATATATCAGGTTTCAGCCTGGATGAAAATTTCAAGGCTCACTGGAGCATAGCTTAAAGTGGTGTTTTCGATCCAGCTTGCTTCGTTGCCAGCTCTGTTGTCTGTAGATTAATCACATTTTGTTTGAGATGGCTCTTGCTAAGTGGCAACTTCTATAAATTAATTGCTTAAGTGCTGGCACAACCCTGTCCTTGTCTTTCCTGCAGAAAAAGTGCAGTCCAATCTGCTTCACAAGTACCAGAGTAAAGATGACATCCTGGTCTTAACAGTCCGTGTTGCTGTCATTGTTGCAGTTATACTCACAGTCCCAGTGTTGTTTTTCACTGTAAGTTTTGTTTGTAAATGTAGTAATTCTAGTTCCTAAGTATAAATATAAAGTACTAATTATTTAGTTAGTTACATACTGTCTTTTTGAAGAGTGGACTCCAGTTTATCAGCAAACCAGTTTGGCAGTTTTAATCTCCATCAGGAGTCATTCTTTCATAATGTCAGTGGCTTTAATGTTAATAGATTTCACCAATATATTGTTCCTGGGAAGTGGGCGGCGGGGTGGTGGTGAAAGTGGGAGTGGGCAGGATCCATATACATATGCATCCATGCACACAAGCTTCTTGAGGATTTCAGCTAAATTCAGAGAGAAAGGGGTAGTCCTGAACAGATGGCAGATAGTCATCATCCTTGATCATCAAAAAGTCCTGATGTTTCAAACCTGTGAGCTCTGACTGCTATCTCTTTACACATCTCTTTGCCCCTCACAGTAATCTGTCTGCCATTCCTACAGAGAAGCTGCATTTCTAAGACTCATTGCTCAGCTTTTTCAGTCCATGCACACTATCTAATATGTAGCTGATTCACACTTCTCCATTGCACCTGCTCACATCTTGCAGTATTTCTTCACCCAACAATATGACAGATATGAACAACAATAATAATCTCCTCAAGGTAGTGCAAAATTCTCTACTGTCATGAAGTCATATTGTCCTTGCTCCTAGAGGGGCAAGATCCCATCTGTTGTGTCAGGGCTGAAGTGCTAAAAGAGGAGCAAGTTGTGGAAGATGCATTCTGGAAACCTCACCTGGATCTGTTCAGGTTTTATGAGTTTATCAAGAGAATCATGCAAAAGGTCAAGTTGGGTTATCAGGGTACGGTGGTGACATTCAGGATTTAGTTTCTCTGAATCCCTTAACCATTCCAACCTTAGTGCATACCATTCCACGCTTTAGTGTAGGCTCAGATAGGCAAGGGAAGGCAGAAACAGTACATATTTTGGTTCAGAAAACCATTTAATCATTTCCCTTTTCTGCTTGATTCATCACCGGAAGTCTAATTTTCTAGGCTCTGTTTTAAAAAAGGATGAGTTTTCAACTCTGGCAAAAGAATAATTAATTTTGACACTAGAACAAACAATGTTAACCTTAAAAGCCTGCAGCTGCAATAAATAGCATCTGCTGGAAATGCACACAGTTCTCCCACACCCTCTTTCCATTTCACTCACAGTCATATATGTCCTACAGAATGACTTTGGAGCCAGGCAAAATCTAAGTTCAATACACAGAACCAGAGGGAGGGGATGAAATAGTTGTGCAGGATGGCTTTCCCTTGCAAATTTTGCCTGACAGATGTCTTCTTCTTTTCCTACAGGTGCGCTCTTCTATTTTTGAGCTCGCTAGAAAAACCAAATTTAATTTATGCCGTCACATTGTGGTTACTTTGATCCTTTTGATGATTATTAATCTGTTAGTTATTTTCATACCTTCCATGAAGGATATTTTTGGAGTTGTAGGTACAGTATTCTAATTATATTTCAGTATTATTTTTTGTCTTTAAAGTAAACTTAATTTTGTCTATTATAACAAATAAAACAAAATTCATGTGTTTGATTGTCACAGGAGTAACTTCTGCCAACATGTTGATCTTTGTTCTCCCATCTTCCCTCTATTTAAAAATTACCCACCAAGATGGCTCAAAACTGATTCAGAGGATTTGGGTAAGTTTTCTGAACTAAAGCTTAAATTGAAATGACAACCCTAGAATGACCCACTGAATCAGTGGGAATGAGATAAGTGTTTATTTACTGCTCATAAATTGATTCAAAGGGTGTGCTTTAATTGGGATTAGGAATTGCACTGAATTTCAAGAGTTATCAAACGTTACCATTATAATATCCCCTAAACTTTCAAAAACTGTGCATTTCACAAAATGTTAAAAAGGTTTTAAAAATCACCATAAAGAGCCATGTGTATGCCTCAGTACACAAGTAGAACTGTGGTAAGAACTGGCTTCCTCATTCATTTCAGTGGATATAGGACAAATCCATACTCACAAAAAAATTTGTTGGTATCTCAGGCCCGGTACATACCACCCTGAAAGGGCGGACTGGAGGCGGCCGGTACTCCTACGGAGGGACACTGCAGCAGCCAAACTGCGTGGCATCCCTCCGCCCCAAAAAGAACCTGGAAAAACTGGGTTCTCTTGGGAAGCCGTGCGCACATCACAAGTGCACCATTGGCACACTCGTGATGTAAGTGATGCGCAGAGACAGCTATATGCTGCACATAGCTTACGTCACAATTGCAACCCCAATATGGATGGGAGGATGCCATTACGCTGCTGCCAAGACGTCCTAGGGTTAGTGTGCGGTCCCTAACCCTAGAATCGCCGCCTGGATGCTGCTTCTTGGCAGTATGTACTGGGCCTTAGTTCCCTGCAAGATACTGTTAGAGAGTTTTTAAAAAAGGGATGGGGGGTTATAATAAAAATAAATAACTTTCCAAGCTCTCTTGGATTGGAGTGTTTGTACTGCTGACAAACCAGGTACTCAGGGGATGCTCCTTGTCATGAAGGCCCTATTCTGATGTAACAAAACCAGACAGAGCAACCTTGGGAAAACACTACCACACTCTTCATTATAGTCAACTCTCCATTTTTTGCGGGGATCCATTCCAGAACCCAAACACACACACACTGCGAAAACAGCAACTTGCCAGTATTCAAGCCCTATAGGGGAGCGCGCCCCATTGAAAGTAATGGAGGTCACCCCTCCATGAATATTCAAGACCGCAGACCTCAAGTTGGAGAAAGGAGGGGCAACTGTACTGTTTACAAGGTTGAGATAGGGTTAGTGTTTTGTGGTCTGTGGAATCAATCCCCATCCCGTGAGATATTTTTTGTCAACATAGAACACATTACTATGTGAGGTTATATCCATTGCAATTAACCAGTTGCAATTCTTGTTGAATTCAACCTCTTTTTATCCCTAAAATAAGGAGAGAGAAGTTTGAAGAGAGAAACCCATTTATACATTTAAGCTCCCTCTGTAATTGGTAGCCTTAATTACAATCACAGGGGTGAGTAGGAATAATCAGCATAGCATAGGCTCCTCTATTTAGACCTCTTCCAATATGTGGGAAATGGGAAACAGGGCCAATGGTGTTGCAGAGTTACCAGTCAAGTCCCATTTCATATGATATTAATTGTATGATTTCCTGTTCCTAAATAAGCGTAAGGTGGCCCAGTTTTCCAATGCCATTTGAATTCAAGAAATAGCTTGTATTAAAAATGAAATGCCATCAAAGGTTTTAATCACAGAATGGGATGCAGATCATCATAACTAACTGGTAACATTACTGATTCTCAGCACATATCTGGATTTTTTTCTGCTTTTCCACTAAGATGCTCCATTTAGTTTTGTATCCCATTATCATTTTTTTAAAGTTTCTTTATTTAAAAAAAGTTGTATTAGCTGAAATTCTTTCCATTTCTGGTTCTAGGCTTCTCTCTTTTTGGCACTGGGAATATTGTTCTCCCTTGTTAGCATTCCTCTTGTCATCTACGACTGGGTACATTCAGGAGACATCGCTGATAGCAACTGAGACACTGAGAAGAACATGTTTTCATTTTGCTACTCACCAAATTTGTATCAGGCCATTTTGTCAGTATATCTCATTCTTCATGAGGTTTCCACATCAATTTTTTTTAATTGAAATACTAGTAGGAGATGTTTTCCTGCAGGAGACAGACATTTTACTGTAATATTTCATGCTGTTTTCCATGTTCCCACAAGCTACGGCATCAGTATTAATTTCATGATTATGGTAGTACAATCCTACATGTTCATAGATTTGTCCATGAGTAACAGGTATTCTGTGTGTGGTTGTTAACACAAAAATAACTGAAGGATGCTCTCTACTTAGGTCATATACTTGCAAGCTCATATATCAATTTATGTTCAATTTAAGATCAATTAGCCAGCCTTAATCAGATGTAGCTTTCAGTTCTTGGAAATAATTTTGCATCTACCTGACTATACTGATATAGCCGTGTGGTCACTGGATAGGTAATTTAGTGTTTGGTTACCGATCACAGCTGGAACAGTGTTAATATCAGTAAACACAGCTTGTATATAATTTAGCCTTAGTAGTTCACCCCTATGGGAGTTGTCTTTGTACATTCCATTTTGTATTAATCTGTGACAATTCGTGCACATATATTATCTATCTTTTCCCCCCAGAAATAGTTTATATTCAAAACAGAGTTTGGCAGTTACTATAGCTTTCAGATTTTCCCAGCCAGCCTGAACAATCAGTGGCTCTTTGTTGGTCAATGAAGAGGCAGGTAAAGAATTTGGGGAATTATACTTCAAAAAAAGGGCAGTTCAAACAGTCAGAGATTACAAAGGTGTTGATAGTGTGCATTTCTAGCAACTGCATAATACATCAGTCTAGAACTGCAGAGTTGATAAGTTGTTGAAATGTTCAGAGTTTTCCTAGAGAAGATTGCTTAGACCTTTGCCCCTCCAGCTGTTCTGAACTACACGTTTCATAATTATTCGCCACTGGCTATGCTGGATGGAGCTTAAGTCCAAAGCATCTAGAGAATCAAAAATATCTTTTCCTGGCTTAGACTTTCACCTAACCATTTCAAACCTGGATCCTTTTTATTCTTACAAATGGTTATGAAGCTGAATGAACACATAAGCAAAATGCAGCAGTGTTCAGTATGTTCGAACTCTCTCAGCCTCTGGTTTGCCTTAGGGTTGTCGTAGGTCAGAAAATGACTTGAAGGCACAAAAACATCCCAAGTGTGGTCTGACCAAAGCAGAATAAGTGTCACTACTATTTTGCTTGAACTGACACTATTTTCTTATTGATACAGCCTGTAACTGCATTGGGGTTTCTGGGCATTACATCACACTGTTGACTCATGTTTAGTTTGTGGTCTACAATGTCTAGATTCTTTAGAACCCCCTGTGCTCCTTGAACATTTATACTTTTGCCTTTGTATTCATTTGGCTTCATAACCAGCCTGTTTCTACAACCAGTCTGTTTACACCCAGTGTCATGCTAGGGAAAAGCTACTTTAAAAAAAACACTTCCCCCCCACATTCCTTATCCATGGTTAGTAAAATTCATGGTTAGTAAAATTCTGGGAATTAACTGTCTCAAACTCTGATCAGCCTCTATTTTGATGACAGACTCTGTGAAATGTAGATTGTTGTAATGCACTCTACATGAGGTTTCCCTTGTAGACAACTGAGAAACTTTAACAGCAATTGAATGTTGTTGCCTGACTACTGAAGGCATAGGACGTCATGATCCTATGACATTAACCTTTACTATCATTTGCTGTCAAGTTGACTTTGACTTAGAGTGACCTTATGAATGGGAGACTTCCAAGATCCTGTGACCAACAGCCTTGCTCAGGTCTTGCAAACTCATGACCATGGCTTCCTTGATTGAATCAACCCACCTGTCATGCACCCACCTCCCTCTTTCTCTACTGCCTTCCATTTTAACAGGCATTATCATCTTTTCCAGTGAGTCACATTATCTCTTGATAGGTCCAAAATATGACATATTCAGTTTAGTCATCTTTGCTTCTATTGAGAGACTACACCACATTAGTTATCACTTGATTTATGAGCCATAATTCATAGATCTGCTTTACACCTATAAATTCTTGTTTCATGTTCCATCCTTTCTGGTCACTGGGATAATTTTTTAAAATGGTAAGATTGTGCCCCTTTTCATCTTACCTTTTCTTACCAAGTTTTAGAGGCTTCTGGGGATATATATTGCTAAACTGAGGAACAGGCAGGGGGCATTTTAAAGATGACTCTTGTGTCTACACAACTGCCCATTCCTTGGTTTCTGTTGTATTATTTTTCAGTCAAATTCTATTTTATTATGTTTTCTGGTGGTAAGGCAAGTTTTTTTTTTATTTTAAGAGGTTTTCAAAATTGTTGGTGTTCATTTTAATCTATTTTATAAACTACAGTGGACCCTTGTTATACGCTGGGGTTTGGTTCCAAGATCTCCCGTGTATAACAAAATCCGTGTATGCTCAAGTCCCATTGAATATAATGACATAGCAAAATGGTGTCCCTTATAAAAAATGGAAAATCAAGGTAAATTTATACTTTTTTGGAACATTTTCAAACCGTGTATGCTTAAATCCGTGTATAAAAAATCCGTGTATAAGAAGGGCCGACTGTATTCTGAAATCTTTACAGTTAAAAAGATCTATATAAATTTAACTATACTATAAATGAGTAATAAAAATAGGAGGAATTCCCCATATCAAGAACCACTTGAATTTCAAACAATAAATTCCATTGAATAGACAGGAAGCAGATCTCTGAGTGTGTGTTTTTCACTCAAAAAAAGCCTCCTCTAAAGCACATGAGGGAAATAAATAATTCTTCTCTCCCCAGGTGTGTCTGTTTCCTAGATCCTCCAAATTTTAAAAAATAGATCTAAAAGACTCCCTTCCATTGCCTTCACTGGCAAGGTTAACCCCCCCCCCTTAGGCCATTGTTATGCGGCACCGTCCAAACAGTGCGCGTAACAATGACATCATGCACGAACTGTGTCCAGATGGCGTGGCATGCACATGATATCTCCATGCTGCCCCAGGCTGCTTATGGCAGCCTGGCGGAGGCACGGAAAGGAGCTCTGAAACCTCCATATCATGGCCGCATCAGCAATGGAGAGGAGAAAAGGGCCGCAGCGGCTGCCGTTCTCTTTAGCACCGGGCATGAAGCTCCAAGGACACCCGTTTTCAAGGCCAAAGAGAAGCAGCATTTTGCCGCTTCACTTTGGCCTGGAAAAATGGCAGATTGGGGCCGCAGGGCTACCGGTGAGGCTGCCCTGGCCCCAATACATCTTTGGGGCGGTCTGTACCGCACCATAGATAAATCTCCTTGGTGCCATTTTAAAGACTCTTTAAAAAGTTTTCTGAATTAACAAGCCCCTTATTTTGTTTTTGCTTTTCCCCTCATCAAAATAACAGTCTAAAACAAAATAGGCATAAAAGAAGAGGTTTAACTTGTGCAAATAATGTTGTGTACTTATTGGCTCAATTGTATGTTCCATATGAGTGCCAGGAAAGCAGATTTCATAAACTGTCTTGAGTAACCATCTGCAGTATGATATGGGAAATGGAGAAATGTCATTTTCCTGCAGGTTTCTATGGCACAGAAACTTGTTTCAAAACCAATCAAGATAAAGTAGTAACTAATATGGAGTGCAGACCTATGCATGTTGAGTCCCACTGAGTAACTCTGTCAATCCTTGCAGCCTAAGAATGAGAACCAGATGATCACTTGGTAATCTCAGCTGTTTGGACTCAGTAAATTCACTTCTAATGTTGAAGTGGGCCTTGTTTGGACTCAATAAATTGCCTTCTGATATAGCTGGACCCTGGTGCATTCTTCCCTAACCCAGTGCCCTTCAGTTATTTTCAATTACAGCACCTGTCATCCATTCCCATTGGCCATGCTGATTGGGCTGATGGGAATTGTGTTCTACAACTTTTAGAGGATACTATGTTGGAGAAGACTGCTCTGTTGTTTGTACAGAACAATTGCACATGCTCACTGGGTTTTAGCCGCAACTGCTTCAGTGACTGCTATCAAATATAGAGATCTTTTTTTCTTTTGATGATAATGATGATTGATTTTTGGATCATTATTATCCATTCTTTGCAATAGCAAGTGTTTGCTTTATTAAGTTCTGATTCTGGAACGTTATCATCCTGATATTCAGCCATTTATACATTTTTAACCAAAATTTATGGGAGCAACTGTACATATTTAATTAGAATCATTTCACATTTTTATAAATATTTTGCCTCTTTGTGGAATGTGTACTATTTTGGAATGTCTTGCCATTTCTTCAAAGTGCTTTATCTTTATCATATTGTTCATCTTCAAAATTGCTTTGTGAAGTATGTTGGTAATAGTCCTATTTTACAGATGGACAGTTGAGGCCAAAAAAGTAAATGACTTACTCATGGCTGAGCAAGGATTTGAATTAAGATCTCCAGACCAAGTCCAGCAACTTATCTGTTAAACAGATTTTCTTTAAAAAAGATATTAAAGGTTTTGAACAATAACACAAGGTGCAAGCAAATTGTGTCTGGGTCTCAAATGATTTATGAAGCTTTGCACTAGTTTTTTTTTAATTCTTAGAAATAACTTACTCAGTGATTGTCTTATGAGCCACTAAAATATTGTGGCACATTTGCAGATAAATTAGCACGTTACTAGCAATGGATAGTGGCAGCACACAAAGTGCTTGGTGGGGTGGGAAGAGCACATCTCTAGGTCATACGCTAGGACTGATAGGAGTGTTGTACAAACTGAATGATAGCTGGTTCACCAACCAAAAAGTTGGAAGAGTTCATAAGGAGCATCTACCACCCTGCCATACAGAAATACAAAAACCCATATTTAGGAACTATCCAGCGTGTCTGATTATTATTATTTTATTCCAATGAAAACTAGAGAGAGATTTCAAAGAGAATAATCCAGAATTCTATTGACTTAAGTTTCCTGTATCAGCCTCAATATATTCTTTTCCTACACTTTCTCTGTGTCTTTTGATAGTGACCAGGAGTGATGTTAAAATATCTTTTCCCAACAGGGAAATATAGCACATACTTCCTTAGTACACAAATCATTAGACTTTTTCAGAGAATCCTCTGTCGTCCCATTTTCCTAGCTGCTTTCAAAATGTCCCTCTTTCTCTTCCCCCCCCCCCCAAATTTCCTCCTTCATCATTCATTCTTTAATTGATGCAAACAGAATTCAAAGTGCAAAAGTACTTTGCACTCAATTAGCTCAGCAGGAAGAAGAAAAGGCGCATAGTCTTCTCATTCCCCTCCCTCAACTCCTGCTGTCCTAAACTCAACATATAAGCTCCAGGGCTTCTTCACTTTAAAATAGTAATTTGCGTATTCTTCCTCATTAATAACTTTTGCCCTTTTGTTGCCTGGCCACACTTTGATGCTGTTCGGCCATACGTGTCCCAGTTTTTATCTGTGAAGTGTTGGAGCATATGCTCTTCGTTCCAAATGTATGGTTTTGCACTTTTGCTTGAGCACCAAATATAATCTGGATGAAATTAAAGTCTAGAATTTCTTTAGATTTCTTTCCTTGGTCCCAGGTGCACAATCTTATTTCTGATGCAGTATGTACAAAGTCACAACAGAATGTATCAATTTAGATCGCTTTTCAAAAAGACTCAAATTCTCTGAACAAAGGATGATTTCTTATTCAGAAATAAGCATCTCTGTTAGCACTGCTTAGTATCAGGTGTTATTTCTGTGTGCACAGTTCTAAATTGAATGTTTCCATTTTTTTCCTTAGTGTACAACCTTCTGTTTTCAAATGTAAAGATCATAATGTTGAAGGATTTAAACATAAGGGCCCAGAGGCCTAGATACTCCATGCTGTGTATATATATCCCTGAGTCTGATTTTTGTTCTGTTTTTTTAAAAAACAAAACTAAAACACAACAGCAACAAAAAGAATCTATGCAGGTGTGTGGTACTGTAGGAAATGTTTCATTTGTGTACGTATGTATATATATTTGTAAATAAATAGGATGCTTCTATTTTTGCAGTCGCGTATTCCATAAAAACAAAGGTGTTGAGATAGTCCATCCATAATAATAATAAAGTGTGTGCAGCCAGATCTAAATAGTAGCATCAACACCTTAGCTTTTGACTTAGCTAAATTTGCCCTCTCCTTTTTTCACTCTGTCCTGTTCCACTTCACTCTGTAAGAAAGTTTCTTAGAGCAAATCAGTGCGTATATAATTGCATTGTTTGCTGTAGCACATCTCTAAGAGCACAATCCCATGAAATGCCAGAGTGTATTCCTAACTGGTATTGATTTATCTGTATTATCTGGAAATAATAAAGTAATCCCTTTAACTAGAAGTTGGAAAACTGGAAAACTGACTTGAGTAGAATTCCCTGCCCCTGTTCTGTGCTGTGATCCAGAGCATTATATGTGCTCACAATCAGTGAAAGCAGCATTATTTAAAAACAAAAACAAAACATAAAACATAAAACATAGCCTAATGCTGGCTACTGTATACTAACTTTAAGCTCTCTGGCCATTGGTGAGAACTGCTGCTGTGTGAAAACCTTGAATTGAAAAGGCTTGGCATTGACCCCGATGTTCTGTCAGCAAACTGGAGCCTATCCCGAGATAGAACACCACAAATCCCCATTAGGGGACAGGCAAAAAGAGGTGCTTTCAGGCTGACTTGAAGGTGTGGCATTTAGATGACACATGCCTTGAAGCCAGCAGGAAAGTGCCCTCTAGGCGCCTTATAATGAGAAAAGCCGTTTCAAAAAGAAGCAGCTTTTTCCCGCTTCTTCCTGGCTTGAAGCCATATTATGTGGTCATGACATGAGCACTACAGCTGCCTTGGGAGCCGGCAGTGTGGTTGGTGGGGTTTCAATGTGGCTTCAGAAAAGGCAGCTCCAAGCCACTTTTTCCTGCCCATCTGTTTCGCCCTGTAGATACATAAAGAAAGAGGAATTCAATCCAGAGGAGATTTCTCCACCAAGATGACTGAGGGGCTCTACAGACCACCCCTAAGGGGTGACGGGAGGTCGCCCCTTTCCTGGCTGGATTGGGGCCGTGGCAACCTCACGCCATGGCTCTGATCCTGCCTTTGGTGGGCACCAAAAGGAGCCACAAAAAGCGACTCCTTTTTGCACCCTCCAAAGTGCCCCATAGCTGTGGTGACACGGCTGTATGGTGCCCCTTTGGTGCTGCATCATCTGGACACAGCGCTGGAGGCGTGCCGTGATGACACGCACCATCTGGAGTTTTGTGCAGCATCATGGCACTCTGGGGAAGAGTCAGGGCGTGCATCATCAGGACGCTGCACCTCAACTCTGCCCACAGGCCAGCCTTTTGTACCGGTCTTTATAGGACCTGAATGTACACTGTTAAGTGCTTACTTGCCACTGTTGATTAAACTGTATTCCAAAGGGACTTGTACATGTAAGCATATCTGAAATGGAGGTTGTTCAAGTACATTGCCAAGGAAGGCTATATATCTGTGACATTTGGAATCAATACTGAGCCTCCAATATTTTTGGCCTATCTTTAGTCCCATTAATTGGGGTGAGTGAAAAATGAGCTATGGGAAAGGAATAAGTAGTAGTACTTCTTACTGGTTGTATCACTGTTTGTGAAGAAGTTATTTTTTCTGCTTGTACAGGCAGGACATAATAGCTGTCCTTTACTGATAGTTCTTATCATCTTTTTCTTCTTCAAATTCAAGGAATGGTCCACATAGCCCAGGGCTTAAAAGGAGGGCTGAGCACCCTCTGCAGCACAGATCTCATATGCCCATGCTTGGCAGAGCTCTTTTGAGCTCTGAGTTGTAGTCTATAAAAAAGTGGTATTGCTACTGTCAAAGATATTTTTATATATGGGGACCAAGAAGTTATTATGAAGAATGTTAAGAGAGCACTGATAATTGTATTTTTCTTGGTCTTTTGTACGGCACACAATCCAGACCTTAAGTAGAGGCAGACTGTATTAAATGATAACATATTTTGTCTTCATGTCAGTTACCTATTGAATTGGTCCTTAAAGGTTTTTTTAATGCAAATAATCATATGTTTAAAAACTGAGGAACTTACACTTCAGTACAGTATTTTAATAATGTCCTTCTGATTTGAAATAAATCCTTACATGTGTCTAAGGCTCATTTGGGTGGTTATGATGAACAACTTGAAAGAGCAATGGTTTGAAGCAGGAATACAAATTTCAGGGAGGGGAAATCTAAGTCGTTACTTTTCAATTGACTGTGTTATTTCTTCACTCTGGTGCTGCAAATGCTCAAAACAGAATGTACTGAATTTTTTTTTTAAATGAACTGAATTTACCCTTGTTTAGACTAAATCAGATTCCTCAAGTCTTATGTTTATGTTTGAGTCATACCCATTCAATTTTTTTTTAAAAAGAACTATTTGTAATTTTGTTGTTGTTGTTGCTCTGGCTTGGATGTCATCATTCCCTGTGTTTGTATTTAATGATACACATATAAATGATGCTATGTGTAAATAAAAATGTAATAAATTCTGATATTACTGTTGTCAGTAGATTTGAATTGTGAAAAGCATGACCGAATACAGTAAGATTTATTTCTTCCGATTAAAGTTACACAGTTAGGTATACATATTATAGAGAGCCAGTGTGGTGTAGTGGCTTGAGTGCTCTGGAGAGTAGGGTTTGGATCCCACTGGGTGATCTTGGGCATGTCACAGTCTCTCAGCCTCAGAGGATGGCATTGGCAAACCTCCTCTGAAGAACTTCCCTGTGAAAAGAAAACCTTGTGATAGGTTTGCCTTAGGGTCACAATAAGTCAGAAACAACTTGAAGGCACATCACCACCACCACCACAACAAGCAATCCTAACTTAATAGTTGTAAGAGATATAGAGAGGGTTAAGACTAAGCCAGTGGTTTTTCTGCTATCTGGTTTTGGAAATCTGTTTAAAATTGTGTACTAGCAAAACTGCTCAGGATTGGTAAGCTCTGTTGATAGAAAAGGAAACTAATCTTTGGCCCCTAGAATTGCATCCAGAGATCATAAGCAAGATCTTGTAGAACAAAGAAAGAGTTCTGATCTTGCAAGGGATCTGACTTCACATCCAGGGCTCCCTGGTGGGCAGGGCCCCCTGGTGGCATGGTTGTTAAATGCTGGTATTAAAGCCATAAGGTTGTGAATTCAATCCTGCAGGGCTCCAGGGTCCACTCAACCTCAATCCTTTTGTAGACTAGTAAAATGAGTACCCAGCTTGTTGGGGCCAATAACCACTTAGGAAGTGCTAGTTCACTGATAAGTGGTATAGAAATGTATTTGCTTTTGCTATATTGCTATTGCTGTTCCCCACTAGTGTGGAAATTTCTGCAGCTCTCTCCTTCCTGATCCTGAGAGAAGAAAGAAGTGGATGGATTGGGGACATAGTGTGGGCAGATTAGAGCAGACTTGAACAATCAGACCAACAGGCTCTTTGAGGAGAACAATGTATGCCACAACTGGGACTGGTGTGAAAGTATATTTTGTCCTATTGCAAGCCATTGTAAGCAGTGGGAGGGAAATTGTAGAGGAGCCTGTTAGGACATTGGACACATCACAGTCTCCAAATTCAGAATATTCCAACTCCAAAGGTAGGCCAAAGTGGAGTAGCAAGATGACTGATCAATCACAGCATCACTTACCTGCTAGAGTATGGAAAGAAACGGAGAAAGGGGGAAGCATGGTTTATATGTCCTTCAAGCTACCTCAAGGAAGACATTAGGGTAGAAAAGCAAAATAAAACACGAAAAGTTAGGGGACACCCCACCCTGGTTATCTCCTAGCATCACCTGCCTTTATAAAGGGACGTGTACAGCTACCAATAACAAAATACACTTGGAAAAAGAAATGGAAAACTCCACTTTTTGCTAAATACATTAGAGTGGGAGCAAAGAGCGGCATGTCTATAAGCAACTGCCCTTCTGGAAGTCTGCCTTGCATTCTGAGACGTATGTTATGCAATATACAATATACATTGTCTAAATATCTTTGTTAGGCCATCAGTTATTAGCAATAATAACTTCTTCCTCTTGCCCTGCCATAATCGCAGAGCTGTGTCCAGCCACTTTAAGCTTATGGACTTCTTTGCTGGAGAAAGTCAAGGAGTGACTAGGTAGTAATCACCATGTCAATGTGGATATAATTCCAGTTGCTGAATTAGTTTAAGAAAATTGATTAAACTCAAATTGGATAGTTTTGGATGAAACAAGCCCCATAAAATCCAGTTTCAGGTGGATTCTATGGAACTACAACAGTTCAGACTAAATGCTCCAGAGACACCAGATCCTATCTGATCTTGGAAGATTAGCAGGGTCAGCCCTGTATGTACTTGGATGGGAGACCACCAATGAAGAGCAGGAGCTGTAAGAGGAAGCAACTGGCAAAACCACCTCTGAATATTCCTTAACAGCAACAAAAACCTATGAACTTTATGGCATCACCATAAGTCAATAGATGGTTTGAAGGCACACACACATAGCATAGTTCTGACATCTTTATGGTTTTGTGAAGAACCTCACGTTTTAAGCGACAACTCCCAGAAAGGCAAGAGGGCTGAAACCTTTTTTCCCCATTAGCAACGATTAACCATTTGCTCATTAGGAATGAAGGTATAAATCTGATCTGACAGCCAAAAAAAAAAAAAAAAAAAAACCATAGCAAATCTACCAACAAATAAATGTGTACAGCAACAAATCTTTTCCAATATCTATAACTGCATCACTAAAACACAAGATAGATTTTCAAAAGAGCCATAAGGAATTTGGGTTTTCCACCACTTCACAAAAGCTTTTATCCCCTTGGTAGTTATGAAGTCTGTCATTTCCACAAAAATTTGTAACAGAAAAATGCAATTTTATCTAAGGTTTTCAAAGAAGAGAAGGCTTGAAAGCATTAAATTCTCTATAATTTGGCCTCGTCTAATTTTGTTTACTCTTGATAAGGTGGAGTACCGCTTCCCTCATCTATTTTAATTAGTACAGTGTGGCAGCTTAGAGCAGCGTCGACAGAACAGTGCCCTACTTTGCATGGTCATTTAGTTTCACCAAGGCTATAGTTTGTGGATTTGAATAACATACATTGACTCCAGATGATCTTTTCTTGTGATGTTCATTTTTGACTTTCTGCTTATCTACACACATGCCATAAAGTTCCATCTAATACCAAGCTTTAATTGGATGACCCAGCATTTATTTTCTTCATTTATTGAGCTATGTTCCTTCATTTATGCTTCATCTCAGCTCATCAGATCACAGAACAGAACTTTCTTCATTGCTTGTTTTTCCTGGATGCTGGGTCTCACTTAACCTGTGGATTTATCCTAGTAAAAACAGCAAATCATTTGTTTATTTCATGTTAACTGTGTTCATTTACTTCACTGAAAAGCAGCCATGACTGGAGTATCCGCTGTTCTCTGTGTGTATTTTTCAAAATCTCTTGTTTCCATGGAAACACATTTCTCTTGTCAATAGTTATCTGGATGGGACTATTTGTTATTCTGCCAAAGTCTGTGGCTGGCAAAGTTTGCTAGTACATTGTTACTGTGCAGATATACATACCATTACATTTACATTGAGGAGACCTGTGGCCTTTTTGAATACTCTGTTTGGACCTCTAGCCTGAGGCATCGCAGAACGGTCACTACCATAATTCCTCTTCCTATTTAGTAGCCTACTTCTACATGTGTGACTAATGCTGCTTTAGTAACTGTAGCAACAGGAATGCACTTAAAAGTGATATCTGTTGTTGTTTTATAACTACCCATACCTGGCTCATTGGTTTTTTTTTGCCTGCTGGTTATTATTTATTTTAAAAAGCAGTCACTGTAGTACTAGATAAAATGCTTGAGTACACTGTGTTCCCTTTCTGGAGACAAATTCTGGTTTTGTGTATATCGATATCACTGGAGTAACTCTACAGACGTCAATACAAACGTCAGCTTGTAACCTTTCATTTCCATGAATAAATGGCAGCACCACGTCAAATAGTAAATATCTACTTCTCTATAAGAAGTTGCTCTTTGCCAAAAACAGGGGGAAAGTATGTTGAATGTTTCCAGTACTTATTCTCCAATGTTTTTCACACATTCTGGCTACATCCTCTACTATATAAATGTGTTGGTACTTTGTTACACCCTATTAAGGAACCAAGCCAAAATGTCCAGACTCATTACATATTAGAGAATACTACTTTCATCAATGCTAGCTTTGTTGATGTGGAGGATTGGTCTAGAGAGGTTTATGACTTGGCATCCAATTTAATGACATATAATAAGAAGTGGGAGACATTTCGAAAAACTCCTAACAAATATTTATTGTTTATTATGATGAAAGAAAATGACAAATCAAGTGTTAGAGCCATAAATGCTTGAGGTATGGGCAAAAACTGGTTCCTTCATCGGTGGAATATTTTTGCCTTGGTCTGTTTGTTTAGGAATAGATTCACTTTCTTTTTCCATTTAAATTACTCAACTGTTTTATCAATAACAGTTTTTATCCAGAAATGTGTTAAATGACACCTAGATATGCAGCTTCTTTGTTAGAAGATGACTTCAGTATGAATTCCACTTGGAATGGACACTTTGGCAATCGTTTTCTATGCTTGAAAATGGCCAGATACAAACCCCCAATTTGAATATCAGATCTGGAAGTGACCAGGTGCCAACTTTCAGTTCTGATTTTCAGTGCTTTAGGATTTTCAGCATTTAGGAAGACTCTTCCTCTTGTGCAAATATTGCCTCTCCTGGAAGTGTCTTGGAACTGAAATAATGGGTGGCAAAAAAAAAAAAAATTGTGTAAGGGAGGCTTCTTGAGGATGCAAAAATAGTTCTCTGGGCTGGATGACACTTCAAGCCTCCTTACAAGATGCACATTGTTGTTGTTGATGTTGTTTTCTTTATATTGACTTCTATCCTGCTTTTTTCCCAGTTGAGGACTCCAGGCATTTTACCACAGTTAAGATGAACATAGTCAAAATCTGTATCACACAAAAGTTAAAAATTAAACTATCAAAATATTTAAAAACAGTTAAAAATACAAACGATTAGGAGGGAAAGCCCTACAAATAAAAATCAAGCACATTATACAAGGTCCCTTTTCCCTTAAGAAAAAACAAAACTTTGCTGTGTCCAATTAGATTTTTACCATGGAAATTGGTCACAATTGTATACAATGCTAAGATACAAAGATAAGTGAACCAGCACTCCCTAAACAGTTTACAATGTATAAGCCAACTGCCCCCAACAAGCTGGGTACTCATTTGACCAACCTACGAAAGGATGGAAGGCTGAGTGGACCTTAGAGGCCTTCTCTAGGATCAAACTTAAAACATTGTGGCTGCAGTACCAGCATTTAACTACTGCACCACCACGGCTCATTATTATTATTATTATTATTATTATTATTATTATTATTATTATTATTGTTGTTGTGTCTAGAAGATAAATAATAGCACTATTCTATTCTACTTTGGTCAAACCTTACCAGGAATATTATGTCCAGTTCTGGGCACCCCAATTCAAAGAGGTTGTTGACAAGCTGGAATATGTCCAAAGGAGGGCAGCCAAAATGGTGAAAAGTCTGGAAAATTATACCCTATGAAGAACAACTTAGGGAACTGGATATGTTTAACCTGGAGAAGAGAAGATTAAGAGGTGACATGACAGCCATGTTGAAATATTTGAAAGAATGTCATATTGAGGATGGAGCAACCTTGTTTTCTGCTGCTCTAGAGACTAGGACATGGAGTAATGGATAGAAGCTACAGGAAAAGAGAGTCATGTTTAAATACTGGTATTTAACATATTGAAGATGGAGCCAGTTTGTTTTCTGCTGCTCCAGAGATTACCACACAGAACAATGGAGTCACACTACAGGAAAAGAGATTCCTCCTCAACCTTAGGAAGCACTTTCTGACAGTAACAGCATTCCCTCAAAGTGTAGAGGAGTCTCCTTCCTTAGAGGTTTTTAAACAGAGGCTGCTGGATGGCCATCTGTCGGGAGTGCTTTGTGTATTCCTGCATGGCAAGGGCTTGGATTGGATGATCCTTGTAGCCTCTTCCAACTCTATAATTCTATGAATAATCTATTAATAAAAGTCCTGTGCTATAAATGCTCTATTGTCTACTGGTCTGTTTCCATGCACAATTTAAAGTGCTAGTTATGACATACAAAGTTTTATATGGCTTAGGTCCAGATTATTGAAGCAGACTTTGAGGCTGTACGGACCGGAGATAAATGCTGCCATTGGGGCGGGGTGGGGGTCACATGCCATGCACCCCAACTCTGCTCCATGCTGGCATGATGCTGTGTGCCCCACTGCATGGCAGGAGGCATCTTGATGCAACATGTACATGTGCTGCACCAAAGGAGTGCCCCAAAGCCATGGTGCCAGCCGCTATGGTGCCCCTTCCACAATGCAAAAAGGAACTGCTTTTTACAGCTCCTTTTTGCGCCATGGAAAGACAAGATCAGGGGCGCAGTGTGCATTGCATTGATCTCGATGTGGCTAGGAAAGGGGCAGCGTCCCCTTATTTCCCCTGTAACTGTAGGATAAATCAGGAGACTATTATTATTACTTTATATGAGCCTTCCTGAGTTGTAAGATCCTCTGGGGAGGGTTTCTTCTCAGTCCCACCACCATCACATTGCCTGTGATGGAGAGAGACATTTCTGTGGCTATTGATCCTCCTCAGAGATGCATAAAATTAACCTGTGCTTTGTATGCTTGGTCAGAACATGTTCTCAACTAATACAAATTAGCCCACCCCCACTCACTTTGCTTGGGCTTCTGTGAGCCTTCAGCTCCTTGCACTACTGGAAAGTAGTCCCTGAGACCTTTCCTAATTTGAAATCTAGTGCCCTCTTTTTAAAAAAGAATTTCCCCATTCTAGTCCTAAAAAAATGTGTGGTTCATTATTTGGGGTGGATAAATGAATAGTATTTAGCAAGTCCAATTGTACAGCTTTAAAAAGAGATACCCCTCACTATGTCAAATATGAGAGATTTGATCATGAACCAGCCATAGCTAAGTACTTCGAAAATATTATTGATTGCAGCGGGTGAGTCAGTTCAACACATGCATGCATAATTCTGCCAAAATCAATGGGAGATAAGGCTGCCTAGATTTGGTCTTTGTTGTGTGTGTGTTGTTTTTTTCATGTGGAAATTTAATGTACTAGCTTATGTTAATTACACTTCAGTTCTAAATACACATGCCAGTATATCTCCCCTCAGACCAGAGAATAACCTTGTAGCACTGGAGTAATGCTATAATCTGTCAAAATGTGCTGGCAAATCAGCTGGTCTATTTCATCCCAAGTATCTATTTGCTGGAGTCAGCTTGTTCTAACATTGGCCATTAAGGCTAGGACCCACTGGCTACATTTTAAAGATGCTTTTGATTCACCTTGGAACATTTACCCAGAAATTATTTAAGTGTGATGTGCTGCCCTCTTGTGGCAGTATTGTTATAACAAAGGTTCCACATTCTGGAGAATTTAAAATTCTGGTTAAGTACCACACAAAAATAAGGTTGTTTGTCCTGCTGATAGCCCCTGAATCCTACCATAGTGGTAGCAAATATCTCCTTGATTTCGCTGAACCAAAATATTTCAGTCAATACTACATTCTGGCATCTAATGTTTATTCTCACTGTTCCAGCTACAAGTGGCGTTGGCTCATTTACTGCATTAGATTCTATGTTCGGATGATGATTATTTTAGTTTCTGTTGTAAAAAAAAAAGCTAATGAACACCCATTTCATAATTAGAGTTATTTCATCCTCAGATAAATGACTACTGTCTCACAATCTGTATCCTTTCCTCTTTTGCTGCTTTCATATCTAATTTCAAGTCACAATACTATCAAATTTTGAAATTAGTGGATGTGTGAATTGAATTTGGCATGTTTGTAATTCCCGAGTGTATAGTCCTGACACAGATCTAGCTAACATTTTACCATTTTTCATAATTTTGGATCTCTGCCCCTAAGGGGACAGAACAGTGACTTAATTTGCTGTGGCACATATTTGTGCATGAGTTATATGAATTCCTGATCCTTGTTGCAATAAATATAGCACAGTGTTTCACAAGGGGTTAACATACATCTCATATGTTTCAAACAAGAGAGTTGAGTTGTATATATAACATAAATGGTAGGTAATTATTTCACATCCTGTTTCCTCAATGCCCTAAACACAGGAAATCTTTTCTTCACAGCAGTTATTCATGCTTGTTGATAATAAGAGTGTGCTTTGTCTCCTGGAATTCATAGCTACATTGATACAGCAATGCGGTGCCAATATTAACTCTCATTAAAACATATACAGTTCATTCAGTGAAACCATAGAATCTGCAAGAGAAAAAAAAGAGTTCTGTCTCTTGAGATCAAAGACAGATTTCTTTCTTTTTTTCTTTCATATTCTTTATTTACACACCACACATATAAAGACGTACATATAAAAACATCCAAAAGATATAATTTCCAACACACAAATCAACACACATTTTCATTCTCCCTCCTCCTATTTCTTTTCATTAAGATACCTGTTGGGTTACCTCTTATCAGCTACTTTCAAGTTATTCTCCCTTCTCCTAACCTTCCCAACTCAACAATACTCTGTTATTTTCTCTATAGACTCTATAGGCTGTGTATTTTTCCATAAATATGTTCATCCTGATTGTTTCTTCGCCCATATTCCTAAAAACCAGTACCTTTTATAAACTTATACAAATTGCATTTCTATCCATTTCCCACAGCTTCCCATATATATATACACACACACTACCCTATATAGAGGTTACTCTGTAATTACCAAATTTCCCCTGAAAGACAGATTTGTTTCATAGCCCATATTAATTTTCTTCAAGATTATGTTAGGTTGCTTTAGGAAAAAAAAACACAGGGTGAATGGTAGTTGACAGTAATTAACTACCAGCCACAGTAGTAAATCTTTTGGACAGGACTTTGAACACACAGGAAGACAGGTTCAAGAAAGGGCTTTGCCCTTGGTATTCCCTCCTTATCTAGGGTTGCCATATCCCGGCTGCAACCAGGATTTTCCCGGTTTTCGCAGCACTGGGCCCCTCCCGTCCCGGGTGCCACCAAAAACCGGGACAACCCCGGTTGAAGCCAGGTTGGCCGCGGCCCACGGGGACTTGCTGCCCTCTTCCTCCTCCACCGTGCATGGTCACGCGGAGGAAGAGGAGGGCATCGAGGCCTGGGGCGGTGGAGGTGGTGCCTCCTGTGTGCAGCCGCGCCACCCTCCCCGTCTCCCTGCGGCCTCCTCCCTCCTTCCCGGCCTCTGAGGAGGCCTCGGCCTCCACAGAGGCCAGGAAGGAGTGAGGAGACCGCCCGCGATCGCCGCGATCACGGGCGGCCCCACAGGCTCCTTCCTGGCCTCTAAGGAGGCCTCAGCCCCCTTAGAGGCTAGGAAGGAGAAGGAGGCCGATCGCGATCACCGCGATCGCGCGCGTCCCGCGGGCTCCTTCCCAGCCTCTGAGGGGGCCTCGGCCTCCACAGAGGCCAGGAAGGAGCCGGGGGAGGGGTTCCTCCATGGGAAAAAAAAGTGTCCTACATTTGAAAATGTTGTCCTACATTTGTCCCGCTTTGGACGTCCTGACTTATGGCAACCCTATCCTTATCATGATCCTACTCCATTAGATTAGATTAGATTTATTCCACTTTCCATAGATTTTGGAGGTCACTTCTTTGACATTCCTGGAGCTCACTTTTCTAATTGTTTTGTGACTACTATTTTATATGTATATAGTTTAAACTCATTTAATATATTAATGCTGAATTGATACAGTCTACATATAATTTGATATGACACATATATGCATATAAATGTCTCCAAAATTCCTTAGTTCGTGGCCTGTTTATAATTATTATTACAAATGTCTTATCCCTACTGCTTTCCTTTTAGTAGCCTCTGAGGAAGGCCATGTAAAAATGGGTTGAGCTAGTTTCAGAAATAAAATCTTCTTTTATACATCCTAAGATTCTGTTTCTCCTTTTCATGGTCTGCTGGCTGGAGATGATGAAAATTATAATTCAAAACATCTTGGAGGTTGCAGAAGATGGTATATGCATGTTTATTCAGAAAAAGACCCCATAAACCTAATTAATTAGTCAATTATTCATCATCTTAATGAACTTAATGAACGTATTTCAGAGTAATAATTCACAAGATTACATTGTTAAAGATTAAGAAATGGATTAGGTTAAACCAGAAAACTCTCTTGGTGTAAACTTCATTTCATCAGTAAGAAGTACTATCTTTTTTGGCAGATATAATACACTCATGGCTGGGAAAGGAGTGGTTTTTTTTTAATGCAGGCAGTCATAATTAAATTAAATCTTAAACATCTGCATAGTAAGCATAATTACCATTAACAGCAGCTGCAACTGATGATAATTTATCGTTTTATTATTGCTAAGTAAATTAATCCATATAACATCTATTTAAATTTTAAATAGTTTTGCTACTTTATTGCAAAAAGCATATAAATAATTTTATTGTGGACAATGTTATTTCAATGACTAGACAATCGAGGATTTAATCTGTAAGTGCAAACACACCCATGCAGCTCACAGCACAGTCATGGATGCTTGAAGGCACTCTAGCTGTTTTTTGGGGGGAGGCTTGTCCCAAGTCTCTTTCCACCATGCAGTCATGAAACAAACAAAGGCCTCTTTCAGGCTGCGTCCGCACTGCAGAAATAATCTGGTTCGACACCACTTTAAATGCCATGGAATTCTGGGAACTGTAGTTTGGTTTTGCACCAGAGCTCTGCATTGAGAGCACTGCCCCATGGCCAAGACAGCTAAAGTGGTGTCAAACTGAATTATTTCTGCAATGCAGAGGCAGCCGCAGTCTAGTACGAAAAATAACAGTAGCCAATAATACTTGTGAGGTTAGTGCACAGGAATAAGATGGGGCTCTTAGAAGTGGGAATTAGGGTTGTACACAAGTCTTCTCCATCTGGGATGTCAAATGTCCTGAGATGAATTGCCTAGCCTTCCTGAGAAAAATGTGTGAATCTTCCTTTATCGCAACTTCTCGCACTGTAAGGATCATGGTGGGCATCTGTGGGGAACATTAAGGGTCATAAAGAGGCAACGTTCGCCACATTTTGTATCAAAACGGAAGACTTCCAGTCGGGAAGCCACAGGTTGAGCCTCCCTGAGAAGCGTCTGCCAAGGAAAGCCCTTTTCATAAAACTAGTATCGAAATCCACTAAGAATTTCATAAAGGGCTTTTACTTGTTGTAACTTTCCTCCAACATAAGTGACTGAGTCGGTAGGGACAGTATGACCGTCCTTTGCTCTGATCACAATAGGGCTCCTATCAGCTGCCAACCGAGTATGAAAGACACTAGTCATCCTCAAGGTCTCTTCCAGCTGTGAACTGAAGGCTTCCATGGCCAGCATCCATAGTTTTTTGTGGGTCTTTCAGGCTACGCAGCCATGGTCTCTTCCAACTCTTTGCCAAAGGATCATGCCACTTGATTTGAAACGTAGCATGGAAGCTTCCGTCTCTTTCTTTATGTTCAGCAACAAGCTTTCCTCCCTAAAAGTCATAGCTTTAGGAGTCTTTTCCCCTAAAACTATTCATCGAATGGCCTATTAATTACACAGTCATTCCCAAACTTTGGTTCCCCCCCAAGGCATTTTTTGGACTTCAATTCCCAGAAGGCCCAACCTCCTCGGCCAACAGTCAGGAATTCTGGGAGTTGAAGTCCAAAGATAAAATAGTTTGGGAACTGCGGCCACAGTTATGCTCTCGTTCTGTTTTTAATTGCCACAGCAACCTCCTCCTCATCCTCAGCCGGGGAGCTCTAGGGTCCGAATAAACTACAACTCCCAGAGTGCCACGCGAGGCAGCCGTTAAAGCGTACAGAGCGTGAAGCGGCGTGAGTCGGCGTGACGTAACAATCTTAACGCACGCCAGCGCGTGCAGTAGCCCTCCACGCCGCTAGGGGGCCTCCTCCGGCGAAGCGACGCGACGCTGGAGGCGGAAGTAGGCCCGCGTCTCCGTCTCGCTGGCTAAGTCTTCTCATCCTGTGACGAATCGTCAGCGCCGCCGCGCGGTCTCTATGTCTCTGAAGGGAAGAGAAGAAGAAAAGTGGGCGGGGCCTTATTTCTCCCCGACTACCGTTGCCGAGAATTAGGGACATGTGACCGGACGAAGGGCAAAGGGAGGAGAGCGCATGCGCGCCGTGGGTTGAGAACGCGCTGTGTGGAAGCGGCCTGGCGCCGTTTCCTTTTCCTGCGCCGAGGAAGAGGAGGAGGAGGAGGGGGAGGAAGGCCTTGCGTCGTACGCGCCACGGAGGCGCCCAGGGCCGCCGTCTCCATGCAGAGTCAATAACGGCTAGGCCTCACCCGAAGGCCTCTCTCTCTCTCTGTCTGTGAGGTAGGTAAGGCGGAGTGTGTGGGAGACAAAGGGGAGGGAGCCCTCGGCGGAACGGAAGCAGGCCTCGGCCTCCTCCTCCTCCTGGGGACTCCCTTGGAGGGGATGGGCGGCCAAAGTCTCCACCGAAGAGCCGGCCCTCCTCCTCCTCCCGCCATCGTCTCTCCCGGCCCTGAATAGCGAACAAAAGTGACCCTGTCGGGGCGCTGCGTGGCTTCTGCTGAGGGGCCCCAGGAGGGTCCCTCCTCTTCCCGGCTCCCCTCTCTCTCTTTCTATCGCCCTCTCTCTCTCTCTCTCTCTCTCTCTCTTTCTAGCTCTCTTTCAATCTCTCTTTTTCTATCTCTCCTTCTTTCACTCTCTCTTTTTCTATCTCCCTTTCTCTCTCCCTATGTATCTCTCCCTTTCTCTATTTCTTTATTTCTCTCTCCCTCGTTCTCTCTATTTCTCTTTCTCTCTGGAAGCCCAGGTAGATAGATATTTAGATTTCACTGCTGGCCTGTCTGGATGTTTGGCTTCTGAACACGGACTCTCAGCTCTTAGGGAAAGAAGACGGGTACGTGGCTCAAGCTTTATAGATATATAGATATAAAGGGACCTGCTAAAACAAAGGGTGGTACCTTGCCATAGGGAAACCATACTCGCCCATAGGGGATCATGGGGGAGTACTTGCCCATAGACAAACATAGAGGAATACATGTCAACAAGGAGACATAAGGGAATGCGTGCCCATAGGGAATCATGGGCAAGTATGATTCCTCCTGTGGGCACTTTGTTTTAGTACGTCCCATATATAAAACTTGGCAAGAGAGAGTATGGATGTTTCTTTTGCTAAAAAGGGGGCAGGGGATATATACATTACACACACACACATATTATGTATTGCATTGCTGGCTTGTGTGAATGTTTGCCCTCTGAACACAGACTCGGGGCCCAAACAGACAGGCCAAAATAAAGCTGCTTTGGGCCACTTTTAGGAATGCTGTTTAAACAATGCATGCGTCCTAAGAGTCTGGAAGCCATGCTCCAGTCCTAAGGATTGGAGCACAGTTTGGCGCAGCTTCTGGCCTCTTAAGATGTGTGTGTCATTTAAACAGCATACCTCCAAAGTGACCTGAAGCAGCTTTATTTCAGCCTGCCTGTTTGGGCCCTTCGTTCCAAGAAAAAGAAACCTGGAAGATCACTTAAGCTATACATATAAAATTTAATGAGAGAGTGTGCATGTTCTTTTACAAGCAAGGATTGGGGATATATATATGTGTGTGTTGTGTATATATATATATATTGTGTTATATTACATTGCATTGCTGGCCTGTGTGAATGTTTGCCCTCTGAATGTGGACTAAATTCTGAGAAAAAGAAACCTACTAGATGGCTGAAGTGATACATATACAACTTGGTGAGAGAGGGTATACATGTTCTTTTACAAACAAGGGGAGGAGGATACACACACACACACACACACATATCTATATGAGATTACATTGCTGGCCTGTGTGAAAGTTTGCCCTCTGAACACGGACTCAGTTCTGAGGGGGAAATCTGGTAGATGGCTTAAGCTATACATATAAAACTTGGCGAGAGAGAGATGCATGTTCTTTTACAAACAAGAGGCTAGGTCCCCGTCCCCCCCGTCCCCAAATTTTGCTTCTGTTTTTAAAAGTGGCATTTGCTGACTTAATTTCAGGCACTTGGAAACTGCAGAAAATATGAACCAAAACATTGAGAGTGGTTGAACAGGATTTGCATTGCTCCCTTTTTGAAATGCATGCCCAAAGGCCAAGGAGAGGGGAAGAAAAGGACTTGAGAGACTGTGGCCTGTTACAGACTGCCAGAATAAAGCTGCTTCAGGTCTCTTTGGAGGTATGCTGTTTAAATGATGCATGGGTCCTAAGAATCCGGAAGCTGCACCAAAGCTGCACTCCAGTGCTTAGGAATGGAGTCTGGCTTTGGAGTGACCTCTGGACTCTTAGGACCCATGCATCATTTAAATAGCATACCTCCAAAGAGACCCAAAGCAGCTTTATTTGGGCAGTCTGTAACAGGCCTGTGATTCAGTTGTCTGATGATGATGATGTATGTAATAAAGTAAAGAGAAAACATTCACTTTCACTTTCCTGCAATTAGTGTTTTGTTTTTGTTTCCTGTTTTGTTAGTGTCCTTGAAATGATTGGGAATAATTAAGAGCCAGACACCGGAGTGTATTAAAGCTGAGCACAGACCCTTTGCTGTGTCTGATGTGATTCACGGTTGATATTCTAAGAGTTCTGGTAAACTTGGCTGAGCATCTTATCTAGCGGCAGTGTTGATATACGGTTGCCCCTCCAAATTTGCAGCTTTGACTTTGGGCCGCTTTGATTATTTACGGTTTTGATTAATATGTTCTCTCTAGGAATCTCTAGGACCTCCAGTGCAACTCTGCCAGAAGTTGACCATAGACTTGTGCTGGATTTCTAAGTCCTCTATCATGATCAACCTAGAATCATAGAGTTGGAAGAGACCATAAGGGCCATCCAGTCCAACACTCTGCCATACAGGGATGGAAATGTTGACCATAGAGTTACACTGGGGGACCTTGAGAGGTGTTCTCTTAGGTAAAAAGAATAGTGGTTTTTTATTTGCAGTTTTCCCACATTCATGGGGGTCCTTCAGCCCTAACCCCAGCAAACGTGAAGGGACTCTTCTTCATGATTATAGGTAGATGCTTATGGATGTAACCTGTTCTGAAAGGCATTGTTTACTGTATATACTCATGTGTAAGTCTAGACATTTTAGTCAGAAAATTGACCCCAAAAACCTGAGTCGGTTTATGTATGCGTCAGTTAACTCTTCATAAGGAACCATCCACAAGGCAAGAGCGTAATCTGTCCTGGAAGCTCTGATCCTTTTCTGCTTTCTCATCCTTCCAGCCTTTAGTGTGAGTACAAACAGTTATGCCTGCGGGAATTGTGTAAGTTCTTTGGTATCATTTTTCAAGCCTTTAGATTCTTTGTTACACGTCCTTAAGTTTTATTCTAGACTTATGGATGGGTTGTATCAAAACAGGTAATTTGGGGCCCAAAACCTGCTCGTGACTTATACACGAAGTTGACTGTAGTCAAGCATCTACAGTAGTTAGAGTTGAATACTAGAAGAAGCATTTAAAGTGTGTTTGTTGTCCAGTTACAACAGTGCCAGTGTAGTGATGGTCATATTCATTGTCAGGACCCATCTTGATGCTTGTTTGCCT
Organism: Sceloporus undulatus; assembly: GCF_019175285.1. Taxonomy (NCBI): domain Eukaryota; kingdom Metazoa; phylum Chordata; class Lepidosauria; order Squamata; family Phrynosomatidae; genus Sceloporus; species Sceloporus undulatus. The sequence goes on from NC_056526.1 coordinate 62,334,675, forward strand.
ATCCACTGTTTTTTGTAACAATTTCAGGAGTTGTATATGAAAAGGAGATCAGTTTTCTAAGATTTAGGAATCATGTTTTTTTTCCTGACTGTTGTGGGTTCCTCTAATTCTGGAAATCACATAGAGGAAAAGTTCAGCATCAAAATACAGTGGTACCTCGGGATACGAATTACCCAGCTTACGAATTTTTCGGGATACGAAAAAATCCCATAGGGATTTATTGTTTTGGCTTACGAAGGTTTTTTCGGGTTACGAAAAAACCCCGGCGCTGTTTTAAATGGAGCCGCGGCAGAGCCGCGGCTTTTTCTCCATTAGCGCCTATGGCAATTCGGGTTACGAAGGTTTTTCGGGTTACGAAATTAGCCGCGGAACGAATTAATTTCGTAACCCGAGGTACCACTGTATGGAGATGAAGTGGTTTACCGCAAACTTGCACACATATCTCTGTAGTGACATTACATTCAAGACTGGGACAGATCCTAGCTAGACCCCTGGATTTATATAATCTATTTTCAGTGCAGAAGCACCTGATTAAACAGCTGGTGAGAAAAAATTGATTACTTGCTGATTTGCAAATACAATTCTCCCCTCCCCTTTTTGGGTTGTGTATCCGCTTATGGAAACCAGTGACAGCAAGGAAAGAAAAGCATGTGATTTGACTATTTAGAAAGTTTATGTCATACATTTAATTAATTATATATGATCAAGATATCATTGATTTCTTAAATGTGATGGTTGGTGGAAGTCCATGTTTTATACTCTCCAGAGCTATCCCTTTAGGGCAGGTGCATTTTTGTATTAAGTCTTGGGTCCTTGCTTTGTACTTGTGCCTTAAGAGAATTGAAAATGGCAGTCTGACTATCCCTTTACTCTCCTGTTGTGTAGACTTTGCCTAGTTACCAGACTTCTGCATTCACACCAAAACTAGCAAGTCTCCTTTTTGACCAGTTTTCGTGAGGGTCTGAATATTTTTTTCCCAGCATAATGGCTTGGTAACTGGTCTGACAGTAGTTAGGCTACTAGAAAAGCAGTTCTGCCTTGTATATAATGAAAAGCTTTTGAAATCTCAATATCTGCTCATCCGACAAATCATTAATAGGCCCAGATTAAGATGTTAATGTTATGTAAATAGACCCCCCACACACACACTCCTGTAATAAAGGTGTTACCTAACTGTGAGTGGAAATGTTTTTTATAGTCCATGACAGCTAACTTCATTTGCTTTCTATTGCTATTTTATGTAAAGTGGGGAATATATGCTTCTGTAGATCTTGTTGAACTGTAGCTCCCATCGACCTTACAAAGCAAAACTAAGGGTGAGGATGATTGCCTTGAGCAACATCTGGAAGGCCAACAATTCCCTGTCCCTGTTTTACATGTAATGTGGAAATCCCAGATTTATCTACCAAAGAGTAAAATTCTACAGTTGGAAGTGTGTGTGTGTGTGTGTATGTATATATATGTATATCTGCTACTGAAAGGTTTAGATGCTACCTTCTCTTCATTCACTAATAACTACTAGTACTGCCATGAAGCTGTTTTGACGTGTGTGTGTGTGTGTGTACCAGCCAAAGTTAATCTCCAGCTTTATTGATACAAAAACTGCTGTCTCTATCTTCACTGTTGTGTCTGTCAAAGTGCCTATATGGTTCAGCCAGTTGGAGACATTCTGGAATTTAGATTTTCAGGAATGGGAAATCAACCCTGTTTTTTTAATCTCCGGTCTCTTCCTTGTAACCTGAAATCAGCATGACATTTAGGTGGAGCATATGCAATTTACATCTTTGTGGCCTCTTCCTCCAATCCATTTTAGAAGTCTAAGCATATGAACTTTATGACTTTAACATCAAGTCAAACTTTTGTACTCCTCCTCTCCCTGTGCGTTATGTAAGAATGATAGAGAGATCTGGAGATCTGAAAATCTTGTCCATAATTTTGTGCATATTTGCTTGGTCCTAAGGTATGAGCTGACTGGAATTTTACTAAATGTGTTGTAACAGGACTTTGGTGTATATATATATATATATAGAGAGAGAGAGAGAATCTAGACAGTCATCAGACTGTATGACATATGAGCTGCTTGTGTTTTTGTGTATTTGTTTGTGTATTTATTGGGATTCATAGAGTGGCAACAGCTAGCGCTTTCATCTCTTCTTGCTAAAATTCAGTTTATATGTTTATATTTTTCTCCACCATGAAAAGATATTCAGGATGGATTCCAACATTAGATTACTGCAAACTTGAACAATGGAAGCCATCTGGTGAAGGCTTTCACAAACACAACAGGGGAAATGCCACTTATTCTTGAAGATGTCTAATTTTATAAGGGCCGCGGCTAGAAATGTAACATTTCAGAAAACGTGGAAGTTCTAGAAAAAAGTAGAAATTGTGGGGGAAATTGAAATATATGTAGTGTGTTCTTATGAAACCTAAGTTGTTTTGTTGCCTTCAGTATATAAACTTATAAACTTATTTATGAATTTTGCAGAATTTCGGGCATGTTTGCTTATTCCCAGTCATGTGTAGATATGATTGTAGCCTTAAAAGATAAATTCTTACAGCATAATTTCATATATATTTCATATATATTTATTTATTTAGAATATTTATACCCCACTCTTCAGCCAAAAGACTCTCAGAGCAGCTTACAAATTGTTAATTAGATATTTCCCTGCCATCAGGCTTGCAATCTAAACAGACAAGACACAAAAAGAGAAGGGAATGGCAGTGGGGAAGGGTAAAAGTCTAGCAGATCTCTCTCTCTTTGAGGCCTGGGCCAAGGTAGATGAACTGGAGGGAGGGCCCTTCTTCTTACTCTGGTTAGGCTCAATGGAGTTGGCCTGCTCCATCTATGTCTACTGTGTATGCCCTGTTCTAGTACCAGCTACATAATGTGTATAGTATTGCAGAATAGATACATGCAAGTGGTACTAATATAGATAGAGAATTGCAAACTGCTGTGGCATGTTATCTAAGGGCCGAAACAGGGCTGCATTAAGCCATCTTCATGCCACCCTGGGGGCATGGTGTTTAAATGTGCTTCTATTCAGCTTGGAGGTGTGGCGTTGAGACAGCACTCGCCCTGGAGCCGGTGAAAAGCCAGCTCCAGCAGCACAGGGGCAGCTTTTTTTCCTGCTCCAAATAGGAGTGGATCTTTTCTGCCTCTATTTGTGGCAGACGCTGGCTGCCTTGGGGCTGCGGCATCTGTTTGCCATAGCCCCAGTCCAGACAAAAAGGGGTGGCTCCAAGCCGCCCCAAATTGGCCATCTGTTTTGCCTCTAAGGTAATTTTTTTTGCCACGAAGGGTGGAGTTGAAAAGGTAAAGTAAATCTAGAAATTTAGCTCCAAATTGGGGGGAAATGGATTATTGCTGCTTTAGCAGAATTTTGACTGTCATGGTTCCATCCATCAATCCATGGATACTCAAGTCGCATTATAGACAGTGAACTAGTAAAATGTTATCCCTTATATAAATGGCAAAATCAAGGTTTACTTTTTAGATTTGTAAATATATATATAAGCTGTAGATGGTTGAATCGGTGGGTCCCAAATCCATGGATAAGGAAGGGCAACTGTATTCATGCATTTCACTTGTAGAGAATTTTGATTTATATTCTTCGTAAATAGTTTAGAGCATAGTACCCCTTCTCTTTAATTTTAAATACATGGGATTGTTGGTTTGGAAATATCTTGGATCACTATACTCTGGTATTATGCTGATCTTTCAGAAGTTAATATGTGTTGGTAGCTCATCTGGTTTGTTAGAGGTAATTAAACATTGATGATAATGTTTTGCAGGTTGTCTTTCTTGAGCAGAAATGAAGAATAAAAACCAATGTAAGCAGAATGGAGAAGATGAGAAACATGAAGATACAGAAGGTACTTAGTAGTACAGTAACATTGATATTTTGTTCTGATAGAACAATAAACACAAGGTAGAGCTAAGGCAATATGTATGCGGATTCAAACTTGTACAATTGTCCTATGCTTCATTTGAAAAAGGAATTATCCTTTGAAACATTTGGTTTTGTCTGAATGTGCTCATGTTCCCCTATATCGGTGAGGGATCGCATGCCCAAACTAAAAGTCTGCGGCACTGGGTGTTACCCGGTGCCAGGGGTGGGACCTCTGCCTTCTGGGGGTGGGACTTGTTCTCCAACCCTCCAGGGCCTTCAGCTGCCTCTCCAGAGACAGCTGAAGGCCTGGTGGAGAGGAGAAGAGGAATAGGCATGCGCCTCTTCCTCCTCCTCCTCCTCCCCCTGTGCTATCCCCAGGCTCCAGATGCTTTTAGAGAGGTAATTAGAGGCCGGGAAGGGTCCCCCCGCGCTGTCCCCAGGCTCCGGCTGCCTCTCAAGAGGCAACTGGAGGCCAGAAAATGTCGGAAGGGAGGAGGAAGAGGCACATGCCTCTTCCTCCTCGTCTCCCAGTGCCGTTCCCAGCCTTCAGCTGCCTCCGACTAGAAAGCTGGACACCTGGAAGGGTCAGGAGAGAGGAGGAACAGGCATGCACTTCTTCCTCCTCCCCCTGCTGCGTTCCAGGGGAAATGATGTTGCGTGTCAAATGTGGCACGCATGTTAGTGTTATCTCTGGTCCAGAAAGGGCTCTAGAGTTGTAGAGAAACGTAACATTTTTCAGACGAGGTTGTAAGGGATGTTTATGAAATGTCTAGAATTGCTTGCCTAGATAGAGGCACAATGCTATCTTGGGATAATACTAAATCAGTGGGACTTAAATAAATCCTGTTTGGTCCAAAACACAATGCAAAAATAATCCAGTTTGAGAGTGTTTTAACTGCCTTGGCTCAGTGCTAGGGAATCCTGGGAACTGTACAGTTCCCAGAATGCCCTAACAGTTAAAGTGGTCTCAAACTGGATTATTCCTGCAGTGTGTTTTTGATAAATCGATTCAATAGCTCTACTCCAGGAGAGATTAAGGTCTAATCTGCTCTACAGAATTAATGCAGTTTGACACTGCAATGGCTCTGTGCGATGGAATCCTGGGATTAGGAGTTCTGTGAGATATTCAGCCTTCTCTGTCAGAGTTCTGGTGCCATAACAAATTACCAATCCCAGTATTCCATAGCATTGAGCCATGACAGTCAAAGCAGTGTCAAACTGCATTATTTCTACAGTGCAGATTAGAGCTAAGAATTAAATTGAGGGTGAAATGTTTTGTTTTAATCTTTGAACTATTACTGTTCTGATGGTGGTGACAGTGATGATCATGAGGGTGATCAAGTGCTATTTGGGAAGGTAAAATATTTCTTGAATAAAATTTTATAAAACAAATAAATTTTAAAATTAATATCAGATGACATCATAGTCATTTGCAGCTAATTGTGGACCTCATTTAAGTGTATGTAGTAGTTGTTGTTAGCATAATATTTTTTGGAAAAGGATTCAACAACTTCATTGTGGATATGTGTGTTTTTGCCTACTATCAGTAGTAGGACAAAATAGATTTCATCTGACTGCAAGATACTGAACCCACATAGATGGCTTTGTTTATGTATCAGGGCAGTGCACAGGGCCCTTATTATCCGCTGCGATTTGGTTCCAGGACCCTCCATGGTTACCAAAATCTGTGGATGCTCATGCCCCATTAAATACAATGGCAGAGTAAAAAGGTGTCTCATATACAATGGCAAAATCAAGGTTTGCTATTTAGAATTTATACTTTTCTTAAAACCAATTTTCAAACTGTGGATACTTGGATCCATGGATAAAGAATCTGTGGAAACGGGGGACTGTACATTCGATGAATACTTTATGTATTTTGGGGACCTCTGTTTTTTGGATGCCATCTTAGCCTGAAACAATTTGCATCAACTTTGCACTTTTTTATTTGGCTTAATGGACCTTAAATAAAAAAGTGGATTGCAGATCATATACTCAACTGGATATCTTAAGATCCATGTTCCACAGAATTCACAATTTATTTTTTACATTTCAAAGTTGGAACAAAATTATACACCAGTCTGGTGTCAAACGTCATGGTTTCTGCTCTTTACAATAGGTAAAGAGAATGAAGAAAATTGTTCCCATTCTTTGAGCATTTCACCTGATGAAGATGACAGGTGTCCCATCTGTCTAAATGGTCTAGCGGAGCAGGAAGTTGGTTTCCCTGAAAACTGCAGCCACGTTTTCTGTCTGACCTGCATCCTTAAATGGGCTGAAGTAAGTCCAGGTGTTTTCCTGCAAAATCTCTTAATACTTAGTATCATGTATGCTCCCTGTTGATGATGATATCTAAAGGGTGTTATGGACAGTTCTTGCACAGCTCTGCATGTTTGCGCTTTTATTTTTATTTTTATTTATTATTTATTATTATTTTATTTATTTATTTATTTATAGTATTTATACCCCGCTCTTCAGCCAAAAGTCTATCAGAGTGGCTTCCAGGCTTTCATTCCTCATCACAGACTCTGTTTAGAAACTGAGAAGAATTTCAAAAGCTGTGTAATATGGAAGGGGTCTGTTGTTCAAATTATTATTAAAAAAATAACTCTTTGTGTCCTGGCCTCAGTGTAGATGTTTGAGATTTTATCAAAGCTGTCACATCATAATTTTTCGGAAATGTTAGAATGTGGCTACTTTTTCCATTAAAGGGACCTTTTATCAATTATTAGTGCTAACTATTTGATTGTCGGTCTTGGAGCCATTTGTCTTTTTGCATTTTATATGGTACAGTACTTCAGTATCTTTGTTCTTGGTTCCCTGCTGCTGATTTCTAGGGAAGTCTGTTACACAGTGATCCTTAGCACTGATGTATCTGGCTGAAACTTTGTAACATTGCTTTTTGTTATTGCACCTGAAGTACATGCCTTTCTCTGCCAGAGCAGCAGGATGTATCCTATAAAACTTCATTGTTGCTTTCAACATAGAGGTTGTAGTAAAGAATTGAAATAATGTAGAGTTTTATGCATTTTCATGAATACATGTAGTCCAGTACTCATAATAAATGATATCCTGGCAGTTACTTATTCGGCTTGTTGAAATCTCTGGTAACAATACCAGATATGTAAGTACTAACTCAAGGTAAGACTACAGTTCCCCACCACCGCCCCTTTTCCAGGTTGATCTTATTTTCTTCTTGTCCTCTTCTGATTAACAGTTGATATTTCTTTCTTTTCATTATATATCTTAAAGTGACCTTGGGCAAGTCACATGCTCTCAGCTTCAGGGGAAAGCAATGGCAAATCTCCTATGAACAAATCTTACCAAGAAAACCCCATGACAAGTTCTCCTTAGGGGTGCCATAAGTCGGAAATGACTTGAAGGCACAAAACAATTTGAACATTGTTATCTTGATTTTCTGTAGCCATGCCAGTATTTTTGCTCCATCTCTTTTAATAGCATGCATTAATGGGCTCCAAGGATAGAAAACAGTTTCAAAACTATCCCTTTGGTTGACAGCAGTTACCTGGGCCAGTACCTATCTGCTGGTTGTCATTGGTTGTTGTGCAAAGTGTCTTCATGTAATGTGATAGAGCTTGGGAAGAAGAAATGGTGTGAAGAAATCATAAAGGTCAGAGGACTAAGTGTGAATATATACTACCAGCCTTCATTTTGTAGCCTTCATACCAAGACCTGGAAAAACAGTTGCAGTTTAATGAATAAAATCATAGTTTTGGTCCAGTCTTTGACGCAATCATTGGTTCTTCCCATTTCTCAGACAAAGTTTAAATGTTGACTGTCCTGGGACAGTATCATTTCTCTCAGCTTGGCTTGTCCAGGGCTTTAACAAGTTGTACATGAATCAGGGTACAGTTGCATACCTGTGCTCACAAGCTCAAACAGAGTGGCTGGATCATAATAAGCTTATTTACCCTTTCCCTAAATTTTACACTTCTCCACCTTTTTTGTGTGCCAAATCTATGACAAGGTTTAGGCAAACTATGTTACTCAGGGTTGCGACATAGTCTATAGCTAAATGGGTGCAAATTAAAGATCCCAATTTGGGATCATTATGTTGAATCTTTTTTTAAACAAAAGTCTTCTGGACTTCCTCTAACACGTAATTTACATGGAGGAGCACTATAGAGCACTCATGTGAATCCCATTGTGTAATTTGGAATGGTACATATAGCCCAGACATGGCATTAATGCATCAATGAGAATTCAACCAGTGTCCCTTTAAAGTTAATGAGAGTTTGATTGAGTGCATCTTACAATCCTATATTGATGCTCAAACGTCTTTGGATCACATTGCCAAGATATTTTGAGACATAGCCAGTTTTCTAGAATAGTGCTGTTATTTGTTGAAACAAATTGTATATTTTATAGTTCAACAAGAATGGTGGATACGAGCATAAAAATACTTTGAGGTACTGTTCAGTGTTGTGTGAATAACTGAGAGAGAGAAATAATCAAAGTTTTATAATACCATCACAAAAACTCACTAAATTAAGCATGTCCCATTGAATTCTGTGAGATCTATTCCTGAGTAAGTGGATACATGATTATAGCCTGAATGGATTCTATATGATGCTTTTTATTAAAACTGAAGTACTGTAGTGTTAGAAATGAGATCCAGTTGCTTTAATCCGTAGATCAGTGTGTTCAAATTCATACACTTTTTCCTTCCATATGTGTTTCCATTCATTTGTTTATTTTAATTGCACTGTGGACTGCCAACAAATTCAAGCATTTTTTACGAGTTGGTAGGTTTGAAATTTATATAAATGTCCATATTGCCATAACAGGTAGCTACAGGTATAAGTAGCTAATTGGTGTGTGAGTGAATTTTAAACTTAACAAACAAGAAATACCACTTCTTGCTAGGAAGAAATGCTATTTTTAATATTATTTCTAAATTCACCTTAAAATTAGCATGTACCGTTGATTTGCAGCCCTTCAGTTTAGGTTTTGCCCATGATGATTAATCTACTAATTATTAATTGAGTTATTGAGTAAATGTTCGGATTTCTAATTTAGTTGGTAGCATTAGATCTCGGGAATGTGCAAGAGGTTTGTTTGGACTTTATAATAAAATAGATAGTACACTTTTATTTAAAATACAGTCTGTAATACTTCTTGTGAAATGAAGACTGAACATAATCTTTTTTCAGACTAGAGCTTCCTGTCCTGTTGACCGCAAACAGTTCCAAGCTGTTTATACACTAAATGCTTTGAAAGACTGTATAAAAGTAAGTTTTAGGTTTTATTAATATTTATTTAATTTGTATTGTCTCTTACAGTATTGATGTTCAGTTATGGAAAGGGGTTTACCATTTATACATACACTGTGAACTAAAGTCTGATCCCTTTTTCTCCCTCAGTGCTCTTTTGGTATCTTGTTTATGAATCTCGTTAAAAAGCATCTTTCTCTGGAACAACTAATCATGATGGTTCACATATTGAGTGACAGTTGTCCTTGAAAGTGAGGATCCTACTTCATTTTTTCTAAACCTGCCGGATCAGCAAATGTATTTTCCATTTTTGACAAATGTGCTGTTTCATTATAGGTATCACGTTCCTTCAACAAAAGGGGGAAATAGTTGTCTTTCTTTTTCATTTTAGCCTGTTCTAGTCTGATTTTATGGTGGGCCAGAAAAGCAACAGGAGCAGCAGCAAGCTTCTCTCCTCTCCCTAGAAGAATGAGCAGTTTGCTGCTCCAGGAGCCAGTTTCCCAGGGACTGAAGAGCCAAAGTGAAGCATAATGGGACTGAGAGACATAATGGGACATAAGAGAACTGAGGTCTTGCAAGAAAGTTCATTGTTTATTATGTAATTTGTATAATGTGAGACATATACAGTGGGACTGTGTTATCTGCTGGATTTTGGTTCCAGGATCCCCTGTGGATAACAAAATCCATTGTTCCTCAAGTCCCATTAAATATAATGGCAGAGCAAAAGGGTGTCCCTTATATAAAATGGAAAATCAAGGTTTGCTATTGGAAATTTACACTTTTAAAAAATATTTTCAAGCTGTGGATGCTTGAATTTGTGGATAAAAAATCCATGGATAAGGAAGGCTGATTGTGTTTAATGTAAACAGTCTTCCAGTTACAAGAAAAAAGCAGGATATAAATATATATCTATATAGAGGATTGACTACATTGCAGATGGGTAGATTCAATCAAGGAGCCAGGGCTCTGAGTCTCATGATTGGAGCAGGGCTATTGATGGTGACTTGGAGGTTTCTTATTCATAGGGTCACTATAAGTTGAAGTTGTCTTGACAGCAGTTAATAATAACAAGATGTTTGGGGCTCTACTTTTCCTTCAACTCCAACTATTGTTAAAAGTGATGAGGCATCATGGGAATTCAAATGCAAAATCATAATAAATGGTATTTTTATAGTAAAGCAAAGGCTAAATTTGTTGCTTCATTTTGTTGCACTATTAAAAAATGGTTAAAGCGTATGAATATACTGTAATTCAAGAATAGAAACAATGAAGGTTCACAGATATAGCAAATGTTGCCAGAGCTGTAATACAACATGTATGGGTTGGTTAAATATTTGGGTCAGAATCACTTTGTCTCGGGTGGACTTTGTAGGATGCATGCAGATGTCTTGCAGGCAGGCGGTACAGGAAGACCACTGGCAGGGAAGAGAGGAATGGTTAGTAGCTAAGAAAACTGAAAAGATATAAAGGATGCTGGAATTGTACACTGTTTACCCACAATTTATTTTCACTTGTCTTTACTGAGAAACTGAGAAAACATTAATAACTCAGTTGTAAATAATGTACTATTTTCATTTGATAAATAGAGGCCTCATTAGTTATATAATGTTTTAAAACTAAAGTTGCCTAAAAGAAAATTGAAAACTAGACTCCTTTTGAAAGAACATCAAGCTTGCTTTCTTAAGGTTTTGCGTTTTACTTTGCTTGTTTTTTTCTTGACATCAGATTCCTTTAGAATAACATACTATGACTCTAGACTACGTATATTTAAATATCCTGTATTAGACAAGTAAATCATGTTTTAATTTTAATGACATAACAGATCAAGACCATAAATAGAACAAATGCTTTGGAAAATTTAGTATTAATAAAAAATATTCCTTGCAGATTCAGATAAAGCAACAAGTAATCAGAAAAGATGACCTGCTTTGCTGCAGTAAGGGCAGGCATTGTCCTATGGATATGAAAAACCATACAAGGTTAGCAGTGTATTTACAATACATTAAAGAATTCCCTTTCAGATCTGAAATATTTTAAAATTTTGTCAGTTTTTGTGCCTAGAGCTGAAAGACAAAATATTTTCTTTTGCCACTTTTGTACTTGCATTCTGTTGATATCATGTCTTGTTCACTGAAGAACATTTCATACCTTGTTTATATATTTTTCCTCAAGAAGAGACACTATGGCTTATTTTCAGGGAATGTCTTATTTTTATTATGTATAGTACATCAACCTACATTTAGTCAAAATAGTTAAGTTATCCTCTTCTGGAACATCGCCTTAACTCTCCAAACCCGGAATTCCATCCTGAATTTCTTGCAACTCCATTTCCTTTAGAACCATTGGCCCCAATCTTTCTGCCCCCTTCCGTTTCATGCTGGACCTGTCACTATGTCTTATTTTTGGGGTATGGCTTATATTGCACAAATGCTTAGGGAAATCCTACTGCGGCTTATTTTCTGGGTATGTCTTATTTTCAGGGAAACAGAGTAGATACAGTATCTATAAAGGAACCAATCTGAGCAAAGAAAAGTCTTTGTGTTATGCAAAATGCTATAGCATTTGCCATGACAAATATGTTGAAAAAAGTAGCTTTTTTAAAAAAAGGTCACTGTACATTCTAGAGTACACATAATGTTTGGTATACACGTATAAAAATTGTAAGCAACTGATTTATTTCTGTTTGCAGAAAACAAGAAAATGTAGAGAAAAAACCTTTATCAGCAGTCTCCTGCAAAGGCTGGAACCAAAAACACAGTAAGTTTGCGATTTTTGTCAATCTCTTGGTTTCCCCTTTAAATATTCAAAATATTCATAGTTGATGGTTTGGATATATTTAGCATTTGCAAAACTATCCAAGTTTGATTTGGTTTTTGAAAGCAAGAAATTTTAAAAACTTATTTTTTCAGGCAGCTACAGTAAATCAGTATATAGACTCTGATCCAGGGAAACACACAAAAATTCTGATTTTTGCAGAGGTATCCCATGTGCATGTTTACTCCTTTGTCCAATGTTTCAGTTTTTGGGGCACCTCTGCATGCACACAGATGGTAGGCAGAAGTCTGAGCACACTTTCAGTTCATGCAAGCGCAGAAACAGTGGATGAGGTTTGTATTTGAACTTCATTACAGTTGTTAAATGTGTGTTTTGATTCAAAAAAGTTTCTTTAAGTTTGCAGATATTTTTACCCTTGAATTTTAAAACTGTTACAAATGCCTTCATTTGGGATCAGCTTCTATGTTGCAAAGGGCCTTGTCAAGAGCCTTCCTACATATGCCAGAGTGCCACACATATCACCTTGGATCCTGACAAAAACCGCTCTTGGCATATAGTCCTTAGCTTTTTTGCAAGTAGCAAGAAATAGTATACATTATTGGTAACTTCCCATTGTCATTGCTCTCAAGATAACTGGAATAGATGAAGCCTGAAATCTCCCTGGAAGTCAGCATGATCAAATTGAGGCTGTTGTACTTTGACCATATTATGCATGACTCATTAGAAAAAGACAATAATGCTATGAAATATTGAGGGTAGTAGAAAGAGAGGAAGATCACATGCCAGATGGACGAATTCAGTTAGGGAGGTCACAGGCCTGCGTTTACAGGACCTAAGTGAGCGGTGGAGGACGGGGATCTTGGACGTGTCTCATCCATGAGGTGGCCATGCGTCTTTTAGATATTTTTTTTAAATGGATGGTTGAATGGATACTAAAGGCTAGCTGTCTACTACAGTGGTACCTCGGGATACGAAATACCCAGGTTACGAAATTTTCAGGATACGAAAAAATCCCATAGGAAAACATTGTTCCGGGTTACGAATGTTTTTTCGGGTTACGAAAAAACTTTTGGTGCTTTTTTCGGCTTTTTCGCACGGAATCGCGGCTTTTCCCCATTAGCGCCTATGGCAATTCGGCTTACGAAGGCTTTTCGGGTTACGAACGGTGCCACGGAACGAATTAATTTCGTAACCCGAGGCACCACTGTAGTTAATTTCAGATTACATGTTTTTCTTCCAAAGTTTGTATTTTTATTTATTTATTTATCATTTACAGTAGAATTTGTAGTCTGTTTCAAGTGTGTTTAAAACTGGTAACTAATTGGCTTAATGCTCAGGTATATCAGTGACGTGACATTTTTATTTTTATTTTATTTTATTAAAGATTCTCCAAATGAGGAGGAAGCTAAACACTCTGCGAAGAAAAATAAGGTTTGTTTATTTTACATTTAGAAATGATACTTCCCAGTAATTTCCATTTAGAATATTAATATATGTTAAGGGTTGTTTGAATTTGTTTCCCTTCATATACTTACAATGCTGTTTTGCTCAATTTTAAATTAGTCTTTACAAAAGTATCATTAGCTTTTCTTCAGATTCGGAACTAACTTCCATAATTAGTTTGTAAACTCTGCAGAATCCTAAAAAAGACCTTTGAAAAAGGACATGGGGGAAATGTAGAATACTTGTGCTTGAATGGAAGTATTGCTACAACTGATAAAAGATTTTAAAAAATAATAAAATAAAGATGCTCCTTAAGTATGTAATTTTATGGATAAGTTATTGTGATGTGGGAAGTAAACATTTTTCTCTTTTTGTTTAGTTGGGGTTCCTCCTAATTTTAGTAAAGGGTTTTCATGCTGAATTAGTAACATTGTGAAAGAACACAGTACAAGTCATATTGATCAACAGCAATTTATACAATGCTAATCAAATCTAAAATCAGTCTTGTTATTAATCCTTTTCAGATTAATTATCCCTAGAAAATAAACATATTTTGCTCAAAGTTCTTCAGCATATTAAAATTAGTATGTAAATCTTTAGTGCCCTCATTTTTAAAAATTATTATTACAGTTAGGCTCTGATCATAAATATTTTTATTGGAAGCAAACTTCATTGATGCCAATGAGTCTTGTGTCTGAGAAAACATCTATAGGATTGCACTGCTGAAAATTAAGTGTTGTGTGTGCTGTTGAGTTGCTGTGGCTTAAAATACTGAAAAGTTGTCCAATAGAATAATTTTCAAGTCAAACTTTGAATGTGTTTGGATATGATGTTTAAGGCACACTAAGTGCACTTTTAAATTTCTTTTCCCTGATAATTTCCATTCAGTTGCTGTGGGTATGGAGGAATCATATATTTGTACAGTACAGAAAAGTGATGTGACATAATTTTTTACATTCTGTTTATTAAACATAAGCTAAATATGCTAATTCATAGATCCATCAGCTTAGCCCAGTGGGAAGAATGGTGATGCAAACATTTCTGTAAAACCCATATCACTATAAATATTGTCAGATTAAAAGTAGACCCATTTATAATGAAAGGTTTGGTGTGTGTTTCATTTTTGAGTGGTGCAGTGAGCAGGGGAGATGCTCTTCCATATTTGACTACACAGAATTCTCCAGAAGCTCTTTAATAAATGGTCAGAATTGAGTTTGTTTCAGGTAATTATAGCTGTATGTTTCCTCTGTTACCCTTTTTATGCTATTATTTTAAAGATTACAAATTTTTATAAATGATAATAATCCTGTACATGTTTGTTCCAAATTCAGTGGGATTTACTCTTAGGTGCTTACTTTATAGACTATAGCAAAGCATTTGACTGCAAAGATCAAGAAAAACTATGGATGGGTCTTAAGGACATGGGAGTGCCACTGTATCTGATAATCCTGATATGAAATATGTACATGGGACAGGAGGCTACGGTTAGAACAGAATATAGAGAAACAGAGTGGTTCCCAGTTGGCAAAGGGATCAGGCAAGGCTGCATCCTATCACCCTATTTGTTCATTTTGTATACAAAAAAAATCATACGAAGAGCAAGCTTAGTCTAGAAAAAGGAGGAAGGAATATCAGCAATCTAAAATATATGGATCACACCATACTACTAGTAGAAAACATCACAGGTTTGTCACAATTATTAAAGGAGGAAAAAGAAGAAAATGCAAAGGCAATCTTAATGCTGAACATTAAAAAAACCCCAAAAATAATGACCACAGAGGACCTACATACATTCAACCTAGGCAATGAGGAAATTGAAATAGTTAAAGAGTTCCTGTACCTAGGATCAACCATTGATCAGAATGGAGAATGCAATCAAGAAATCAGAAGACGAGAAATGGGAAGGGCAGCCATGAAAGAACTAGAAAAGATCCTAAAAGGTAAAGATATACAAAGGAGCACTAAAGTTAAAATCATCCAAACCATAATAATTCCCATCACTATGCACAGATGTGAAAGCTGGACAATAAAGAAAGTAGTTAAGAAGAAAATAAATTTGTTTGAGATGTGATCCAAGAGAAGAGTGCTAAGAATACAGTGGACAGCCAAAAAAACCAAACATACAGGTCCTTAAACAGATCAAGCCTGAATTCTCCCTGGAAGCCAAGATGGTCAAACTGAGGCTATTGTAGTTTGGCCACATGAGAAGACATGACTTACTAGGGAAAAAACAATAATGCTGGGAAAGGTGGAGGGAAGTAGAAAGAGAGGAACACTGCACATTAGATGGATAGACTGAATTAGGGAGATCACTGCTGTGAATTTACAAGACCTGAGCAGAGCAATAGAGGATGTGGTGCTTGGAGATATCTGATCCATAGGGTCAATATGAGTTGGGGTTCACTCAAGGTCAGTTAACAAAGGCGGGTTACAAACCACCATTAAAGTACGGACTCAGTCCGTCTAGGTTAAGGAATGTGTCAGTGCTTCCGCACCCCCCTAACCCTAGTACGGACGAGTCCGTACAAAATGGGGCTCCCTTCCACAAGGGGGCCGCCATGACGACGTCACGACGCGCCGCCTCTACACGGGGCGGCGCGACATGAGTTGGTCCGCGCAGGGCGCTAGGGCGCCCTTCTGCAGACCAGGAAGGAGCTCATTTCGGAGCTCCTTCCTGGTTGGCGGCGGCGCTTTGCTGTCGCTGGGCGCAGCCTTCAGACGACTGCGCCCAGCGAAGTTCTCCCCCTCCCCGCAGCCGCGGGGTGTCCTTGGGGCTTGAACCCCCAAGGACACCCCTTTTTCAGGCTGCGGGGAAGCGTCGTTTTGCTGCTTCCTCGCAGCCTGAAAAGCGGCGGATCGGGGTCTCAGCGGCTGCCGTTCTGGCTGCTGAGGCCCCGATACAGCGGAGAAAGAGGCGGGTGCAGCCTGCCCCAAATGGGCGGTCTATAACCTGCCAAAGTTAGTTTTATGAATTCTGAATAAGACGACAATCCCCTTACCTTTGAAGAGTATGAGAATTCCCATGCAATCTGTACTGACTGTAATGCAAATGAACTTACTTTTTTGGAAAGAGGTAGAGGCCCCATTGCATGCTTCCCTGCTACAGGGAAGCGAAAGTGTTTAAAAGGATGATTAGGGTTGCCAGTTGTGATGTCTGAAAAGTAGAACCCAAAGTGTCTTATATCCAGTTAGAAACAAGAACCAATTAAAAATTATTTGTTCAAAAAAATAATAATTATCAGCAGGCAGTGCTGTTAAAAACACAAAAGTTAAAGCAGTCTAAAACACATTTGAAACATGTTATATGGAAACTATGTCCTGTGAAGAGGCGCTTAGGGAACTGTGCATGTTTAGCCTGGAGAAGGTTAAGGAATGACATGATAGCCAAGTTTAAAGCAAGCTTGTTTTCTGGTGCTTTAGAGACTAGGACATAGAGCAGTGGGTCTAGACCACAGGAAAAGAGATTACACCTAAACAGGAAGAACTTCCTGATGCCAAGAGCTATTTGATAGTGGAACATGCTGCCTTGGAGAGTGGTGAAGTTTTTTTCTTTGGAGGTTTTTAATTAGAGGATGGATGGCCATCTGTCAGGATTGCTTTAATTATGGCAAGAGGTTGGACTGGATTGCCCTTGTGGTCACTTCCAGCTAAAGTAGATAGGAACAGGGCATTTTGAGTCAGATAGTTAAATAGTGTTTTACTCAGGAAATTAAAAGATAAGAATAAATAGAATGGTATCTATAGTGAGTAAAGATGTAGCAAAAGCAGTCAAAGGATATAATGTAAAGTCTGACCAAATCATGTCAATAAGAGTTGAGGGAAAACGCATCAACATAACCATAGTCCAAGTTTATGCTCCAACTACAGAGGCAGAATATTTTTTTTTTTTTGAAATATTCTATGCTGGAGTCCAGGAGGAAATAGATCACATGTCAAAACACCAATTAATTAAAGGTGATTAGAATGTAAAAATAGGAAATAGAGCAAGGATTATAGGAGAATTTGGCCTAGGATCAAGAAATCAAGCAGAAGAGTGACAGTTGGATTTTGCAAGGCTAACAGCTTGTTCAGTACAAAAACATTCTTCAAGAAGGCAAAGAAACAACTGAACACATGGACATCACCTGATGGCCAGTAAAATAGACTACATAAATGGAAGCAGAAGATAGAAAAGCTTCACTGTCTTTGCCAAAACAAGACTAGGAGCAGATTGTGGCACAGACCCTGAACTACTAATACCAAAATTTAGAATAAATCTAAAGAAGAATACTGAACTCATCATCGTGTCAAAATATAACTTGAAGAATGTCCCTATAGAATTTTAAGATAATGTAAAAAATCACATTATTGAAGCCTAATTGACCAGGAGGCAGAAGAACTCTGGCTGAAGCCAGAGACATTGTAAAGGAAGAATGCAAAAAGACTCTATTTACAATGCAAAAAGAAGAAGCCTCAATGCATAATATGAAAATGTTCAAACAGTCAGGAAGAGATGAAAAGTAAAAGATGGCCTGAAACAGACGGGTCAAAAGAAATGGCTGTTGGTCACTTCAAAGGCATGGTGTTCAGATGGTACACTCCCCCAAAGCAGCTGGAAGCCGCTACAGGAGACCCGAAGCTGCTGGAAAAAGGAGCAGTTTTAATCTGCTCCTGCTGACAGCCCGTTTGAGATCGTGGCAGTGGCCTGTTTTGAAAGCGGGCCATATGACCACCGCGGTTCTGGGTCACTTGTGGCTGGAGCTGCCAGAGCCCACTCGTTGCTACCTGTCTGCTTCAGGCCAAAGTCAGAAATAGTCAGAACCCTGAATGCAACAACATGTGATCAGAGACAAGAAATACTAATATAATAAACAATGCATAGAAATAGAATAGGACAACAAGAAAGGAAGAACAAGAGATCTCTTCTATAAGATCTGAGAAATCCAAGGAGATTTTTGAAATTGCCAAAATTTTCCAAAAATGGGGATGCTCAGCACCAACAGGAGAACACATTACATGATCAAGTAGAAATAAAAAGAAGGTGAAAACCTGGGTATTTCGTATCCCGAGGTACCACTGTACATGCGAGAACTATGTCGAAGAAATGAAAGGATGTAACCATTTTATTATTTTATGCTGGCTGTATGCCGTAATAAATTCATTCATTTGAAAGGATGGCAGATTCATTCAAGGAAGAATCAGAGTGGAGACTGCAGTTAAGAAATCAGAAGACGATTAGAACTTGGAAGAGTAGTTGTGAAGGAGCTAAATAAAGATCCTGGCATGTCAAGATATATCATTTAATACTATACAGTTGGCCCTTCTTATACATGGATTTTTTATACATGGATTCAAGCATACACTGTTTGAAAATGTTCAAAAAAAAAGGATAAATTTCAAACATCAAACCTTGATTTTCCATTTTTTTATAAGGGACACCATTTTGCTATGTCATTATATTTAATGGGACTTGAGCATACACGGATTTTGTTATACATGGGAGATATTGGAACCAAATCCCAGTGTACAACAAGGGTCCAGTAGTTTTGTTGTCCATTCCATCATGTTTCCCATTTCTATGTATGATTGTGAAAATTGGACAGTGACAAAAGCTGATTAGGAAGAAAATCAACTCATTTGAAATGTGGTTCTACAGATACTATGAATTGTTAAAAAGACAAATAAATGGATCCTAGAGCAAATCAAGCCTGCATTAGCCCTACAACCAAAGATGACTATAATGAGGCTTTAGTACTTTGGACATACCATGAGAAAACATAACTCACTAAAAAAGACAATAATGCTTAATAAGATAGAAGGTATTAGGACAGGAGGAAGACTGTGTTGCAGATGGATAGACTCAATTATGGGAGCTGAGTCTGCAAGATCTGAGAAGGGCAGTTGATGATAGTGTGACTTGGAGGTCTCTCATTCATAGGGTTGCCATGTTGGAGCCGACTTGACAACAACAACAAAGTTTGTTTTCTTGTTATGTGTCTAAAACTGGGTCAGATCAGTATGTTAGAAAATATAAGAACAGTGCACATCTAGCCCTATGTTGCATATTCTATCTGGCAATGGCTTTTCAGGATTTTAGAGATTTTTCCCATCATCTACTGCCTGATTCCTTTAACTGAAGTTCAGCCATTTTGTGTAGAAAGCGTGTGCTATGCCACTGTACAGTGGCCTTTCCCTACCATTCTTCTTAGCCGTACTGGTAAAAACAAGCCCAAGATCAGTATTGCATGAAAATGAAGGTCCGTGTCTCAGTACAGAGTCTGTGTGGCTTCTGTGAAATGGATATAAAAATGACTTCTTTACGTATAATGTGTTTTCTCTTATGCTTTCTGAATATTAGATTCAGAGGTTGTTGCAGTGTTGTAATTTTAAATTTTTGTGTTTTAGCCCAGACGACAGACCTGCTTAAACAGAGTCATCAGAAGTAGCTTCCATGATAGATTTTCTTCTAATAATACTTTCCTTGGAGAATCTTCTTACTATGAACACGAGTGGTTAGTATCAAATTATTGTCTCACATAGAAAGTTGTAGATTTTTGTAGATTGTAAGTGATATTGTGGTATTGTCTTTCTGGTGAAATAGTAGTCTAGATTTATTATCTATTGCTTCAAGCAGCCATCATGCATCATGTAGTATTCCTCCCCGCCCCCGGATCTTTTCAACTTGACTCTAACCTCCAAGTATATTGTTCAGAATTACTCTAGACAGGGGTGAAATCATACAACTCTTCAGATGTTCTTGGGCTGCTGTTTTCAGTATTCCATAGGGTTGGTGGAAGTTTCAGTCCAACAATATCTGGAAAGCTGCATAAGTTCCATACCTCCTCCAGAATATTTGTGGGATTTTGGAGACAGTGCAGTGTTTAGATAGCTTTGCATATATGTTTATGCAAGAATGTATGTGGTTTGGTCTGCTCATTTAGAGTACTGTATTTTCTGGCATATAAGACTACTTTTTAACCTAGGAAACCCTTCTCAAAAGTCAGGGGTCGCCTTATACACTGGGGGTCATCTTATAGGGCAGGTGTTGAAACTTCCGAGTTGGACTGGAGAATCTGCGGTCACCACATATGGTGAGGGGAGCTCAACAATGGCTGCATCCGAATCCCGACCGTATGAAAGCAGTAAGGGCGGTGCTATACAAGTATGGTAGAAGAAAATCCATTCACCAAGTTTCGTGGAAAGAAGTGACTTAACTTGGTCCCGATGATGAGGTGAAGGTGCACTTCACCAGGAATGTGTAAGTGAAGGGCGGATCAAGCTGCAGGCGTCCAGAACGCCCGGGGTATAGAAAAAAAGTCGTGTTTGCACTACCGCTCTGATAGTCTTGGAGACAGGGAGGGCTGGGCAGGCAGGAAGAAATGACCAATCCAAGCAGGCTTTGTATACAACAAGTTTTCCTGCTAAATACCTGCATGTCAAAAGCATTTGAATTAAAATTGCCATATTGAAATCAAACCTGATGTATTTTAATTTTTATTTGGTGTGCGTTGGAAGAAGGGTAGTCTTATACGGCGAGTATATCCCAAACTCTGTATTTTAACGGGAAAAGTTGGGGGTCATCTTAGACACCCAGTCATTTTATACGCCGGAAAATACTTATTACTTATTGTTCCTGGTGATATAATTTAGCCATTTATTGACATTTGAGCTTACACCTTGTAAACCACTTAGGGAGTGCATAAGTGCACTGATAAGCAGTATAGAAATGTACATGCTATTGGTAGTGTTACAAGAAGGAACTTCAGTCTTACAGGTTCCCTCCTTGTATGGTGTAGCTAAATGAAGAGATTGGTACCTTATGTGTAATTGCACATTGCCTATTTGCTGAGTATGAATAAACTGTGCTACACTGCAAAGGAAAATATGTTAGGCATATATGATCTCAATAAGGGGTGGTTAACCTGAGGGCTTGTATGTGCATTTTGCTAGACCTTGGAGGAGCACAACTTGCATTGCGCCACACAACTCAAAGAAAAAATTTGAAACATACCTTCTCCCAGTATCATCTAGGAGCTGTGGAAACCTTTTTGCCATGTTTTCCCAAACCATAGATGATCAAGAGTCACTTTGTGTTTTGTAAAAAGGAAAAAAATGAAGCAGGCCAAGCTCTCATGAGTCAACTATTAGTCCCCCATGGCACTTAAAACATGCAGTGGACTTAAAAAGAAAGCACGACACACCTAAAGTAATAGATTTGTAGAAAAATGATACCCATAAACACAAGATTTATTTATTTATTTCATTTTTAGGCTGCCTTTCTCCCATTTTAGGAGCCCAGGTACTAGTGGTGAAAGAGCAGGAAGTGGGTCATAAGGCTTTTTGTGCATCATTCTTGAACACTAAATTATCATTTAGTAGTAGATATAAATGAAACCAATATATATGTGTTTTTACCTTGTGCATTGATTGATTGGGTTTTACTGAGAATGTAATTTAAAATGCTGTTAATGGTAACTATTATTTCATCTTGTAATTATGTGCCATTGCACTTTTGCGTTCTGTTGAAATAAGTTCATTAAAATTAGAGCCCTGGTGGTGCAGTAGTTAAATGCCAGTACTTCAGCCACCCACTCACAAACCACAAGGTTGTGAGTTCAGTCCCAGCAAGGGGCTCAGGGTCAACTCAGCCTTGCCTCCTTCCGAAGTTGCTAAAATGAGTACCCAGCTTGATAGGGGCAATTAGCTTACAGTTGTAAACTGCTTAGAGACCGCTCAGCGAGGTATGAAGCTGTATATAAATGAAGCTGCTATTGCTATTAAAATTATTTTCAAATGTATATTTTTAAATATATTAAAATTACATTTCAGTGTGGAGATCAGCAAAATTGACACAGTTATTGGACACAAGAGAAGAGAGCTGGAGCTGTCATGTTCCATGCTAGCTAGACTGGCAAGGTAAAACAACTGAATAACAACCTTACTGAGCCTTCTAAAATGAAATAAACTGTGCTACCTAATCACAATATGTGAAAACAAGAAGTGTAAGAATATTAAATTAATTTTCCCCACAGTCTTTTATGATTCCTAAAAAAACCTTTGCTATTTACATGTGACTACAAAACAAGCACACACTAGAATGTACTTTGCTGTGAAATAGTATCATACTTACTGGTCATGTTTGCATTTCTTGCTAAATCAGAGGAGTCATATGATCCTTGTAAGATGTTGCTGGCCAACAGCTCCCATCAGTGTTAGTCAAAGTAACCTGTGGTGATGAATAGTGGGAGTTGAAGTTAGGCATATAGAAGGTTCCCACCTCTGTAGTAAACTAAAGCCCGATAAGCAGGAAAAAGCCTCAGCAAACCTAAGGCTAGTATAGTATGTTTCTCTCGTCTCCTTTCTTTCTCCTGCTCAGCTAGGAAGATGAGTGTGGAAGGTTTTGTTTTTAATGAAATGTGTTTGTTCCTTGGGTTCAGGGTAACAAACTTTGGTTATACTAACTATAGTTAATTTCAGATAACACAACATCAAATTATGGTTTCTGGAGATGGTGTTTGAAAAGTAATTATAGTTAGTGTTAACCACAATTCCAAGCCTTGATAACTTAGCAACATGAGATAAAACAAAGGCAAATATTTTCCAGACAGCTTCTTTGTCAGATGGAAGAAAAGGCATGTGAACATTTGAAATGTGTTTATCATAATGTTTGAAGAATATTCTTTAGTAAGAGCCTGTGATAAAGATACCTTTACAAAATATTTCAGTCATGATTACAGGAGGGAAGGATGGCGAGTAAAAAGCAAGTGCTTTTTCCCATGTACAGTAATGAAAATATTCCCCTATTCTGCTTCAGGAGCTTTTTAGAACCAGGATTAGGAGAATAATTTGGCTTGGAGAACAAATACTAAATCCAAGAAAACAATCCCTGTCTCTAGTTTAGGCTCTACATTAAATTTTATTAAATGGATAGAGTGTCATTGTGTAGGGCTTATATACTATTTTTTCTTTTTAGAAAATGTATGTAATTCTTTATGTAATTCTTATTTTTATGTGGATTAATTTTTACAGAATTCCTTCTTTATGCTGTGAAGCAGAAATGGCAGCCTGTCTTCTGATTTCAACTGTCATTATGGGAACTGACTTTTCAATAAGTACTACGCCTTTGGAAAACTTTGGTAAATTTTTTTTGTAAGTTTTGTTTATAGTTCATATAAAGCAATGTTTATTGATAAAATATTATTCTTTTTCCAGTAAAAAACTGCAGAATTATTGAAGAAATTTTTCAGGCTATGGTTATTTCCTTTTGACAAATACAGGATTTAGCTTAGACATCACTGTTAAATACTTCAGTGAGAAATATGTCTGAAGAGTGTTTAGGTAAGAATTTTTGTCATGATGAAATTGATGAGAAGTAAGGTAGAAGGTGCAGGCTTGGAGGTAGGAAATGGATAGGCAAAATGTGGACCTGCAGGATTGTTTCCCCCTCCAACCCCTGTCTCCTTTGGATTGCCATTTTCTTACAGAAATAGGTGAAGTGCCTCTCCTGGAAGACTCCAGTAGCAGCAGTTCACCTTTTAATTAAGTTGCAGCCCACCTCCAGTTTTTCTGGTTTTCTGTTTTTCATTTTTGGGCATTTTTGGCAGTCTTATGTGTCTACCAGAGGATCCCAGGGACAGAAATTGGTCCACTAATTCTCTGAGGTTGCCCATCTCTGGAGAAAGACCAAGATAAGTGAATTTCTGCTCCCATTTCATGTTGGCACAGGATGTTTAAGCTATCACACATTGAGTGTAGTATCCCCATGCAGATAGGCTTAGGCTGGAGCAGTTTTAAACTATCATGTCTGCTTGGTATAAGCGTAGCTTGGAGGTTCTCCACTGTACTAGTCATTGTCTGAAAACCAGGGAAATTTGAATCATTTACTGTATTTCTTTTCAGTCGTTGTAAATCATATGAAGGGGACATTGTGTGGTTATTGTGAGTTGAGTCGTTTCTATGGATATTCACCAACACTGGGTGTGTTCCAGGCCTTATTGCAGATGTCAGCACATTGGCATAACCTCTCCATAGTGATCATTTAGGAGCAGTTGCTTACACATAAGACATCTGCACAGTCACTGCAGGCAATTCAATGACGTGCAGTGATGCTCAGAGGTTGTCCCCCCCCCCCCAGTTAGTCACACAAGTCACATGGGAAGGGGGCTCAAGAGGTAGCACTTAGTGAAAAACACCCAATTTTTAGGCTGCATGACTTTTGTGAAGAGTACATGACAAAACAAATGTAATCAATATGTTAGCTGATAGCTATATTTGAGAGTGAGTCTTAGAATGAAGGCATGTGCTATCAGTGAATATATGAACAGTTCTAAACTAGCATTTGTGTTTATCATACTGCACTACATTACTACTTCTTGTTGTTTAATGTTAGGATCATCAGAAAGGGGACATGTTGTTACATACGTCAGGGAAGGAGAAGAGAAAAAACAAACTTCTGGTACAGCTGGCACAAGAGGCTCAAGGAGGAAGGTTTCCGATACTGCTCCTAGAAGAAGATCTGCTCGAAATATTAAAACAGAAACTTTGAATCAATCTCAGAGTTCACCAAAATCAGGCAATTCTGGCTGTGAAGCCAGTGGCGATGGTGACTCATTTGTGAATGCTTCTGGTGAAGAGTCTGAGAAATTACCTCCAAAACGGAAGGCTAAAAGGGGAGTAAAACAGCAGGAACCTTTTGTTAAAAAGAAACTCAGAAGTTCTGGACGCTATGGAAAAACATCTAGTGATGCAGTAGAAGTTGAAGAATCTGATGAGACAAAGATAACTCTGCTACTAGATAAAGGCAGTTTACCAGAGAGTAAAAATAGCACTTCTGGCTTTAGTCAGGAAAGTGATGTGGAGTCTCAGTCTGCTAATGGCTTAGAAAACTCCAAAAACTGTGTAGAATGTAAAGAGGAGCCCCAAAAAGACCTTGGTGAAGGGCATGACATCTTGGACATCATAGACACTGACTCGTGTACTCAAGATCCTCCTGTGCTCACCTTAGAGGAGGACATTGCTTCTTGTGCTCAAGATCCCCCTTTGCTTACTCTAGAGGGAGATTGTGAAAAATGTGAAGCAAAGGCTGATACTCTATATGACGATACTTCATTCTATAAGAGTAGTGTTGATCAAATAGACCAACCTTTACTAAGTATTTTGGATGAAGAATTAGGTGATGAAACTGTAACACTTACTCATCAGCCTAAAGAATTATATAGTCCTGCAAATGAATTGCCTACAAATGAAGTGGAATCTGTGGTAATAACAGAAAAGCCTTTAGATAGTCCAGGGGATGAATTGTTGGAGAAATCAGAATGTGTGCTAGTCAGTCCTACAAAAGCAATGTCTACAAATGAACTGGAACCTGCTTCAATAACAGAAGAGCCTTTGGATAGTCCAGGGGGTGAATTGTTGAACAAATCAGGATGTGTCTTAGAACCAGGTGATGTGTTGGTTGCTCCTGGAAATGACTTAGTGGAGGAAGCTGTAGACGTGGTAGTAACAGACAAATCATTGTCAGGTACTGCAAATAAATTCCCAGAGGAACTGGGATCCATAGCAGTAGCTTCTGAGCTTATGACTGGTTCTAGAAATGAGTTGTTGAGGGAAACAGAACCTTTAGCAGCAGAAGATACATTGGTGAGACCTGTGAGTGAAATCTCAGAGAGGCCACTATCTGTTCATTCTTTTAATAAATTGCCAGAAGGAAAAGAATTTGAGGTGATAGTTGAGGAACCATTAGATAACTCTGCAAATGAATTAAAGAAACTTCCAGTGTCATTAGAAGAAGAAGATGCTAAAAGTGAAGAAGAAGCAATTAGAACTTTAGATCATAAAACTCCTGAGGGAACTGATGTATTATTAAATATTTCTTCAGAAGAGCAACTTGAGATACCTGTAGAAAAGATTAGTGAAGAATCTAGAGCCAATGCTTTGTCCAATATATGTACTCAAGAAATAAAACATTTTAGTGAAGATAATACTGAGATAGTAGCTATGGAGTGTGACTCATTCAGCAGTGATCAGACTGACTCTCAGATAGACCAGCCATTAATGATTGAGTGTCTAAAGCAAGAGACAAATTCTGTGATACATGACACTGAACAGTCTACATCATTTTCAAGTCTTTCTGACAAGAAAGAAGAAACAGAAAGCTCCATAGAAATTAAAAAAGATAAAAAGATTCGAGTTAGAAGGTCAAGATTTCACTCTCCATCAACAACTTGGTCTCCCTCCAAAAGGGAGGGGAAAAGATCTCAGTCTCCATCTCCCAAAAGGGAAATTGTGTCTGAAAGCAGAATGTCTCGGTCTCCCAAAAGAGATACTTGCAAAGAAGGGCAACAGTCTCTATCACAATCTCCAAGAAAAGATCCTCTGATAGATGAGATGAGATCTTTACCTGGTTCTCCAAAAAGAGATCTTTCAGAAGGAGTATCTCCATCCACTTCACCAAAAAGAGATCTGATAGAAGGGAGGAGATCACCACCCAGTTCTCCAAAAAGAAATTCTCTGAGAGAAGAGAGGAAGTCTCCACCTTGTTCTCCACAAAGGGATCCACGGAGAGAAGGGAGGAGGTCCTGGGTACAAGCCAAGGAATCTTCTCCAAGGCACAAATGTAGATCACAAAGTAGGGACAGAGAGAGTGATAAAGATGGGCTTAGAAGAGATCATGAAAGAGAGAGAAGTAGAAGGAGATGGTCACAGTCACGTTCAAGATCTCGATCTCGTTCTCGTTCTCGTTCCCGGACAAGAAGCAAAGGTCCATCATTCCCTAGAAATGAGAGAAATAGCTATTCACCTCCCAGATGGAAGGAACGGTGGACCAATGATAGCTGGAGAGATCCCAGAGGAAATGATAGATATAAAAGAAATGAACAGGAGAAACATACTGAAAGTATGAAAAGAGAGAGGGACAATGCAAGCAAAGATGCTGACAAGCAGAGTTCTGAACAGTATAGAAAAGATTATCCAGATTGGGTAATGGAAAGGATAAATTCAGTTCCAGAAACAAGGAACAGAGATAGAGAAACATTTAAAAGCCAACCGTGGGAAGAAAACAGACACAATAATTCAGGGCCTCCATGGAATAGAAGCTTTGGATCAGGTTGGAATTCAAATCGTGGCAGGGGTGGCCGTGGAAGGGGCGGCCGTGGCAGAGGTGGCTTTATGTGTGGAGAACAGGCTGAAAATCGCTGGCAAAGCAGGAAGCCCCACTCAGGGAATTCAGATAATGCTGGACATGAAAGTTCAAGATTTACAGAGCATCAACCATATAAACGAAAGCCAGAACAGGATTTCTCCTTTGATACACCAGCTGATAGGTCTGGATGGACATCTGCATCAAGCTGGGCTGTAAGAAAGACTTTACCAGCAGATGTACAGAATTATTATTCAAAAAGAGGAAGAAATTCTTCAAGCCCACAGTCTGCCTGGACAAAAGAAGAAGTAACTTCTGAGCAAGGTATTCCCCCCCCCCCGCGCGCGCGCACACACACACGGGTTTAATTGAGCAGAAATTACAGTTTTTTAAACATCTATTTTAATTTAAACCAGATATCGGCTATTGCATTCTGCACAAAGCTCCAATCAGAATAATTTGTTAAATTCACACCATTAAAATGACTGTTTTCTTCTGTATGTTTATTGCTTTCACATTCTGTGTTGACCAAACTGAATGTATTGTTCTTAAAGTTTCCAGGGCACACATGCATAGACCTTCTTTAAGTAAAAAAAATGACAGTATAAACTACCATATATACTCATCTATAAGTTGACCCCATGTATAAGTTGAGGTTAGGTTTTGGGGTCAAAATTATGAATTTTGTCATGACCAGTGGATAGGTCGAGGGTAAAACTTGGAGGCTCTTTCAGCGTGTGCATGTGTGTGTACGGCAAGAATGACTCTCATTGAGGCTTTTCTCTATCGTTTCAGCTTTCATTTCAGCCAGACGCAGGGGCGGGAGGGCTACTCTTAAATAATAGCAATATCAATCACCCAGGACTCCTTCTGGTTGCCTCTTTGTTGCTAAACTCTTTTCTGCACTGCATGGGGAAAGCTGAAAGAGTTGCTATCACATTTCCATAGTGACCCATAAATACGTTTACCTGGGATTTTGTGGTCAATTTTGGGGCATGCATGACTATGTACCGTATACAGTGGATGGCTTCATTGTTTACACCACAGTGTGTAATGGATTTCTATGAATCCCTAACCAGACAAGGCTGATTCCAACAGATTTTTTATTGCTTGAAGCAAAGCAAGGGTCTTTCTGTAACTGTAGTAGCAATTCACATGAAAAAGACATGTCTGCTACAAAAATTGCAACACTGATCAAAGTTTTCCATATAAGAAAAGTACTAGGCTGAGAGTATGATTGGGGTATAGTTTTGTGATTAGAAGTCAGAAAACATCTAATTTCAGAGATTAGATCTATCATGATTTGAGAACGGAATGCTGAACTAATATATCAGTTTACTGCTAGCCAATTTTGTATTCTTTGCTGGTTCTTCCTCTTTTTGAATAGGAATGTTTAGAAAGTGGGAGTAATTATGAGTTTTTAACTGTCGAACTCTTCTGTTCCTCACAGTCTGCTTTTTAAAGCAGAGCACATGGTCCGGCATGAGGACCTTTGTTAGAGAGGGATTAGGACATTGCCTCCCTCCATTCCATTAGCAAGAGTTTCCCTTGGATCACTTGCTCTTCCATGCATTGAATCACTCTTTCTTGGACAGAATGAAACCTTTAGACTCAGCCATCTTCCATAATTTAACCAAGAATAATAGATATCAGTTGGAGTAAAGGCCATGGTTGAAAAACAGAATTCATCTGTGTGCTTCCTTTTGGGCTGCTGTTCTTTCAATTGGTTAATGGACTGTAAAGTGTGTTCTGCTGTAAATATTGAAAGGTTGTATTAAGCAAATCGTTTTGCCAACCAATCGATGCTTTCCTTGTGGTATCATCTCTTACACAACTTTTTAAAATCAACCCAGCTGAATAAACCAGCTACTGCTGCTGTTGTAGCACTGCATCTTTTTATAATTACATGTTAATTTTAACACTATTGGGAGGTTTGGATTAAAAAAAAATACTTACCTGGCAGGGGAGACACCATGATCATAAAACCACATTTTTAACTGTGTTTTTCCATGTTGATAGATCCAAATTTCAAAGACCAAGGTAGCCAACAAAACGAGAATTCTCAACTATCAATAAATGTGCTGCAACCTCAAATGAATGTAATGACACCAGTGAATACACAACATCAACCAATGAATATCTTCCCATATCCAATGAGTGTTCCTGCTCCCATTATGAACATTCAGCACAATCCGTTTACTCTTCCTCCACCGGTCCCCATGCATCTTCATACAGGAGTGCCTCTTGTCCAAGTAGCAGCTTCAGCTAATGTGTCTCAGGGACCACCACCACCACCTCCTCCTCCTCCACCATCCCAGCAGATTAATTATGTTACTTCTCAACCAGATGGAAAGCAGTTACAGGTATATCTTTCAATTAAAAATGTAGTGTTGAAGCCTTGTTTTAAAAGAAGGTTTAGATAACTTTATTTTTAAGATTATGAATTTGACTGGAAATTGTTTTGACAGTTTTTTGATTAAACTATTTAAATTTATTTAGAACTCTTATATTGATGTAGAAGACCAGTGATCAATATCGGCTCTAGTCCCAAGATTCTGCCTGCAGTATAATCCTGTAGGCCCCAGATACATCATTTTGAGGGTCTTCATATGACAGTGATAGCCTTCATTGATAAGTCCAGTAACTTGGTTCTACCTTTCCTGGTTTCTTAATTCTACTTTCCTTATAAAAGAAACATAGAATGGAATCACAGAATCATAGAGTTGGAAGACACCACAAGGGCCAGAACAGTTGAATTTTCATAAATTTTCTTTGTGGGTATGTGATAATCAATTTGTCATATTTTCCAAGTGAATGTGAAATGTGCTATAAATTAATATATCTGCTTGAGGTGTGGTGTTATCCATAACTGCAGCAATCATCTTGCACAATGGCAAATCTGCAACCATAGACCAGCAGAAGTGTAATAGAAAAAAATAGGACTGGATCTGGTGCTATTGCTTGAGTACTTGAGGTTCACAGATTGTGGAGTGTGCTGTGAGTGTTCACAGGATATATATTTTTTAAATCATATGGTTTACCTGGTTACAGTTACCATTTTCTTTGCCTTGTATACCTCTGGATCCCTCTAATTTAATGATTGTATATTGAGACTTAGGCAAAAGACATATGGTTCCAAGAAAACAGCAGCTACAGAGTGGCCTGTTGCATAATCTTTCAGTACAAGTCTTGGAGGGAAGAATTTGTCCCAGCCAGTCAGAAGCTCACTCAGGCTCCCACAACTGTTTTCATTTCAAAAGCCTGACTTTGAAAAGAGTTATGTTAGGCTCCTCTGTAGAGGACTGCTGCAATTGCCCTACAGCTTATTATATAGTTGGCCTTCCACATTTGTGGCTTTGACTTTTGTGGATTTGACTATTGCAGTTTTGATTAATATGTTCTCTCTAGGAATCTCTATTCTATGCCATTCCATTATCTGCTTGTGACATGTGTTCTTGTACCAGTTAGAAGCCTCTTCTTATTTTTCCATTTGCTTCCTCAGTAGTGGTGCCTAGTGTGAACCTTAGCAAGGGGTTCCAGTCACTGCTACTGAAGAAACCTGGCTCAGAAGGCTTCTCTTATCTCATTTGCTTGATGTGCATAATATCAGGCTGACTAATGTCTTTTACAAGAGCTGCCTGAACCATTTTTAATACTAGATTGGAGGATTTCCCATCTGTTACAAGCTACAAAGAGAAGTTGCTAATCCTTGATCATGCCTTTACAGCAAAACTGGCATATCAGGTGGCTAACACTGATAAAAAATACAGGTAGAATCTTAACTAAAAATCAAATCAAATTGGTTTTTATTGTATAATTTGTTCTTAATGATCTGATCTGAATGGTTTTAAATGGAATGATAGGATAGAAATTTAATAACTAAATAAACAGAGTAGTAAAATGAAATAACACTCATCCAGTTGAAAATCCTTTGAGCATCAAACCCACTTTAAATGTCAGGGATTTGTCTCAATAAATATTGTGACAGAGAGTTCCAGAGCCTGAAAATGGATGCTAAAAAGATCCTCTTATGGTCACACCAAATTTACCTTTGATGATGATAGAACAGAGAAAATCTTAAAATGCAAACTGGCTTGTATGGGAGAATGGAGTCTTAAGTAGCTGGGTCTCCAGTCATATAGGACTGTATAGCTTGGCATCCACCACTTTGAATTGCCTCTGGAAACAGTTTGGTAGTCTGTAAAAGTGTTGGAACAAAGTCACTTGCTGCTTGTAACAGAACCTAATCAATAGTCTAGCTGCAGCATTCTAGGCCAGCTAAAGTATCTGAATGTTTTTCAAAGGCTGATTTGTGTACTGTGTATTACTTCAGTTTGTATGGGATGTAATGGCTACCATGGCCAGTTCAACTTAGACTATTATTATTATTATTATCATTATTATTATTATTATAGTTTATTTTTATAGCATTGTAAATCGCTGTACATACAAATGATGAAATCAATAAAAATGAAACCTGCCAATGGCATACAATCTACAAAATACGTATAAAACAATAGGTAATAATATAAAATAGAATTGGTTAAAATAAGCAGGCAACAATTAAAAACATCAACATCATCTATCCAATAAAATATCAGATAGATAATCACACAGTGCCTGGGAACGCTTCCCTTCTTCAACTCAGATTTAAAAGTGGTCAAAGGAGTGATGACCCATGCTCGTGGGGGAAGAAGGTTCCAGGAGTGAGGGGCAGCAAGTGAGAAGGGACGAATCCGGGATGGGGCAGTGGAGATTCTAGGCTGGGACAGCAGACCTTGACTACTAGAATGGAGGGTATGAGTGGGAATGAACAGAGAAAGAAGTTCAGATAAATAAAGAGGGGCCAGGCCGTGCAGGGCTTTAAAGGTCAACAACAGAAGCTTATACTGAATACGGAAGGGAAAGGGGAGCCAATGAAGGGATGATAATAAAAGAGAAACATGGTCAAAGCGGCGAGCGGATGTAATGTGTGCCGCTGAATGCTGAAAGGAAATTAAAGGACTAGGTTGAGTGAGAGGAAGCCCTGCCAGAAGGAGGTTGCTGTAATCTAGTCGGGAAATGACCAGAGTGTGGACCAGAGTCTTGGCAGTGGAGGTCGAGAGAAATGGACGGATTTTGACAATGTTGTAAAGAAAGATTCTACAGGCTTTGGCTGTCGTCTGGATATGGGGGATAAAAGACAGAGAGGTGTCAAAAGTGAAACCAAGACTGGGATTCCTGGACCGGTTGACTAGAGGTGTTGTCAACAGTAACAGAAAAGGAGTATTGAGGGAGGACTTAGGTGGAAAGACAAGAAGCTCTGTCTTGGACATGTTGAGCTTCAAGCGCCGATGACGCATCCACTGAGAGACAGCTGTAAATGTTGTACTGGGCTTGATTGTGCTAATGCATTCTTATCCACTGACACAATGCTGATGGCATTGAATTCCCATATTCTACCCACCACTTCCAGTAGTTTTCCGTGTATATGCTAAATAGCATAGAGAGTAAGAGGTACCCAACAGCGTAGATTCTGCTAACTGAATCCTCCTAGCAGCACTTTCTGAAGTCATCTTTTTAAAGGAGGACTGGAGTCACTATAAAACTGCTTCCAGGTCCCATCCCAGACAATTAGTCCAGGTGAATCCCATGACTGAAGATACCACGAACAGTCAGAAAGTCTCATACAAGCTTTCATAATGCAAATGTCTTTTGTAGCTTTGGCAGACTACTTGTAACTTTATTACATCTGTTAAAACTCCTGAGTCTCCATGTTCTCACAGGCAAATTGATGTGGTGCTAGGATGGGTGAAGTAAGGAAAGAGGGAAATAGATCAAATTCTGATGTGTAGGATGGATTCACTGCTATCTTTAGTCCTGCTGAGAACCTCAGAGAAATCCTGCTGACATGTTAGCACCTATTCCCCGGCTGTGTCCCCATCCCATCCTGCAGGATAGCTTTATAAGAATTCTTGCCACACTTTAACTAGTTCTTAATTTACATATCTAAATGCTTTATGCATTTTGGACAGTATTGCATGTAAATGGTAGCATACTAATTTCTGGTAACTTTTTGAAACAGGCTATTCCCAGTACTTCCCATGTTGCCAACAATATGAGTGCGACACTCTTGCCTGCTCCAGCAGCAACTCTGGGAAGTATGGAACCAGTTCAGGGTCCAAGTTCTGGTAATGCAACATCGTCAAGTAACATCAAAACTTCTAATTCTGCTATAAAATTGGCTGAAAGCAAAGTAAGTGTAACAGTGGAAGCCAGCGCAGATAGCTCGAAGAAAGACCAGGCAAGTTCAAAGTTCAGAGCAATATGCATACTTCTGCAATGCTAAAATGAGAGATAAATAATTATTTGCCCTAAGCATGGATGGAATGTTGGTGTCTGTTGTCTTTCCTATAATATCATCATCAAGACTTCTAAGAACTCAGAGCATGTAGGAGAAACTATTGTGTTGACATGAACAAATTTTTAACCTGTTATGAACAATTGATATAATTTTATACATACCTTGTATATAAATCCATGAGCTAAGTAAATCCTGTTCATACCTGAAATGACACAGGGGTAGCCGTGTTAGCCATTTAGTAAATTCAAACAAAAATCCACCAAACAGTGATACCTTTATTGGCCAACCGAAATGCACAATATACTTGTTGCAAGGAAGCTCCACTAGTTTCTTCATCAGGCAATATGTTACATACAAAACAGAAAAAAAATTAGAGATGTTAGTAAGATGCCTTCATTTTGTTGTTTCTGTCCTCAGTTAAGATGGTTTGGAGAGGGTATCTTTAGCAGACTGCACCCACCTCTTTTGACCATGGGACAATTGGGCAAAGTCCAGGAAATTTAAAGTTCATTTGCATATGAACAAGGACTCATCTTTCTTGGATCCTAAGATTTCAGTAAACCCTTTTCTGCTCAAGAAAAGTGTGCTGCCACATTACACTAATAGGAAACTGGGGGAGAGATGGATAATTTTCACAGATTTTCCCCTCCAGCTGTAACTCCCCGTAGAAAAGAAATGCAAAACAATTGCCTTCCTCACTTTAGTGTGGTAGCTTGTCTAGATTTAGGATGTTAATGTAATATAACCTTCAAGTCTAATAAAAATATCTATTCCTAAAAGGGGGGGAGATGAAGAAGGTCTCTTCTTTTGCAGTTTAATATGTCTTCATTCCTGTGAGGCCACAGGCCTCTTTGTAGTCAGAGGACAATAGATTCCTCAAGAAGTTTCCATGTTTTTGCATCAGGAACATACCTGTGATAGTGAAAGGAGGACCAAAAAGTGCTATAAACATTCTTGGTTGCTTGGAGGCAGTCACAACCATGTGACTGACTGCAGACCTGCTTTAAATAATCTGCACTTTTTTCTTCAAGTCTCTTATCAGATAATCCCTAACAAAAGGTTTTAATGTTAATGTTAAATGTGTGCCCTTTTCCTTAATAACATGCACTTTTATTTTGTCTAGAAATTATTAATTCAGGAAAAAGCTGCACAGGAAGTGAAACTGGCTATTAAGCCATTCTATCAAAATAAAGACATTACTAAAGAAGAATATAAAGAGATTGTGAGAAAAGCAGTAGACAAAGTAAGTAACATTCTGTTAATCTCAGAACGTAGCTCTGTATTCTCTGAACATTACACTTTGTTGAAAACAATGTCATGAGGTGATGACAAGGTGCCAGTTTTGGAATTGTGTAAGCACAGGAGATTCTTTTGGGACGTGAAAGATGCAGCTGTTTCTATTTCAGCTACTTAAAGAATTCTTAACTAACATAGTGCTGTTAGGTCTGCAATTTTCCCCTTGAAGCCTGTCCCCTGTTGTGGCAGCAGTAGTTTTTCTCTTCTCCATAATGCTGAGTTTGATTGTATTGGCTGGGGGGATTCTGGGAGTCATCTCCAAAAGGAGTGTGGGAAAATTTATTTTTCATTATGCCTCTTCTATAGTGATCTTTTCTTGCGATCAAGTTGGGCACAAATAATTTTATATTTTTAAATGTGATAATAAGTGGGTTAGCTTATGTATTATGTGTTTAAATAATACTTCATGGTTATCCTTTGACATTTTCATTTAGGTTTGTCATAGCAAGAGTGGGGAAGTGAATTCTGCGAAAGTGGCAAATTTGGTAAAAGCTTATGTGGACAAATACAAACATTCACGGAAGAAAAATCCAGAAGAGGCTGTTTCCGTGGAAAGGAAATAAGCGTAGACTGAAAAATGCCATCAAGATGTCTGCAAAGTGCAATTTTGACATGGACTTAAAAATAGTGGTTGAAATCTGATTTTGATAAAATTATTTTTCAATATAGTATATAATGTTTTGTTATAAATAAATATAGATTAATGCAACGTCTTTGTCCTTTTGCAAAAGGATATGTAAAGAGAAACTAAATGGAACAAAGGAGAGTGCCCCTCATTAGTAATATACAATTATGTTGAATGCCACATGTACAGCATTTTGATTCAGACAGTAGTGTATAGACACAGATGTTAGTCAGATTACAGTGATTTGCACAGAGATGTACAGTATGTGTAAATCAGTCAGGGAAAAGATTCATGGCAGATTTTTCTTTTGTCTTGCTGGCTCTTCTGCCCTCCACCCATTTCAATCCTAGCAAAATTAAGCATTTTGCCTCAATTTACAGGCTCAGTGTGTGTATTAAAGCACACTGTCTGAACAGAAGAACTCTTTGAACAACAGCAACAAAATTCTACATTCACAAATTTTGTTACATGGATTCATGAGCATAGTTTTTCTATTGGAAAACCAAATAAAGGCTATGTTGCTGCTGCTGCATTTTTTTGTGGCTTTTGAGTTCTTGTTTTGACTTCATAAACTCAGTTTAGTTTTAAAAGACATGGTGCAGGCAACCAAAACAAGTGCTTAACTCTCAACTGAGTTTAGGAAACTGACGTTTGGAATCTGAAAGCTGTTCTGTGCTTGGTTTTTCTGTCGGGGCATTAATTGCCTAACCTCTGTCTGGTGTTGTTCAGTACAGTATGCCTTTGTTCTTTATCTTATGACACATTGAGCAAATTTCCCCCCTCGATATAAGGGAACGTCTCTGTAGGCAATAGCCTTTGTAATATTACCTGTAATGCAACATTCTAAGTCTTAGTCCAGTGTAAGCAGTTGTCTGTATTTGGCATGTAAAAACAGAATTTTCTGTAACATGATGAAGGCAGCATCCCATTATAACCTAAAACTAGAATTATACATGAGGCCATGTCTTATCCAAAATCTTATATTTGAGTTAATTGGAAGTATTATATAGTGGAAGTATTATACCATGGATAACAGTGAAGCTAGTGATAGCAAGTCATTCAGCATACTGGAGTTGTACTTGCGTTATTTTGATTGGACCTGTACTGATTTTACCAGGGCATGAAAAATTTACCACTAGCTCCTTCTATTAAAATTAAAGAAGAAATAAAGGGGCCTTGGTTTAGATTCCTTTGAAACACTGTGCTATTACAGTGAATTTAATTCTCTCAGTGTTTAATTGCAGCAACTAGGATGCATATCATGTATTTTACACAATTTAGCTAGATGTTAAACAGATCAGATCCAGGTGTTCTGGATTGCTCTCTATGGTGGCAGGATCCACAAAGGCCCAAAGCTAAGGATAAATGAAAATAATATGGAACACATTACTAAAAAAAATGGTTAATTCACTTAATTATTTTGCAGGCAGTAAATTGTTTGGCTATGTTTTGTGCGTAACTAAAGATAATATTTATCTTGCAGAGTCTTTTTAGTGTGGATGCTGATTTTTTTTTCAATAAAACACTGTTTTAGACTTCTGAAGAGAGTTTGTGTTAGACTAGTGGGTATTCAAATGATCTTTCAACCTATTTTGGCACTTCTTGAAAATAAACTGTAGTAAATTACATTTGCCAATTTTGTTTAATTGCACCATGTGTATTTATATGTAGTGCATTCCCTCAGTTGTTGAAGTCGGATTTGTAGCAGATGAGATAGCTCTTTGTGTAAAGTGGCTTGGTGCAGATAAACCATTACCTGATCTGCTTCTCTAGCTCATCTGCTTTTCTCCACCTTCATCAACTCTCACATTTGAGAATCTTCCTCTTTTTCACTTGCTAATGATGGCCATTATTCATTTACCAGTTTGAACATGAATTACGATTAGTTTTAAGCCAGATTTTAAGTATAGATAATGTAAATCTGCACCAAGTTGTAATAGTTAGTGCTGAAAATGGAAATGCAGGATGTTTTCTGCACTGAACCATAAATGAGTCTTCACCATAATATTTCTCTCAGGAGTGCTTTTCCCCTGAATAATCCTGTGGCATGAAGGATTAATATATTCCTTCTATGTACAAAGAAAATGTGCTTACTATTTTTGTTCCCATGCTCTATAAGTGTTGAAATGGCAGAATTTTACAGCTAATTGTCATTGTCTTTCCAGTGCTAATGAAGGATATTGACTAAGTAGTCAGTCTTGGTTTTCAACCCAACATATAGCACCCTTGAAAGAGTGAGTTCAAGCACCCTTGAAAGAGTGAGCATTGTCTTCAGCATCCTGATCACACGAAATTCACTTAGGTCCTGTTGGTAGGCACTGTGTGTGCAGGTGGGTGCTATTTGGTTTTACGTTAAAACCATTGTGGGATTAGAACCTGCAAGTATAGCTCTGACCAGAATGTTGGTGCTCTCAATACTGAGGTTGGTTGCTTATTGGAGACATGCAGCTCTGCTTGACATTTGTGTACAATAAGTGGAATGCCAGTCTTTTTTGCTGTGGAGGTCCCTGCTGTTGAGAAGCATCTTTCTATGAGAATCTATGTTTAAAAAAAAATTACATGAGGAAGCATGTGTTGCAATCCTATGTAGACTTACATGGTGGTAAGTCCCATTGAATTATTTCAGTAGAACTTCTGGAGCAAAAATGCATAGAATCTGTTTGTAAGAGCGAGTTCTGTATTCCTGTAGCAATTGACTGAAATCTGGGTGATCTTGTGGTGTCACTTTCCATCAGTTTCAGTAATACAGAGGCAAACCCAACTGATCTAAATCTCTGTGAGAAAATTTCATGAATTGGGAAGTTCTTTAAATTGTATTTGGGGGTTGGAACATTGGTGCACTTGGCACTCTTCCCAGTCTTTCTGTGTGCATGTGGCTTAATATGTCATAATTTTAAAAATACAAAATCATAATAATCAGGAGAACAGTGGCTAATCTAACTCCGGGCTGTAGTGTCTGTAGCATAAGGCTGGAATAAAGTCTACTGAAACAATATTCTAAAGAGTTTTATGTAGTTCAGAATATTTTCTAATAAATTTTTTTTGATTAAGTTGGAGGGAGTCTGTCTCTTTTTAACATATACTGGGTCAAAAAAAATTCAAAGGTTTTCTATTTTGTTTTTTTATCTTTGTTCTGTTTGTCAGTTGTCATTTACCAGATATTCTTTATTTCTGGAAGAATTCAGAAGGATGCTTCCTTAGTGTGTTTTTGCTGTTTTGTGTGTTTTTTCAGATTAAACAGAATGTTATTCTCAGTACCTGGTCTCTTAGTTCAGACCAGAGCTCTTCATATTCTTTGTAAAATACACTTTTATTTTTTATTTTTTAGTAGATTATAATCCTATTAGAAGCTTAAATGAAAACTCTTTACTCCAGAAATATAACAGTGTTATATGGATCTAAACTAAGTATTTGCACTTAGGTAGTTGATTTCACTGGCAACTGAGGTATGACTAACTTGTCTCATTGATTTCAGTGGGGTTTAAGTGGAGCTTTAACATAGTCTTGTCTCAGCCATTTTCCTCCTCATGCTTAATTTGTTTTATGTCCTTTGTCTTTTTTGTCTACAAAAAGAGGGAAAGGTTTTTTTGGCTCATGTTAAAATACAAGCTGAGGAAGATCGGGGTATAAAGAAAATGACCTAGCTTTTGAACATGTGTGTACTTATAAACTTCTGGATGTTACTGGGTACTTGCTGAGGTTCACACCCCAAGAGAAGGACCACACCTGACTCCCAAAGCATTCTGGCCATTCCTTCTGCTCCTTGCATTTTGTCCCTGTTCAGCCTTTTCTATGCATGTGAACAGTGACAAGTGATGAGGTGGAATAGGGTACCCCTTCTGCTTTGGACTCTTCCAGACATTTGTGTAGATTGGCTTTGAACATCTTAACGAAAGGCTTCCCAAAATCTGGAGCCAGCACTGAACAAGCACATCCAAGTTTGTTTTACAAATTAGACTGAAGTTTTGCAATATCCCTGCTGAAAATGTGCAACCCACTGGCTGAGATCTTTCATATTTGGTTAGTAATCCAAAGCTATGACAAGACAGGTTTTTTTTACTGGTGTGGATATCAAAGGGCATTTAAAAGCAAGATGTAGAGCCCTTTACCTTTTCCCACTTTGTCCTTGTGCTGCTTTAGATATACAGTTTTCCAGGTGACAGATTTGCATGAGTGTGGAACTGGGTCAAGATCCTATATCATAAGCCTCCACTAGCATTTAATGGGAGGCAGTAGAGCTTGCTGCCTCTGCCCAGCTATTTCTACCAACATGGAGTAACAACTAGGAGGCCATTGGGTGCAGCTGTCTCACTCTGCAGCCATTGATGGCCAAGCTCATTCCAACTGTTTTTGAATATGGAA
Organism: Sceloporus undulatus; assembly: GCF_019175285.1. Lineage (NCBI taxonomy): Eukaryota > Metazoa > Chordata > Lepidosauria > Squamata > Phrynosomatidae > Sceloporus > Sceloporus undulatus. The sequence continues at coordinate 62,374,765 of NC_056526.1, forward strand.
GGGAGAAGGAGCAGCTTCTCTCCTCACTGTAAGGCTGTTTCATCCTCCCTCTGTACTTCTAAATAAGCTAAAATGAGGTTGGGTATCGTTTCTCCCATCCCCCAGTCAGTTACTGGGGAGATGACGATGTCCCCTGTTGTCCCGCAATCGTTCTTGTCTACCGGGGTAAAAAGGGAGGCCTTGCAGAAGGATGTAGTGCATACTTCTTCAGTGTTGTCCAAAAATGTACAGTGCTCCCTCGGGTTACGAAATTAATTCGTTCCGTGGCTAATTTCGTAACCCGAAAAACCTTCGTAACCCGAATTGCCATAGGCGCTAATGGAAAAAAAGCCGCGGCTCTGCCGCGGCTCCATTTAAAACAGCGCCAGGGTTTTTTCGTAACCCGAAAAAACCTTCGTAACCCGAAACAATAAATCCCTATGGGATTTATTCGTATCCCGAAAAATTCGTAACCTGGGTAATTCGTATCCCGAGGTACCACTGTACTCATTCAGGTAGGAACTCCAGTTATGTCTACATATAAGAGCAGCAGGGTGTTAGCAATGGTTGGTGGAATCTGAGGCTCTCTAAGAGTAGTTTATAATTTATACATAGCAATACAACGTTTAAGCTACTGCTTTGTCTAATATTCATCACTTTCTTCATTGGAATATTGCGTAAAGCTTTATATGGTACTTTAAAGTACAAGGTAATGTATTGACTACTCTGCCTGAGATTGTGTAATGATCTATAGAGTTTCCACTGCCAAATAATAATTTTGATAAAATACATTGGTGCCTAAAAAAAGTTATTCAGTTAGATATATAAAAACAAACATTCATATTGAAAAATATGAAGTTTACTAAAAAAAAGTATGAAAATTCTTGCTGTTGATATTGTTCCCATTCTTTTTTATATATTCTGCACATACCTTCTTAAAACTATGAATTAAACAGAGCACCTGTAATATAAAAAAAACTCATACGCTGTTCTTTAGAATATAAATTAATGTATAATACACTATTTCCTTTGTTTTAAACCATATATGTCCTATTCTGGTGGAATTTTGAGACTGGCTTCAACAGATTCAAAAGCAAGTTTATTATTAGACCCATTAATATTCCTTAGGAAATGCTGTGGAAGCAATGCAGTTGAGAGATTTTGGGGGAAAGTCTCCAGACACTTTGCTTAAAAGGCCAGTGCTCTTTCCATTGTGAAAGCATGTTATGTAATAATTCCCACTGTTGTCCCACCTAACATGTTTGGCTGAGCAATATTGACACATGTATCGAATTGCCTATATAAAAATGATTGTGTGTTTGGAGTCTTTGTGTGCTCCAGCAATACTCAATAAACTGTCACACTGCTTTCTTCTAGATTTTGGTTCTTGTTTCTTCTTGGACACCGGATGGGCATGCTCTGCTTTTCTGTTTGCATTTGCCCTGTCTTCATAGGACTGTTATCTGCATATAAGCAACCTTATCTGCCTCAGTTTGTTGCACAATGTATACGGTTATCTGTCTTTGCTGTTTGGGTGATGATATTCGCACTTTTTAAAATCTTCCAGTTTAGAAAAACAAAATGTCTTCATCCATGTTTTATTTCTTGTTCCTCTGCTTTGGGCTGTTACTCATGCTTGATGTTCAAATCAGAAATATTTGGTAGATTCCTTCCTTCCTTCCTTCCTTTTGCCTATGTTCTCTGTGTTCCTGCTTCTTTTTCCCTTCATGAAAATAACTACTTCTAAAATGGCTGAATTGTTTATAGGATACATCCACTTCTCTCATAGTGTGTTCATGTCTTCTGCTTCCCCTTGCTATACTGTCACTTACATGTTTAGTCTGTGTTTTATAAGCGGACGCAGCCTTTAAAACAGGACTTTCAGAACTTCTGGATGTTCCTGGATCTGATACTTTCTCTGGACACTCTGGTAGGTGCAGAGATCAGGAATGCCTTTCATCAACTCCGCACGGCCAGCAAGCTATGTACCCTTACCTGGATATACAAGACATCTCTTCAGTCATCCATGCCATTGTTCTCCTAAAACTAGATTGCTAGTTGTGAAGCTTCAGTCAATCCAATATGTAGCTGCCATGAGTTTGGCTGAGGGTGGGACATCCAAAGGTATGACACCGTCATTACTAATTACACTGATTACCAATTTGTTTCTGAGCTCCATTGAAGGTTCTGGTTTTGACTTAGATGGCTTGGGTCCTTGGGAATCATAGCCCTTTCTGCAAGTCTCCCTGAAAAGTCAGTTCTACTTCACAGCCATGGTAAGTGGGCATGAGGGGACATTTTCTCAGTACAGTATCTAGAAGACTATACAACAGCTTCCCTGTTGAGATATGCCTGGCTACATTATTCCCAAATTGGCAGGCAAAGCTGTTTTATTCTTCTGTGCTCTTAATTATTCCCTCTCCTAATAGATTAACCCTGTTAATTTAACATTGCATTTGTAGTTTGGTGTCATTGTTTACTTGTGGTAACTTCTGTTGAAAGGTGAAATGCAAATTATTACAGTTATATGGTTTGTATTTTTCTGTATAACATATATCTTAATAGCTTTTATTTTTGCACACTGATGTCTTGGTCCCTGTCACACTATGAAATTATAGCAACATGGTTCCACTTAAAATTACCATGACAAGATTTTATGGAATTCTGGGGTTTGTAGTTAGGTGTGACACTAGAACTGAATGGTAAATAACCACCCCAAATGGAAAATCCATTCCATAAGATGTCACAATGGCAAAGTGGAATCATAGTTCTGTAATTGTATAGTATGAAAGCACACTTTTGAATCATAGAATGGAAGGGATCCCAGAGGCCACCTAATCTTATTCCTAAATTTATCTATAAAGTACCACTGAAAAGTGGGTTTCCAAAAGTGATTTTAAAAGCCTGCTGTAAAGGAGAGTACCTCACCTTCAGAGAGAGTTCATTTTACTGTTAAGTGGCTCTTACCATAAAGATATGCCAGAACCGCTTTCTTGTAATTTGAATCCATTATTTTGCCTTGCTTTCTAGAGCTCATCCATGCTGTGGAATTAATGCAATTTGATACCCCTTTAACTGTCATGGCTCAGTTCTATGGAATTCTGGGAACTGTAGTTTGTGAGACATTTAGCCTTCTCTGTTAGAGAGCTCTGCTGCCACAATAAACTACAAATCCCACAATTCCACAGCATTGAACGATGGCAGTTGAAGTGCTGTCAAATGGGATTGTTTCTGCAATACAGTTGCAGGCTGTCATCCACTTGACAGCCCTTCACATCTTTGAAAATGGCTCTCAAATCTTGACTTTACTTCCATCCCACGTTATTAAAAAAAACCACGCTTTTAAGACTGCTGGTATCGTAAAACATTTTACAGTCTTTTTAAATCCCAATGTATTACGGGATAGACATGTTACCCACCCCTTGTTCTTCCATCAAATTATTTCCTTTGATTTGATTTGCTCCATACAATGTATCTTCTAAATTGCTGTGCTTTTCCTTTACTGTAGGCACTGTCAAGAGTATTTCCATTCAAGGAATTTGTATTTTTGCACACACATTTCATCTTAGTGTAGTTTGAATAGGTTATTTTGTAAATTCAAACAATTGCTGCTAATCCAAATTGTAACACTTTCATCAGTGTTTTTCCAAATTTCCAGTTCTTTATTGACTGGTGCTCTTTTTCCCCCATAGATATATGTTTCATTGTTACTTTTTCAGTGACTTTGGGCCCGTACAAACAGGCCAAAATAAAACTGCTTTGGGTCACTTTGGGGGCATGCTGTTTAAATGACACACACATCTTAAGAGGCCAGAGCTGTGCCAAAACTGCACTCCAGTCCTTAAGACATCATTTAAATAGCATACCTCCAAAGTGACCTGAAGCAGCTTTATTTTGGCCTGTCTGTACGGGCTCTTTATTCTCATCATGTTCTCATTCATGGATGGATGGATGAGTACTTGTTACTTCTTTACTGCCATTTTTCCATTCAGAAATTCATCTGTAGCTCATAAATGTAACTAAAATAAATAATATAAAAATACAGTATAGATACAAATTTAAATAAAGACATGATATTTAAAATATAATTAAGACCTTTTCTTAATTTAATTTTTCTTTAAAAACTTTCCTGGGGGAAGCGTGAAGAACCTGGGCTGAACCTTTCTTCTGTTCCACCTTCCTGCCAACAATTGTTATTTACCCCTATTTGCCTCAAAAATACTATTTCATTTTAACCAAGGCATATGTTTCTACATACCTTAGTACCCTGAGAAACCCTGCCTGGTCTATCAGTGGCAATGTTGTTCCCCATCCTAGGAATCAATGAGAAATGCAGGAAAGGAAGAAAAGCTATTAGGAGTATACTCCTCTGCACCACTGAGGTTTAACTGCTAGGGATTTAGTCTGGGCAAGTAGGATATGGGGAATAGGTGGCCTTTTAAAATGTAGTTGGACTGGAACTCCCATCTGCCTTATCCAACAAGCAGGCCACTTTGGGAACACCTAGTTTTCTTCTTATCTAGCCATAATCCTGTGAGGTGCGGAACAGCTGGGGGAGTAGTTTTCCTTAGCTGTTAGTCAGTTATCAGCAAATGCCTGTGAAAGGAAGCATGCACCATAACTCTCCCCTCCGTACTTTGTTGTGCTACAGACTTGGGGCTGAGATGGCATGAGTAGCAGTTTTAATTAGGTGGTGTTGTTTTTTAAAAGGATGGCAACTTGTTGAGACTGCAAGGTGTTGTTTAAAAAAATAATAATTAAAAAAACTGGAAGGGTAGCTTTTACATTTGCCTAACCCTGTTTTTTTTTTTAAGGCAGTTTATGTAGGTTGATATCCCCAGCTGTAACTAACACAAATGGAAGTTATTGTGCCTATTTTGGGGGTAGGAAAGTCAAATCTAAGTGGGAACTGATACCTGATGTTACAGTTCATCTCTAGGATGCCTCTGTTAAAGTGCAGGCATACAGAGCAAGTATGTGCAGTGATAAGATAAAAACGCTGCTTTAAGACACCAATTTTGAGGAAACAGCAGCTGGGAAGAGGGCGGAATGACAACTCTAGTTGCCGTTTTCATTCTCAAACATTTAATCCACCAGCTAAGTTCCTTGTGAAGGCAGTGTTACACGCTTCCTTGTAATAGTCAGTTCTCTCCTACATCAAATAGTTTCCCCAAAGGTAGGTCAGATAGCTGTAAATCGTGTTTCTGCTATTGTGTTGATATATCTGTATTTGGAATAGTAAACCATTTCAAAGAACATTGG
>NC_056526.1:62385005-62392749 GCF_019175285.1 Sceloporus undulatus
AGCATATGCCTTCAGCTGGATCCCCACCAGCAACTGGTCACCTGAGTTATCTAGAGGACTGGATGTTGAGCAGTGAGGTACTAACTAGGTATCATTTCCACAATAACTTTAAAAATATTATTCTGTACATAGGTTTAATGGAATGTTATGGCAACAGATTTCACCAAAAGAACAGTGGCCTATATAAACTTTGAAGGTGATACAACACAAATGTGGGGGGGAGGTAGATAGAGCACCACACCCAACCATTATGTTTCATATAATAGCTTCTCGTACTGTGTCAATTCGCTGTGTTCCTGTGCTAAGGGTGAGGGGAACAATAGAGTTCCGTTACAGGTATTGCTTTGTCAAAAATACCATCTATTGCATTTTGTGAAAGTAAGAGCATTTAAAATGAAACAATGCTGCCGCTCATGTCTAGTGGTGTTTGTCAGACGTTAGTTCGCTAATTTTGCACTAAACAGCAATAATAACTATTCAGTTTTTTTTTGGGAGCTTGGTTTCTGTTATCTGCATAATTTAATAAATAATGGTGAGTGGCATTCAAGATATGGTACTAGACAAAAAATGGCAACATAAACAGATTTGATTCACATCTGTAGAAGAATACATGTCTTGCACATTTGGTTGGAAATATACTAAGTGGTGAGCTAAGGTCACCAATGAGAAGGAGCTAGGCTGGCTCTGACACTTTAGACAATGGCTTCAATAGTCTACTGATTGTGGACACAATCCTACACATGCTTACTTGACAGTAAAAACCCCACTAAGCTCAGTAGGACATACTTCTAAGTAAAATATGTGTAGGATTTTGTTGGTAGACAATTAGTGAGGGCCATGCCCCTTACTTTGTGGAAGATTGTTGAACTTCCTGCTTGTCCATGTTCTTCTTGTTTTAGTCCTGCAAGGAGAGCATCTCTTGAGGCAGTGTTTATCATGTTTGAGGGGAAAATATTATTACTACACAACCGTGCCTAGCACAAAAGGAAAGAAAGGCATGAAAGACAAGAATATAGCTATCATAATCCTTGGATGAATATAAACGGTACTTTATGCACATTCACATGCACAGGTGGAGTAAGGGCACAGATGGCCCACCACCAACAGGAGATTTGTCCTCTTAACTAAAAAGGAAAGGTGGATGGAGAGTATTAAGGCCCCTAAAGAATCCTTCTTGTACTTAAGTCCCTGTCCTCCTCTGCTGTCTCTGCAGTCATATTAATGGGAGGCTAACAGTTTCACGGAAGGATGCATGGATCCCAACGTAAAGGCCTGAAGTTCTAAAGATGAAAGCCCAGTCCTTTGGAAGAAAGTATCCAATGCAAGATGCTTGACAACAGGAGGTGCCATGGACCACTTAGAGATCCTTAACAGAAATTCTCAAATGTGTCTATATCTGCTTGAAAGATAACTTTGTAACCTAAGCTGGTAAAAAAGTGACAGTCAAGTACTGGCAGCTGCTAGGCTGTTGGATTGTTATATTTGGTCTTTGGCTGGGCGGTGGCTTTGGTGCGTCTGGACTCTTAGGACGGATGATCTATTTGTGAACACCATACTCTCCTTTTAGCTACTGGACTGAAGCAGCTTTATTTTGGCTGTCTGTAACAGGCCTTTGAACAGCGAGGCTCTCTGTGTCCCTGTATATGGGTTGTAATTAGACTGGTGGGGCATACAATAGGGTCTTTCAGTAATGACTCTGCGACAAAGTACTCGTTGATGGTTTCCCTCACCGTCAAACAGCTATCAGTGGGTACTAAAGATTTGTATTTTTCTTGGTCTGTAGTTAGGTACCACTATGATAGATCTATATGGTACTTCATTTATGTGCTTGGATTCTTGCTTAATTTTTGCTTTTTATTGGGTTTTACTGCTTTACTATTTTGATTACATTTACTGTCCTAGCAGATTATCTTATGATGAAAGGCAGCTTCAACATCAAATAAATAAATGAAATTTTTGTTGACCCAGCATTTTTGCCCTGAAGTGTTGTCCCTTACTATTGGGGCGTTCTGCCCCTCCGGTTAGTAACAAATGTTGGACCTTTGGTTCTCATTTTTTCAATGGGCAACACACCCATTGAAAAAGCCAGGGCTTGCCATCCATAAAATCAAACTGAGGGATGGCAAGCCCCCACTGCCACACGTATTCTAAAAAAAAAAAGACTCCTTTGTCTATTGCCAGTCTGTTTTGCTATCAATGCCAGGCATTGGCACCAACACTTAGTATACAAATAGTATATTTAAAACACGATCATTATGTTCATATAAATTATGCCTATCAGGTTTCACACCTATACTTTGAAAAAGTTGTGATTGAAAAACCTCAGATTTTCAACAGTGGCCGGAATGCATTTGCACAGTAAAGGTTTTTGTTTCAGTTGTGCCCATTTCTTGAGATTGATCTGTCCAAATGAATGTGCCATAGTTACATTCCTTCTGTAATGAATTCTGTGTGGCGCTGCTTGAAGAGTGCTTAGAACTTCAGTTGGTCAAAGAGTTTTACCCAGATTGTTACCTAGGCTGGCTATAGACATTTACACAACTCCTTGTTGCAATTCTCCATGCTGCTAGTTATTGACCTACAAAGCTCAGCTTCAAGTTCTTTGGAGGATCCTATTTCCATTTTGGCCTGTCTTGTGTCTTGAAATGTTCTAGGGGGCCGTTCTCTCTAATCTACACCTCACAGAACCCTCTGGTGGGAACACTTGAGGAGGCCTTCGTTAGTGAACTATCCTAGGCTCTGGATCTCCCTTCTCAGAGAGATTTATTTCCACTTTTTCCTAGCTTTCTTTTTTTTCAGGAGTTAAAAGGCCTTTCTGTTTTGGCAGGCCTTTGAAGACTCCACTTCAGGGGAAAGGCCTTTCATTGCTGGTGGTTTGGTTTTAATTGTGTTAACTTTATTGACAATTTATATACTATGTTTTTTGGGTAAAAGGTAAATACTTGAGCTTGGGTCTGTTTTATTTGTAAGCTTCCTTTGAGTCCCGATGGGGGGGGGGGGAATAATGTGAGATTATTGATGATAGTATATAATAGTATATCTATAGTATTATATAATACCTGTAGTGGGTAATGAAAGAAACCTTTGCGCTGGAAAGGTTCCAGCCCTCCCATAAACACTTGCCCAGGAAAACATCTTTTCCTTCCGTGCTTGTTGCGCTGATAGAAAACCTGGGCTTTGTCGTTTGAAACCACCTAGAAAATTGTAACATTGTTTTTGGCTTCAGTGAAAGTTTTCTAAATTTTCTCTGAGTAGTTATTTAGTCCTTTAATTAAAACAAACATCATTCATAAGTGGCAAAAATAAATTGTTCTAATTCTACATTTCACTGTCAGAGCTTGTGCACAAATTATTTCGGCAGGAGGACAGTTCAATACAACAAGTACCTGAACTGGTGAGGATTTGTATCTTTTTTTTAACCGGTGTTCTGATGACTTTAGACTTCATTTTCCACAAGGGTGAGTGTTATAGTCTGTAAACTGATTCTTGTACAAACAATTTGAATAGGTTGAATAGTTTATTCAACCTGTGACATGAGAGTGAGTTGCATTTATATCACAGGAAAATGTTATCCATCTCCAGAGCTCTGAGAAAATGGTTATTGTGAGTGTTTGTTTGAAATGGAGGAGGCTAGACATATCTTAACTGTGCTCTCCAAATCATTCTTAAAATCTTGCAGTCATGAAAAGAAAAATTTCCACGGAAGGAGTTACTTAAAATGCACAGGGCCATATCTTCCTCCAAACGGAGAAGGATTCCTTTATGTGCATGCATTGTTTGCCCCCAAAACCTTTTGAAGGTCTTCGCAAGGAAGCAAAGTTTCGTTCTACTGACATTGGCAGCAGTTTGCTTGTCTTCATAGAAAGTATGTGTGGCCATCTGATACACTATTGTATCAACTCTAGTCACTCCATTGCTTCAGTGGGTGTTTTTCTGGGAAAGGTGAGAGGAAGGACACTTCAGTATTCATGGGATGATCATAACATTTTCTTGCATAAGAGCAGACACTGGGTTACTAATAATTAGCTGTGTAGATCTGGGACAAATAGAGAAGTGCTTTCCAACACAAAACTAGGTATTATTAAAAGATTATGTGGAGTTAGATGGCTTTTATAAGATATATAAGTGTAGCCTATGGACAATAGTCACAAGGATGTCCATGCTTTCTTTTCTGATTGTGAAACTTAGTGGTACAGTGGTACCTTGGGATACGAAACCCAGGTTACGAAATTTCCGGGATCGAAAAAATCCCATAGGAATAATTGTTCCGGGTTACGAATGTTTTTCGGTTACGAAAAATTTTTGGGCTTTTCGGCTCTATTTCACACGGAATCGCGGCTTTTCCCATAGCGCCTAGGGTTTTCGGCTTTACGAAGGCTTTTCGGGGTTACTAAAGCAGCGCGGAACGAATTTTTTCGAACCCGAGGGTACCACTGTTTGGGATTAGAACCATATATGGGGCTCTTTGAAGTTCAGTAGGGCGCCTATGTGATTATAAAAAAATTCCAGCCCACCCCATCAAAACTGGGCAATGGTCTACAGTATGAACCCAAGTAACAGCAGAAGGCAGCAATCTTAAGGGAAACAATGAAATGGGCGTTGACACGAAAGCAGTTCCACTTCCTTTCAAATAAAATTATGAATAAGTGTGCCTGCTATATGCAGGCGTGCTTTACCGGCTTTCAGCATATGTTGAAAGCCGCGCTGGGAAACGGGGTTTCTTTTTTTTTTGGGGGCGTGTCTGTCCTAAGGGATATGAGGTGGTTACCTGTGGGCCATGCACAGCTCATTCATTTAAATGGGGGCTGGAGCTAGGCGGAATTGCCTTTATGGCAGGGGGGGGTCTGGACGGATTCCTGGTAAAGGAAGGGCAGACCTGTACATTGTATGAAAGGGGCATAACTTTCTCAGCTCAAGTTCTGTGAACCACTAAGGGTAAAAGCTTTTCCAACCCGTAGATGATCATCTGCTTGTCTTCCATCCTCAGTCATTTGTTTCCCAATAAACTCCATAGCAGACCATCAGAACTTCTAAGATAGCAAAAGAAGTATGGGATGAAAGACATAAGCTTCAAAGTGTAAAGACTTGTCTCCTCAACAAGTCTGGTGGACAACTCTTGATAGACTTTGAGTTTCCGCGACCTGGACAATGAAACAACTTATGGGCTAATTAAGTAACTAGCCAGCCACCCACCTACTCACAGTGCTCACACTGTATCAGATTCAATAAAGGTTTTGAACCATATCTCTCATGGTATGATTCACATGTTTTTCAAGGTGGTGGTGGTAGTGGGGGGGGGGGCTGACTTAGACATCTAGAAAATTTTGGAAAATGAATACATAATTAATAAATATAATAATATAATATAATAATAATAATAATAATAGAATTTTTTATTTATATACCGCCCTGTGGCAAACCACTCCGGCGTTTACAACATTAAAAAACATACAGCATAAAACAATATATTTCCCTCCCCCTCTTAAAAAGTTATTAAACTACAATACTAATTTAAAACCACAATACAGTTAAAACAGCAATAAATTTAAAAAAAAAAAAATACCAGCCAATAAACCACGCACTGTCAGTTAAAAGAAAAGGGACTTTGGAGACATTACTGAGGAGGGGGGAGATCCTGAGGCCAGGATATTTCAGTCTGGAAAGGCCTGCCTGAAGAGATCTGTCTTGGACAGCCTTTTTGAACGTTCCAAAGATGTTAATTGACTGATCCCCGTCCGGCATGCATCCGAGCCGGGGGGCGACAGCAGAAAAAGCCCTCCGGGAGGTCGCGCCACAAGCCTCGTTTTGGAGGCTGCAACAAGGTTCCTCCCAGAGGACGGAGAGCACGGGGAGGATTGTATGGAAAGAGGCGGTCTCTGCTTAGATAGCTTGGACCCAAGCCATTTAGGGCTTATAAAGGTAATAACCAACACTTGTACTGGGCCCAGAAACCAATAGGCAGCCAGTAGCGGGACCTCAGAACCGGAGTGATATGGTCCCTTCTAGATGTTCCTGACACAAGCCTGGCTGCCATGTTTTGAACCACTGTAGTTTCCAAACCGGCACAGGGGTAGCCCATGTAGAGCGCATTACAGAAGTTCAAGGCGTGAGTTACCAGCCGCTTGCACACACAGTCTCGGTATCCCTTTCTTCCAGAAAAGGGCGCAGCTGGCGTATCAGCCGAAGCTTAGAACAGGCGCTCCATGACCGTCGCATCCACTTGATTTGTCATCAGGAGCAACGAGTCAAGGAGCACCCCCAGACTGCGAACACGTCACTGGAGGAGAGTGTGATCTCATCCAGGACTGGTGGTTGCAACCCAATTCTTGGTTTCGGGGCCGCTACCCCGTGAGCACCTCCGTCTTGTTCAGATCAGATTCATCTGTTTTTCCTCATCCAGCAGCCATTACCGCCAAAGACATTCTTGAGAGAAGAGATGCCATTAGAATTCGAGGCTGACGAACAAGACATGGAGAAAAGATTTGGATGTCATCAGCATACTGATAGCACCGCACCATAACTCCGATGATTCTCACCCAGCGGCTTCAATAGATATTAAACAACATTGGGGAAAAAATAACTCCCGGAGGACCCACAAAGGAGCTCCCTCTTTCGAGCTACGTCCCCGAGCAGCACCTCTGGGACCTGCCCGAAAGGAAGGACCAGAACCACTGCAATGGCAGTGCTCGCGATACTAATCCCCCAACGGTCCAGGAGGATGCCGTGATCTATCGTAGCGAAAGCCACTAAGGTCTAAGAGCACCAACTGGGTCAACTACCCCCTGTCGATGCTGAGACGCAGATCGTCAGTCAAGGCAACCATGGCAGTCTCAACCCCAAAGCCTGTCCTGAAGCCGATTTGAAATGGGTCAGATAATCAGTTTCATCCAAGACAGCTTGGAGCGAAGAGCAACCGCCCTCTCCATTACCTTGCCCAAAATGGTAGCAAAGAAAAGGCCTGTAGTTGTTCATATCAGGGGTCCAGGGAAGGTTTTTTCAGAAGCGGCTTAACAGCCGCTTCCTTCAGAACAGATGGAACATGCCCTTCCCTGAAGATGCATTGATGAGATCTGTGAGGAATCTCCTCAATGCATCCCCCCGGACGGCCGCCATGATGGGGCAAGGATCAAGAGGGCAGGTAATACATGGTGAGCCCTATAAAGGACTTTAAAAGTGATCTAGCCAACAATTACGTACATTATATTGCATAAAACTAACTAGGAAAGGGGTTATGGCAACACAGTTAATTCAAATAAAAACACTTACTTTTTACATGATTGCCAAAGACACATGAAATTCTGTCCAGGTTTTTTCACTTGTTCTGAATGCGGACTTGGTACAGCATACACAGAAGGTGGCAAACTGACAGATGGGGTCTGGACTTGCATTGTTGGTACTGGGGTGACAGGTGTGCTCTGTGGAAAAGAATTTAAAACAGAGTGAAATTCACTTTGTTTCTGCTTTGCTATTTATTAGGAACACCTTACGGTGGTAGTAAATACAAGCACTGTGATCAGCAGTTTAGTTACTGGCAGCCATGTACAATAGTTGTTGTACCCACTCTCTTGAAACAGTAAAAGAAATCACAGACTGGGGAAGTTTTGAGCTATATACAGATCACAGAAAGGGATGTTAATATTTCAGTATTTTGTTGTTGCAAATGAGGACAATTTCCAGTTTTCTTCTCTGCCGCAAATAATAATAATAATAATAATAATAATAATAATAATAATAATAATAATAA
>NC_056526.1:62392759-62435751 GCF_019175285.1 Sceloporus undulatus
ATCACAAATTCTCCACACTTCTTGCCTCATATTCATCCAGAAGTGTTTTATCAAGCTGTTCTGCTCCAAAAAAAACCAAGAGCTTTTACATGAAGCCTATGATGTTATAAAAAAAAAAGTTTAAACACAGCCATGTGTGTGTTTTGTGCAAGACTGCTGCTATTTTACACAAAAAACACTAAGTTTACACAACAAATATCTTGCACTGAAAACAGCAGTCTTGCATAACAAAACCATGTGGCCTTTTTTGTGTGCAAGGTTGCTGGGAGAGGAAGCCTATGGAGAAAGGGAGAAGAAAGGTGCAAATAGGAGAGATGCTAACAGAGAAGAGAAGAAGAAAAGCAGGAGAGAGAAATAAAACCATGAGTACTAATGTGCAGAATAATCTTCCAGAATATTTCAGGATATACAAATACTAAGCAAGAAAACTACATAAAATCCTGTATAATTCTTTTAAACCAGATTCCCCAAGAGACAAGAAACCCATTTGTCAGCCAGGAAACAATATCAACCAAAGGAAAACTGATGCTGTGTGCTTTCATATTATTTCCAATTTATTGTGCCCCTAATGTGAACCCATCAAAGGTTTGTTTTTTGGGGGGCGACATTTGTACAGAAGGAATTTGTCTTTGCTTTTCTCTGAGGGTGAGAGAATGTGGCATGCTCATTTCCACCCACTGGGCAGGGGTAGGAGCCCTGGTCTCCAAAATCATAGTCCAGTGCTCAAACCATTATACCATAATGGCTCTCTGTAGAAAATACATCTGCTCTATTTGCACCACAGCCTATTTCATTCAGGACAGTTGTCCTCGTCTTGTGTGTAGCATTGTATGGAGAAGCTGCTATGGAAAGAGAGACTCACTTCAACAAGCCCACCTGCATGCACCCAAGGTTCATTTTATTTAAAACTCCCTTTATCAACATTAGGAGTGCCTGGTTGGGAACATCCAAGATCCTGATATTTCAGACCTAGGGACAGCTTCTGGTGATATCATTACGCATGACACCTTAAGTATCAACTACAGTTGTCCAGAATATGTCACTGAAATAAATACTCTAACAAATAAGAATATATTAGTTAGAAATTATATTTTCCAGCCTCTGGACTGAACAATCATATCTATGTACCGCTATGCATCTCTGTTCAGAAGCAGACACACTTGATTTCAACTGGACATATAGTTTTAATATGCTGCTAATCTAACATATCCCCAGCCATGATTTCAAGATTCTCTTGGCAGAAGGGTGGCAAAAGACACACAAAAAGGGAAGAAGAAGTAGGATTATGACTGTAGCTAGGAAAAGTAGGCGCTGAAGCAACAAGAGGATAAGAGAGGAAGGGAAAGAGCAAGATGGCAAAGGAGAGAGAAGACATAATGCAGCCAGGTTTTGGGGGGGGGTTGAAAAAAACAAGATGCAAGAGGGAGAGGAGGCTTATGGGAAAAGGGAGAAGAAACATGCAAGTAGGAGATGCTAACAGGGAAGAGAAAAAGAAAAGCAGTAGATAGAAATAAGACATTTTATTTTGTCATCCAAAGGTCCAAAAGATATGGAAACCTTGTGAGCATTCACTTTGATTCTACTTCATGGCTAGTCATGGCTAGTTTGTGTAAAGAAAACATCTTAAACTAACGATAGAGAATACAGTCATTAAAACAAATGCAAATAACTAAATCATTTGACAAAAACAAAACAGAACATCATACTGTATTAGCTGATACTAAGAAACACATGAATGGAAAGTATATTGTTTTGGATCCATAAAACAATAAAAGTAGCTGTAGTAATATAGTAGAATCAGAGAATCACAGAATCATTCATACAGTCCAGCTATATGTGGGTTTCCTTTCAAATGAATACAAAATACCGTGGGCCCTCTCCTTATGCGAGGGATCCGTTCTGGATCCCCCCAGCGCAAGGGGAAATCTGTGTATGCTCGTGCCCCACAGCAAACAATGGGGGTGCGTGCTTGCGGCTTTGTACACACCATTTCTTTTACTGTTGTGCAACTTCCACATAAGCTGGAAGCTACATATAGTGCACCCACATATGGCATGGGCGCACTGCATATAGACTCCAAGCAAGTCAATTCTAACCAAATAGGAAGCCATAATTTAAAAGACAAATATATGAAAGAAGTTAATTTTAAGCAGATATTTTAAAATCATCTAAGAATCTCTTCAAAAGACTTATTCATCTCAGTATTTTTAGTTCTAAAATCTAACCATGACCATACAAATTTTGATTATTCTGTATCACAGAATACTAGTTTGATACCAGAATTATCAAATCAATTATAAAGTGCACATTAGCATTTCATTCCTGTTAGAAACTTAAGCAAGCCAAAGATGTACACAAAACACTCCTCAGAAAACAACGTACTGTACATAAATTCAAGAAAAACTGAATTAAATACAAGCAATACCTAGACAACTGTATTATGTGTCTTAAAGTTGTCTGCTGATTTATGGTGACCCCGTGATTTTCATAGGGGTTTCTTAGGCTTGGAATACTCCAGTGTTTTTTCAAGTTCGTTCCTCTGAAATATACAGCACCTGGTATCTGTTGACAATCTTCCATCTAAGTACTAACCAGAGCTGGTTCTGCTTAGCTTCCAAGGTCAGATGGGATCTGGTACCTTTTATGATATTTATGTCCTAGATAACCAGAACTCTGAAAACTGAACTAGCTGATTAGCATCATGTTTTTGTTGATCTGACAATAGTTCATTGAAGTGCCAGCCTTCAAAAGAGATCAACAGCAAAATGGCAAGCTTCATCATGTCATCTGTGGACTTCCCTAGCTCTATAAACAACAGTGCATAACAACTATTGAAGCTATGCACCTACTTTCTAGCAAATATCTGCACCAAATCAACATGAGGCAAGAGCCAGTGGTTTTGGTACCATGTGAAACCTTTATTCATTTGCTTTTCTGCATACGTCTATTTTAACAAAACCTAGTATGTGTTTACGAGGAGGGCAATAGAAAGAGAAGACAACACCATACTGTTAAAGATTCAGAAGATCCTGAATCCTCATTTCTGGAAAAGGGTATCCAGCATCAGATCACTTTTATAGGGAAAGGGGATAGCACAGCTATACTCTACAGATATTTTGAGAGAGTGTAGGCCTAAATCCATGTGTCAGTCTTAACCATAATACACAAACTAAATCAGTGATAACTTGGTAAATCAATGCTTATGCATGTTGCATTGATTCAATTGATCTATTCTAATGGAGATGGACAATGGGATTTAGACTTCACTTTTGTTATATTTTGTTTTAAAAGGGCCAAGTATGGTGATACAATACTCTTATTTTCTTTTCTCCCCAAACCACTAATCAAAAGCAATACCTTTAAGAAAAATATGCAGAGATATAAACATCTAAAAATAATATCAGGTCCTTCAAACTGTACAAAGGAACTGTTCAGATGGTGATGCAAAGACATACTTTCACAGTGTTGCTATCTTTGCACTACATAAACTTGTTTCAAGCATCACTGTCAGCAATGTGTTTATTCACTTTTCTAAATTCCTAGTGGATTTAAATTAGCAACTAGTTATATTAATGAAACAATGTAACATTTATTTAATGCCCTTCCAGAGCCAGAAGCCTTCCAGAAGAGGATAAATTATACTGTGCCACTACTTCAGTACAGCAGAGCTGTGCAAGTGTAGCTGCAATTCACCTGCAGTTGCAAGCTCTCTACTGTGCAATCTCACCCTCCTGAGCTACTCAGATTTTATTTTAAATTAGCATCTTGGTTCGTTGATGGAAGTTGACAGCAAAGTACTACAATAATTGTTGTTGTTCTTGTGTGCCTTCAAGTTATTTTTGATTTATAGTGACTCTAAGGTGAACCTATCTTGGCAAGGGGATTTGCCTTTGCCTTTTTCTGAGGCTGAGGGGCCTTGTCAAAGGGTTTCCATGGCCAGCTGAGTTTCAAACCCTGATCTCCAGAATCACAGTCCAGTTCTCAAACTATGACACAAAATAATTACAGTCAATGGGAAAAGCAAATAAAGACAACTATAATTCATGGATTAATCACTGTCATGGTCAGTTCAGTTTCTTTTACTTCAGTATCAATAGTCAATATCTACTCATTCATACCAACTTATAATGCCTCTGAGGTTATCAAATATCTCACAAATATGAGTGCTGCAATTTTGTTAATGAGTGGAAGAAGGTTTTACTAATCTCATGACATTTATTTGAAACGTTAATTAATTTTAGCTAATTTTACTTTCTGAAGATGCCAGCCACAGATGCTGGCGAAACGTCAGGAAAATTTTTTTCTAGAACATGGCCACATAGCCAGAAAAACCCACAAAAAACTATGGATGTCGGCCATGAAAGCCTTTGACTTCACATTAATTTTACTGTATTTCACAGATAGACAATAATTTGTGCTTTGGACTAAAAATGTAAATGCACTCAAAATGAAATTGTAGCACTTGTAAGCACTTGGCCAATCTGAAATGTGGTCCCAGCCTCTGTGGTAAAAAAAAGAATACATTTTACATTAGGTTCTACTTCTATGACAACATAGTTTATGTTGTGAAAAAAACTCAGTTATTCCATTATAAAAAGAGATGCTATTCAGTCATTTCTGCTTGGGAGCTTTCCATTACATTACATCCCATTAATGACAATTCTCTTGTCATGCTGGGAACTACATCTAGGATTTCCAGCATGACCTATTCTGAAAAGTAAAGACAAAGAGAGTCAACAAAACAATGGGAAGGGCATAACAAATGAAATTCATACTTATAAGACTAGCTAATGAAACATACCATTACTGCTCTTTGACACAGTTTGCATTGGAGCAATGATGCCATGAACTGGCCAGCTACATCTGCACAGGAGGGGAAAGGCCTCTTACAGCAATGAGTCCTAAAAGCATTGGAGGTCAAAAACAGAGAAAGCAATATTCCATATTCTGATGAACCTGATTTCTCATGGTGAAGAAATCTTAAGCAAGAACATTTCTTTTCAGAAATTGATGGAAAGATGGGCTCAGATGGGGAGAGGTAGGAACTTTGAACTGAGCTCTGAAACAACTGGCTAAGTACCTCAAAAAATAGTGGCAATGCATATCCCTTCTGTCTAGGCTAGGAGATGAACACCTTTAGTCTGTATGAGCTGTAGGTTATACCTGCTATAGTTTGTATACTCCTCTGAAAAGGCATGGTCATCTAAAGAGTAGTAAACTTAAACTACATAAGGCAACTGAGGGCTAATCCCCCCCCCCCTAGAATCATGGGTGGGTGGGCCTTTGCAGGCTGCCCCAAAAGTGAGTGGGGGGTGATGAAACCATATGTGGCTGGGAGTCCATTTTTGGTTTCACAAAACCAGTTTTTGAAGTTAGTTTTGAAGTTAGCTGCCTTCAAGTCAATTTCCATTCATGGTGACTCTGTGAAGGAGACATCTCCATGACCCCCATTCTCAACTTCTCTGCTCAGATCCTGCAGGTTCAAGCCTGTGACTTTCCTGGTTGAATCTAGCGATCTGGCATGCAGTTTAAACTCTCTGCCCTCTACCTTTACCAGCATCATTATATTTTCTAAGCAGTAAGGCGCAGAATAACCCATTTGTGTGATTCACAGAGATGAAAAAAAATTGTTTGTCTTTTTGGCTTTGCATGGTATCCTCAACACTCTTCCTGTCCACTTTCTTCTCTGTCCAGATCCCACATTCATACATGGTAATGGAGAATACAATGGTTAGGACAATTTTGACTTTAGTGTTCAGCTGCATATCTTACACTTTAGGATTTTGTCTAGTTCTTTCATAGCTGCCCTCATTCCTACCGGTTTGTAAGCCACTCTAAACATTTCTTAAGAGTGGGGTATAAATACAAACAAACAATAAATATAATCTTCTGATATCTACACTGCAATCTTCATTATGATCAATATTTGATCCAAGATATGGGAAATATTTAACTATTTCAATTTCTTCGTTATCTAGGTTGAGTTTATGTAAATCCTCCCTGATCATTACTGTATATTTATTTTCTTTATGTTCAGCAGTAGACTTGCCTTTGCACTTTCATCCTCCTCCTGCCCTTCTCCCAAGACTGGGACTCAGAACAGCTCACATTAAAAAGTAGTACAATTAAAAGCATACAAACACAGTAGATTATAACAGAATTAAATTACTGCAATAATTAAAACAAAATATGTGTTAAAATATCAAATAGTTTAAAAAGATAAAAATGTTTTAAAACACATTAAAGGCCCTCCCTCGTGTCCCCACTAACCGTGCTTGTGAAAGTGGTGGGAAGGGCCTCCCCGTGAGGATCTCAGAGCCCAGGCAGGCTCGTATAGGGAAGTACGGTCTGCCAAATAGCTTGGACTTGAGCCATATAGGGATTTATAGGTCATCACCAGCACTTTGAATTGTGCCCAGAAACAAACTGGCAGCCAGTGGTGCTGTTTCAACAGGAGCATTGTGTGATCTCTATAACCTGCCCCTGTTAGCAACCTGGCTGCAGCTCTTTGGACCAGCTGAAGTTTCCAGTCACTCTTCAAAGGCAGCCCTAAGTAGATCTCATTACAGTAGTCTAAATAGTATGTAACAAGAGTATCCCCAAACTGTGAACCGGAGTCTTCAGGGGGAGCTGGATCCCTATTTCCTGATCTGCCTTCCTACTGACCAGGAGCACCTCTGTCTTGTCTGGATTTTCAACTTGTTTGCTCTTATCCAGTCCATTACTGATGACAGACACTGGTTTAGGACCAGGACAGCCTCCTTGGATTGGGGTGGAAAGGAGTAGTAGAGTGTCATCGGCATATTGATGGCACCACACCCTAAAACTCTGGACGAGCTCTCCCAGCATCTTAATGTATATGTTAAATAGCACAGGGGACAACACAGAACCCTGAGGGACTCCACAGGCCAATGGTGGAGGTGGGGGGGGGGAGTAAGCAGGAGTGCCTTAGCACCACCTTCTGAGGTCGTCTCACCAGGAAGAAATGGAGCCACTGTAAAACAGTACCTCCCAGTCCTATTCCAGAGGCCCAGAATGATACTATGGTCGATATTAAAAGCCGCTGAGACCTCTAACAGACCTAAGAGGGACACACTCTCCCTGTTCCCTGCATAGGCCTTTTACCAAGGCGACCAAGGTTGTCTCTGTTTTATAGCCAGGCCTGAAACCCGATTGAAATGAACCTAGCTAATCCATTTCATCCAGAAACCTCTGGAGTTGGAAAGCCAACACATGTTCCAAAACCTTGCCCCAAAATGGTAGATTGGACACCTGTCTATAATTATTCATTATAGTGGGATTGAGGGATGGTATTTTTAACAAAGACCTCACAACTGCCTTCATTAGGTAAGATGGAAATCTGTCTTCTTGTAAGGAGGAACTGAGTACCTCCTTTATCCACTCAGCCAGTCCCCCTCTGGCCTGTTTAATAAGATAAGAAGGACAAGGGTGTAAGACAGGTGTGGTGGCTTTCATCTCTCCAAGGATCCTGTCTACATCATCTAGCTGCACAAACTGAAAAGTATCCATTAACACTGGATAGACAGTGTTAGTAACTGTTTAGTAACTGTTCCACATCTATGATTATTTCTCCTAGTAGTATGGTGTCATCTGCATATTTTAGATTGTTGATGTTCCTTCCTCCTATCTTCACTCCTCCTTTCACTAGATCTAAGCCTGCTCTTCATGATATTTTCAGCATACATGTTGATCAGATAAGGTGATAAAATGCAGCCTTGCCCATTACCATCTGGGATCCATTCTGTTTTTCCATATTCTGTTCTTACAGTAGCCTATGTCCTAAGTACTGACTTTACAAACTATTTAAACAAACTATGTTAGGCAAATTATTCAGACTAGAAGACGCTACAAACTATTTAAAAAGCAAATTTCTTCTCTTTGAAGCTTCCAGGAGAGGCAAGTCACCCTTTTAGGGGACCTGAAAAAGGACATCTAGAGAGTTTGGAGGGGCAAAGGGCTGCAAAAAGAGCTTTGAAGGGCACATTTTGTTCACTTCCAAAATTCTTCTTTCCTTCATTCAAAGTTGTCACTACCAATTTTGTTCACTCTCAAATTAGTCTCTCTCTCTATATATATATATATGTGTGTGTGTGTGTGTGTGTCTGTAATGACATGGATGGCTATCACAATAATTATGTGGACTCAGCAAGTGACCATCTGTAAATGGGGTGAAGGTGATAAAGGGTACACCTGGCCACTACTATTCTTTGTGCATCTATCAAGAAATGTGACCAGAGAAAAGCTCTATTTTAATAGGGACAGAACTCAATACTGGGCAACCCCATCTGTTCCAAAGTAACTTCAGCAAGGAACTCTCCCCCCAAACAGACTGTTGCCTCTCAGTATAACTTGGCAAGTAACTTTAAAAAATGAATTAGCTACCTTGTGAGGGGTGATTCCCATTACAATGTTAATGCAGCTCTTTACTTTCCTGTTTTAACATTTTAAAATAGTGCTTTAAAAAGGAAAATAATTACTTTAAAAAAAATGGAAAGCAACAGCATGGGATGTAGAAAAAGCTAGAACTTGAATCACACAACATTCAGTGTGGTCACACCTCTTTAACTACAAGAATTAGTTACATGGCAAAAGGAGTGAAATTATCTCTTGTTGCATTATAATCATTACATAACATACTTACACTTTTATTATTAGGAAAAAAATACCAAAAACAAGCAACTCATTATTTGTAACTAATTGTTTGGCCCATGGTATTTGCTGGGGTTTGGCTCCAGGACCCCCTGTGGATAACAAAATCCATGGATGCTCAAGTCCCATTATATATAAAGACATAGAAAATGGCGTTCTTTATATAAAATGCCAAAATCCAAGGTTTGCTTTTGAAATTTATATTTTAAAAAATTATTTTCAAATTGAGGACATACAAAATCCATGGATATGGAGGGCCAACTGTTTAGTCTTCCTCCTCCATCTCAAAGGAGTAAAATATTTTTTTTCTAATTTTCATTATTCTCTAAGTTAAAAATATGGAGAAGTTAAAAGGAGGCAAACTTTTCAAATATACTTCTTTACTCATAACTCATGGTGGCAGATACAATAGCGTCATGACTGTCCATGTTTTTTCTCATCTATGGAGTCCCCAGACCCAAACCCTCATGGATGGGAAGGGTCCACTGTGTGCATGTATATGTGTCTGTGTGGTCCAATAAGCTGAATAGCTGTAGTCTTCTTAATTTGTTTTGATTTAATACCTCACAAAACTATATGCCACCTTCGTCACAAATCTTTGGTCGTTGTTTACTCCATCTTAGTGCCAAACAAGTAAACCCTCTGAAAGCTCTTAGCCCTCTTCTGTATGCCTGAAGAGGCTTGCTCTGCCATTTGATGACACCGTCTGCCCAACAACACTCTCAGATTAATTTATACTGTAATTGTAGGCTTAAAGGGGGCACACACATTGCATATAGACATTTCCCAACTTGGGTTCCATTCCTGAAGTTCAATACCCTTCTTGTAATGAAGATGTTCCCCTTCAGATTCGACTGATTCTGTCTCAGCAGCATTAGTGGTGCATGAGCTGATGAAACTAGCATAGCATGTTTCAAGAAACATATGTCCTGCATTCAGAAACAAGAGTTTGGATAATAATGATACCATGGCCCTTTGTATCCCTATAATGAAAAGAATTTTACTGCACCATTATTTAAAATGAAATTGTGGTTGATGCCAGAAGGTGGTCAAGTGTAAAATTTGCCCACCTTGACAGGCAGGATCCTCAAAATTCTATACCATTATTACCATTACTTCCAACCTCTCTCTCTCCTCAGTTTTGTTCCACAGCTTTGGCAATTATTCAGGACAACATTCCTACTATTATATAATTTGAGCACTGCAATCAGTCCTTGATATCCGCAAGCATGCTATCTGCTGATTCAAGTATCCAGCTGCTTTTATAATCATTTATCTTTCTCTGGGTGAGGGTAGATTGTTCCTTCAAATTCATGAGGTGATTATTCTTGGTAAATATCAGCCTAATATCACTTATGTCAAGGTTTGGCCACAAGGTATAAACAAGTGTTGTGGGCTGTTCCTCAATTCTCACGGAGAAGCTGGTATCCATGGGAAGTCCTAGAACCAAACCCCAGCAAATATTAAGGCCCACTGTATAAAGGCCAAGGTAAAAATTTACAAAAATATTACAGGCTTGCATCCTGTTGGTTAGTTTCAAATAGAATAGACCCATTCATCAATCAATTGTTGAATGGTGAGTCAATACATAGGTTAATTCCACTGAATCAATGGTCTATCCTAGTCTATCAAGAGGATTTAGTCCACAGTGTTAAATATGTAGTATGCATTTGTTTAACAGTAAGAAAGTATATACAAGGTCAAAACCACAAATATAAGCTATAGCTGTCTCAGTGGCTCAACAGTTTTCTTGTAATAATTACTGTCAAAGGTTTTGTAAGTCATAATGGCCACAGAATAGTTTTAAGATGAAACAATAGATAAGAAATTAAACAGCCAAAATATCCAGACACACACTTATGTGCCAGTTTCTCAAATACAAACTAATTAAAACGTATAATTCTCTTGGTTAGGACACCTAAGTTGCACAGGTATGAATGTTCAACCGTAGTGGGAGCAAAGTGTACTTCAATATCAACATAATCAAATATTTAATTCTGTCCTTCTTTCTTGAAGTGAAGCAATGGAGCCAATCTGTTTCAGGAATGAACTATACATTAAAAACAAGAGCCTTTCATGAGACCACTCTGGGTCACATGTTCTCAAATACACATTATTAAGAATCTATATTATTCTGAGTGACAGAGAATCTTGTTGGTGCACTCTGCTAGAAGATGCACTTTTTCCATGGCTGTACAGTGGTGGCAAAAGTAGGCAAATAAAATCTGCCTGCTCTGATCAGTCTATTTCTCCAATACCTTACTTCTGTCAGAACAGCTACACCCATTGTCATTTTCCTCCAATTGCCACACCTGCACTGGGATAGTTATTCCACTATTGTGCAATAGGATTCTGGCCTTAATTTAAAATATTCTAGATAGAAGTTACATGGTGCACTAAAACAAAACATCCTTTGCCTTAAACCCAATGGACTACATCTCTTTATTTATCTTAGATGTTAAGATGTTAAGAACTGTAGCTTATCAATTATGATCAGTATGACAATACATAATGATCAATCATAGAGCTATCTGTGGTTTATTTAGTGTGTTGTCTGAATGCGCATGACATTTCTGCTCTGGCTTATTTCTCTCCCAGCAAACTAGGGAGAAAATCCATTTTGATCTTTTTTCTCTAGTTTGTTGAAAGAGAAACAATGCCACATTGGAACAACACATTAAAAACCAAGAAAACTTTACTCAGAGGTTTTGCTGCTCTGATTTACAAAAGAAAATTCTTCATTCACAAACTAGTATTTCTACAGATTTGCAGTTGTTTGAATGAAGCTAAACTCTCCGGAGTGCAGTTGGAGGCTAAGAAGCATTTTTCAAACATCATCATCTTTGCTGTCCCAGTTTCTAGTAAAGCCCTTAACTTCTCACTTAAAAAAAAGGTATTGGGGAAAAGAGAACTTGGTGGTGCAGTGGGTAAATGCCTGTACTGCAGCCATCATCGAAACCACAAGGTTGCAAGTTCAAGACCAACAAAAGGGCCCAAGCTCGACTCAGGCTTGCAACCTTCCGAGGTCGCTAAAATAGTACCCAGACTGTTCGGGGCAAATTGCTTACTTGCTAATTAGCTACTTGCTGTTTCAGCGCTATTTGATCTTTGGAATTATATATATATATATATATATATATATATATATGAATTCATCTAGAGCCCTTGAAGACAGTTGGAGTTATATCTGCATAAGGGCTTGAGTAATCCATATCATGAAGTACAAAGGCATGTCATAACAGATTTTAAGGAAGGCATCCATGCTATCATTCAGATGAAATACAGTGGTACCTCGGGATACGAAATACCCAGGTTACGAAATTTTCGGGATACGAAAAAAATCCCATAGGGAATCATTGTTCCGGGTTACGAATGTTTTTTCGGGTTACGAAAAAACTTTTGGTGCTTTTTTCGGCTTTTTCGCACGGAATCGCGGCTTTTCCCCATTAGCGCCTATGGCAATTCGGCTTACGAAGGCTTTTCGGGTTACGAAAGCGGCCGCGGAACGAATTAATTTCGTAACCCGAGGCACCACTGTACAAAGAGGGTCACAATAAACTCTGAGAAATGAAAGCACAATAAATCTATTGACCTTGCAACTCTGAGTGCAGCGAGTTATTGGAGAAAACAGATGAAAAAACAATCTGTCCAATTTTTAAAATAATCATAATAATCTATGATCAGATGGAAAAACAATTACCGTACTCAGTTTGCTTAATGTTATGGAATAGATAAACTAGTGCACTAAATAAAAACAACAAATATTCTCAGCAGGGAAATGATTAGAGTAGCCAACAGGAACTTGGAACAGAACAAGAAAAATCATAGATCAATATTTGATGGGTGTTTCTAGAACTACTGGTACCCAAGACACCTTATAATGTGAAAAAGAAAGAATAGGTTATGAATAGACATGTGCATTTCTAAGCTATTCTTACACATTGTTACAATTTCAGTGTTTCTTTGACCTAGTTTATTTGTATGTCTCACAAGTTATGGTTTTGGGCAGAGAGCAACTTGCAAAATTAATTCCCAGCATTAAATTATTACAGAAATAACAGTAATAAAAAAGACCTATACCTTTTTGTGCCTTCAAGTAGTTTCTGGCTTATGGCAACCCTAAAGCATCACTATCACAGGTTTTTCTGGGGCTGAGAGTATATGACTTGCCCAAGATCACCCAATAGGTTTCCGTGACTCAACAAGGAATCGAACTCTGGTCTCTGGAATCGTAGTCCAACATTCAAACCACTATACCATGCTACTTATACCTAAAACATTTACCCAATTAATTCCATTTTCACTAAGATACAATAAAAAATATCTAAGATTTCCCCCCTGCAGGACAAGAACAAAATTCACAGAAATCTTAGTTACTTCCACAAAAAACCAAAAAATAAAAAATAACAATACCATTTAATGTTAAAGAGATAAAATATATTCTCTACTGAGATACTGCTAACCTGAAAAGAATTTTGGTTTGACAGAAATTTCTACAAAGAAGTAAAACATAAATTAAACTATTAAATATGACAGCAAAACAAAACAAAAAAAAACTTAACTGGGTACAGAGTTACTACCTACAAATAATCATCCAATAGGAAACCAAAAAATTCTTACTGTAGTTCTTACAATTAGGAAAATGTATCTTAAAGTTATCTGGAAACTTCAGTTCTGTGACCAACATTTGTTTTCTATTGGCAGATGTGATTGTGACATCACCTGCTGAGCTCGCTGCTATTATGATAAGACTAATCACTGGCTTCTGCAATTACTCTTTAGGCCACAAAATCTTGTCCTGACACATTCTATACCAAGGGACAAGAAGTTGGCAGTTTTTGTGTGGGTGGAAGATGAGGAACACAAAGATAAATCTGTCAGCTGAAAATCCCTTCAAATTCTTCACAAGGCATTTCACTCTCTGTAATTGCACAGAAGTCAAGGGAACAGGAGTACACCCTTTATCAGAAGATGGATCCCATTCTGTGCATGGTATTTAAAGTTTTAATATTTTTAAGCATTCTATTATCTGCAGTCACGGATTGGAGAAAACAGCAAAGGCAGGAAGTACCTACTAAATATTTATAACACACACACACTCCAACACCCCTAAAACTTGTTCTAGTGGAAGAAAGAATAAACTATGGTAGGACTCAGTCCAGGAGTTTATTTTAAGCTGCCAGGGCTGATTCACAGAACATGTATAGCATCCAATAAAAATCACACTGAATTTATACAGAATGCTTTCATTACTACAGTCTATTGAATATATTTGGAATTAAAGACTAGAGATTCTTCTTTATTTCTACAAAAAGCTCTGTAAATTCAAGCAAGACTTCACACCAGTCAAATACATTTTTAAGCCTAGAACCTCTGGGATGGAGTCAGAAAATAGAAGGAAACATTAGTCCAAAGGCTCCTTTTGGCCTAGAAGCAACCCACTTATTCTACGTATCATCTGATCTCCCCAATCCAAAGACAGTTGCTCTGCAATAAAGGGGACTACCCACTCAGCCTCAACACACAGGGCTACAGTTCCAGGATATGCTCCCCTACCATCAGTTCCTATCCTTCACACTCCTAAGGGATTATGACTCAAGGAGAGTAAGAATGTTCCTCCAGATACACCTCCTCCCATCCACTTGATGACTACAAGTTTCTAACCTCCAATGCCTGACAAGCTTTTGAGATCTATAAAATGATAACTAGAGACAAACTGGAAACTCAACAGCAGCAGCTTTACTTATGGAAGGACCTAGGTGAGGGCCTTTTCTTCTGTGGCACCCTAGTTATGGAATAACACATGCCCTTAGAGGCTTGAATGGTGACAACACCATTGTCATTTAAGAAACAAGTAAAAACATGCTTGATTGCTAAATCTTTGGGGACCTAATTGGTTTTGTACAAATCCCTATGTGTGGTTTGGAATACTAACTAGTCTTAACTGTTTTCGTTTAACTTGTTAAAAATGCTTAATAAGTTTTAGTCTTTTATGATCTTTTTTATTGTTTACATTGTTTAAAACTGGTGACGGTGATTTTATTGATTGCTGTTGTGAGATCTTTAGATACAGGGTAAGAAACAAATATTTTAATAAACTAACTAACTAAAGAAACTGACTTGTGATGTCATAGCAATTCTCTCCAACAGAACAGTGCTTACAGCCACTCTCTACAGGAACTGCAGTTTCCAATTGACATAAAGTACTTTTTCAAAAAAATGACAATGATAGTGGCAATACATATTCCTCTATCTACTAGTAATTAACTGATCCAATTACATGACTGGGATTAAAATCAAAGATGTAGGGAAATTCTTATTAAATAGCAGCTTTATTTCAAGATTTTCCACACCTCTGTCTTCATCCCAAAAGAGAGAATACATAAGCATTCAAAATGCAGATTTTTGGAACAAGGATTTCAGCAAGAGAAACGCAGCAGTTATCTACATTGTGCTTGACTCTAATCCAGATTGCCCACTCTTCAGTCCAACTGTGCTTTTCTCTCCAACAGGTGATCAGAGCTGACAGGTGCAACAGTGCTTATCAGATATTCAGCAGGTTAAGTCTCTTCAGTGGGGTGCTTTCACCGTTTATGTGTCCATTGACTTCCTGTTTAAATAATTTTCAAAACTCTGCATTCAGGGGACATAAAGACCCTGAGCAATCATCATTTTATGTGAACCAAGCATGCACAAATACACCCTGCTATCATTCTGAGGGACACATGGTAGCAGTGGCCAAGCTTTCCTTCAGGATAATTAGATTAAACAAAATCAATGGAATTTAAATCACTGGTTGTGATCTGAGTAATTAAATAATGATTTGCATCAAGGCAGGGAAAGAAATTGATGTATATTACCATTCTGAAACTGACAACTTTCCAAAACAAGCATGCATACTGCATGCAGTGTCAGTTAAAACACAGTGATCTGTAACCATACAACCTGTTTACAGAAACTAGGATTGTAATGTAAAATCTCCAGCCATGCACTGCAAAATTACATTTGCTTAGAGACAGAAAATATATGGGGCTT
Source organism: Sceloporus undulatus (assembly GCF_019175285.1). Lineage (NCBI taxonomy): Eukaryota > Metazoa > Chordata > Lepidosauria > Squamata > Phrynosomatidae > Sceloporus > Sceloporus undulatus. Next base: position 62,408,465 of record NC_056526.1, read on the forward strand.
TCCATACCCATGAAAGGACAATACATATAAAATAACAGAAGGTTAAAGTTATAGTCCTATATATGCTTATTTGGATGTTTCCCACGAAAGAGAACGAGAGTTGCTTGTAGTGAGATACATACAGCTGTTAGCTGTAAATTTCAGAAGAGCTTTCCATAAACAAAGCTGAATAATAAGGTACTACCCAGAATAGTTTCTCAGTGAGATCAAAGTAATTGTCCATCTATCTGTTCATATATTTCAAATCTTCAACTTCTTGAAGGTGAAATACTTTCTCTTGCAACCCATGAAAATTTCAGTCTGAATAATCTAATATTAAATAGTACAAAGTTAAATAGTACAAGTGTGCAAAACACAGAAATGTAATTCCAAAACCTAGAAAGTATACATTATGGAAGACTGTGTAATAAAATATGGAATATACAGTACTACGAAAAGTAAAATTATAATTTACCAAAGGTCAGCACATTTCCAATGAAGTAAATTGCATTCAAAGATTAAGAATGTACTTACATATCTTAACTGAAACTAATGGGATGTATATACTAAACTTTGGTTGATTCACCCCCTCTACAACTATTGTTTTCTAAGAAACAGTTAGCATGACTATGGAAAAACAAAGAAACCACAGTCCCTTTTCTTACAGGTTCTCATTTTTTATGTTATACATGATGGCTTTTGTTGGAGAAGCAGATTTTTTGCCATTTTTGGAATTATTTATATTTATTTCCATTTTTGTAAATCACTGTATGCCTTCTGAAAAAGTTGTTTAAAAAAACCCCCATAAAAAAGTGTGCATCCCTCACCTGTAAGGAATGTGTAATGGATACTTCCCCCATATAATTTCACTTCTGTGCAGAAAGAGGGGCAAATACTTTACATCCATCTCAGAAGTTTAGGTCCAATTAGCTCTCCAGCACAGCCACTTATTAAACATACACTTCAGAGGAAAAGCCAACAATTTTCCATCAATAACGCAAATCTACTGATGATCACAAACATCCAAAAATATGATGTCTTACAGGATCTTTTGTCACATATCTAGTATAACTATTAAAAATTTGCATTTCAAGTTCTTTGCTCTTTAGCAGCATCCACCAGCATCAGTTCCTATTTTTTGTTGTTCAAAAAATCTTCTCTACTTAACAATATGTACATTATGAACAATAACGTAAAATCCCCTTTAACCCAATAAACAGACAGGCCATCTGCTGAGGAAGAAGAGTTGGTATTATCTCCTTTAGGGACAAATGTCTATCTTATTTCGATGATCTAGTAGGTTTTGAAAGAATAGTCATGCATAAACTATGACACTTGTTACATATATCTTTTTTCAGCATATTGCACAATGCATATGAAAAATATACATGCTGCAAAAGACATCAACTTCACACAGAGGAATTAAGATGTACAAGCTTTAGATGCAACATACAATATATAATCATATGTAAGTCTAAAAATTTTAGTAAAAAAATTGAACCTGAGTCAATTTATCCACAGGTCAATCTATGTACTGTAACTCTTATTTTTTTAAAAAAAAGATAAAAGGCAAGAGCACTGACGCTGCCCTCCACTTACGTATGAGATCTACTTATAGTCAAGTAGATATGGTATATGTGGACCAAATCACTTAGGAACTACAAAATTCACAGAAGCACTATTAATTTTTTTAAAAGTGAGCAGTTAAAGTAAATTCAACAGGTTCACCTCTTCATAATCAAATTATATCTGGATTCACCATAATTCATTTCAGTGGATTAAAGCAAAAACACTATTGATCAATGAGACAGACACCACCATCAGTATATGAGTGTACAAAACAGCTTTCATAAGATTTTAAAGCCAATGTGTATAACAATTCCAAAATCGAATGGTTACATTTACAAACACACATGTATACACATATTAGCCAAAATAAAGAAAGGCAGCACTGAACCTACCTGTGTGACCATACTTTGCATGTATGGCGGTTGCGGCGGTTGCGGTGGTGGCGGCTGCTGCTTTTGCTGAGCAGCACTTTCTATTGCTACTTTTGCTACAGTACTTGGATCTGCTCCAGCTGGCACTGCAACCATAGTTGCGCTGCAGCCAGCTTTGTTAGGGTCACTGATTGTAACAATTCTAACTCCTACTTTATTTGGGATTCCTGGAACAGTTTCCCTATCATTATCATCTGCTGGCCTCTTTACAGTTTTGCATTCTGCTGTGCCATTAGTCGACCAAACGTCAGATGACAAGGGAGCCAGGGAGCCACGAGGGCCTGAGTGAGGAACTGCTATGATTTGATGCCCCTGTATAACAGAGGCCGTTGACTGTGGTGAGACAACTACACTTGGGCGTTGCTGAGGCACATCTGAATTCAAACTTGAAGCTAGAGGTCCATTAGGTACATCAACATTAGTACCACTAAGTTGCTGGGTTAACAGTTTTGAAGCCTCTTGCGTGCTGCTTACAACAGACATACTACCCCCACCTAATACAGGCCCATTAGAAAACCTTTCCCCTTGATCACCTTTGGCAGCATCTTGTTGTGTGGCATCCAAATTCCCTTGTTCTACTGGAGAAATCTCACCATTTCCTACATGATTGGAAGTTTTGTGATTTGGAATGTTTTTGCTTAAATGGGAACCATCACCTTTTTCAAAGTCACAGATTCCATTAACAAGGGGCTTCCTCAAATCACTTTTCATTTCCTGCATGACTGGTTGTTCAAAGTTCTGTTTTCCAAGAGCTCCATTTTCACCCAAGTCTAATGATGGTCCGTTAGGGACCTGTGAGAACTGATTGGCCTCATTCTGAGTTTTCCCTGAGTTAGCTGGAGGTAGACTGGAGTCATGCTTTCTTCCATTTAGAAGACTTCCCACCTGCGTTTCAGTTTCCTTTGCATCGCCATTGCTGGTGCTTGCAGTTCCTCTTCGGCAAGAAGGGTTCTCCATGACCTCAATTTTACGCTCATGAATGTGTAAACCTGTTGCCTCCTTTGCTTCTTCTTCCTTTTGGCAAATGATTTTATCTCCTTTGAATGGGGGAGCAGTAGCAGAACATGTTGATTGTCCAGCTAGAGGTGCTTGGGTAGGTGGAAGCGCTTGCACCTGAAGCCCAACTCCTGTCTGTGTTCCACTCATTGTAATTCCAGCTGGAGCAATGATCTGAGTTGCATTTCCCTGACTCACAGTTGCTGTAGCAAAACTAGTATTTGGCACAACTGTTATGGTAACCTGATTGCCAGAAGTCCCTTGGAAAATGGTTGCTGGACTATTGGAGATCAACTGGCCTGGCAATATTTGTAAGTTGGAAATAGGAACAGTTTGTACTGTTCCTTGGGACTGGATTGCACTCTGGACCAACTGAACATTTTGCTGTCCAACTAGAAGTGGTTGAGCTGAAGACTGTCCTTGGACTCCAAAATTTGTTGCTTGGTTGTTAGACATCTGATAAACCACCTGAGGGCTAGGAGCTCTTGCATTGTTTGGAGGCGGAATCTGTGGAGCTGGGAGAATAAGTTTACCACCCGGAGTAGAAGGGCCTCGTTTAGGAAGCAACAATTGTTTTATCAGACTGGATTCACTAGGTGGTGGCTGGCCCACCCCAGGGTTACTTGGCTGGGGCTGAACTTGCATTTGTACCTGCTGCTGCTGTTGCTGCTGAACTTGTATCTGGGGCTGGGATGGTGCTGGTGAATGCTGCTGCTGTTGCTGCCTCTTCACAGAAAGCATCTGGCTGACAGTGGGAGGTGGACCTTGTGTTTGAGGAGTGAGAGATGAAGAAGATATTACTGTAGGAACTTGGTTGTTTGAAATTGGTCCAGGGGATGGTGAGGATGATGGAGTTAGGTTTGGCTGTCCACCCAGCTGGACAGTTTGGCCACCTGGGATTGAAGCTGGATTTGTAAGAACAATTTGGTGAATGGCTGGTGCATATGATGGACCTTGCTGAGCTGGCTGGCTTACAATCACGACACTTTGCTGAGGTGGTTGAGGTGGTGACGGCTGTGACTGCTGCATGGGCTGCTGTACCACTGTTGTAGAAACTTGCTGAGAAGGCAAAGGCTTTGGTGCAATGTTCTGAAACCCAACCCTAGCCGTTGGTGGATTTTGAACACCAGCAATTGTAACCACCTGCCCAGTTGTGACTTGGAAATTCTGAACTGTAGTAGCAGAAACTATATTGGATGCTGAGGTTGTGACATACTGCTGGGGCGCTATGATGACTGTGTCTTGCTGCTGGTTACCAGCTGTGGACTGCTGAGATGATGTTTGTACTGGCTGTGATGATGTGGTAATGAGCTGTTGACCCTGGGAAACTGTTGAAGTGCATGCTGGTATGTTCTGTACTCTGCCAAATATATGACCCTGAGGTACAGCTTGTTGAATTACTGTAACAGGAGTGCCTGAGGGTATTTGTCCAGGTACTACTGCATGTAAAGGGGACTGTTGAATTACAGGCTGATGAAGCAAAGTCTGAGAACTGACAACAGTAACAGATGGTTGTGGTCCGGCACTGCTAGGATTTTGATTTGAAGTCTGCACCCCACCTCCCACAGCAATAGTAACCGGAACTGCAGACTGGGGGACAGTGCTCTGTATTACCGTGGCCTTCACTACTTCACAAGAGGCTGGAGTTTTATTGTGTATGACTGTCACAGGAGCATTTTGTTGGTGGTGACTGTGAAGTGAAGGGTTCTGTGGTATCCTGGAAACAGTCTGTACAACTGTAGGTGCACCCTGAATGGGAAAAGACATTTGTGTTGCAGTTAAAGTTGAAGACTGATTGCTGACAGGGGTCCTCTGAAAGTGGTTTCCTGCACTTGGTGGTCCATGTGGCCCTGCTGACCAAAACAAAGAAATAAAGTTAATCTGAAGTGGGAACCCTGAAAGCAACCAAATAACATTTCAAAACAGAACTATTAGTATCTAAATTAACCACTCTGTATTTGAATTATCTGTAGACCCAGCATTAATCACAGATTTTGTGCATACCAGAAAGAGGTTCTGGGCAAATGATCTACTCACTCTGAAACTGCACTTCCCCTTGCTTTATCACTACTGCTATGGCCCATCGCAGCTAAATGGACATTCAGGTGATTGAACAGTTTCTTTTGGACACCATCGTGGCTTTTCTGTTATAACCTATAGGCTTGGGATTTAAACTGTTCAGTTGTAAACTGCATTAACAACCAAATCAACCACAACCAGCTGAAGTGAAACTTAACAAAAAACAGTTTTCAAATTTTGTGAATCATTTGTTTTAGCCATCTGATAGTTAGGACAAGTACACAAGAGGCCACGTCATACCCTAGCCCACTATGTTTGAAGGGAAGTGCATAATCATCTCTATCAATGTCCAGCAGACTGAGGTTTATCTGGAGACTGGACTCCCTACCTTTCTGGAACACTATGGCAAGAGGAAGACCATCCTGTCTTCGCATCTACAAGCCCATGAGAGGCAAAATTGCCAGAAATTTGCTTCTCACCATCTCTACCCTTCTAGAAAGAACTTACAACAAATCATATATACTAGTATATGCTTGCCTTTCCCACACAACCTGCCTGCCTTGTAAGTCCAGTCACATATCACTCTTCAGAAGAGAAGGGCAGTGCATGTGAATTTCAGACTTGTTACCACGCCACAAAATGTATACACATATATATAGGGCAGTACTTCAAAAAGCTCAACCTTTTATGCTTATGGAGTCTGAATCAAGATAGACATTATACAATGTTCACAATATCTGAATACCTGCTGGTGAAGGAGATGGAGCTACATCAGAAACAGAATCAACCCGGACAATTGGGGTTGAAGAAGGTTGCTGCTGATAGTACATCTGTATAGGCAGTGGGATAGCCCTCCTTTTTACTCCTGCCACATGAATATGTGCCTGCCCATTGTTATTTGGATCCTCTATTCTCTTCACGGAGTGATTTGGAAAGACAGTTCTGTCAAACACAAGCAAACACAAATACAATACTGGCAGCTATAATATAGCACTTGTTTTTTCTTCCATTGATTTCTTACTGTATAAAAGCTGCTTTGTACAGAAGTATATTTCCTTAATACTGTGGTAACCTACACCATTCAGATACTCCTGCAAGGAACTGTTGGACATTTCACTCCTTGCCAAAAGTGATGATTTTGACAGTGGTGAATGTATCAATGCTTCCAGCCAACATTACTGTAAGCACAGTATTCTTCATTTTGTGGTAATCATCTCATGTTTCAGGACCAAGCAAGTGTGGGTATTAGCAAAAGAACTGGTACAGAGAGAAGAGTGGTAGAGTATAGGAGGAGAGAACAGAGCAAATCAGAAAAATGCGGAAAACAAAGAATACTGTGAATGCTATTCAGCCTGTGAATTCTATTAAGTTAGTTTTGAAACAGAGAAACAAGAACTAAAAGGTTTCAGTTTTCAAAAAGTAGAGAAAAATAAAATGGAAGCTCATTTTGGATTTTTTATATAATTTTTGTTTCTCCTTTTGAAACTACTACTGCCTTTAATAATACAAGATTTATGACAAGTCATATCAAAAGCACACTTTACCCTAATATTTGGCAATCAATCCAAACTGTAGAACATTTTAAGATTCCCAGGATGTTTATTATAGGAATGAATTCAACTTACCGGAGGCATTTATAAAATCCTGTTGACGTTAAAATTCCACCTCGAGCTAGTTTACTGCAGGTGGAGAGATATTCAGAGTACATTTCAGCTCGGGAGACTGAGCTGTCTGAATTCACCTCAAAATGTGCATTCAACCTAAAAACATAAAGGGAAAAAGAAATAGAATAAACACATTGCAAATATTAAATATCTTCCCTCTTAATGTTACTCTAATTTTAAAATATTTAAACTCAATAAGCACATTCTAAAATCACTGACATAAAACCTCTGTGTCTGTACAATACCTTATGCTACTTCATGCATTGTGTGTTGAGCCTGTGACAAGGTGGAAGGGGGGGTGTATTTTATACCACAGGCTAGCAGTTGGTAGCACTCCTGATTTTTAAAAAGTAGCCATTAACAACAAGTTTAGTTATTTTTAAAAATAGGTAAGACGTTTTCTAAGGCAAGTATAATGGCAAAAAGTTATTTGGGAGGGCTAGAAACTATCCAATCAGCCTTAAATCCCATTTTTGGGGGTGAAAGGTGGGATATAAATCCAATACAGAAATAAATATTACTTCATTATGATTATACTTTGTGTTCAAAATTAATCATAAACTAGTTCAACGTAGTTCTGAATTGGCCTCATGAAAAACCAAAAGTTATCATATATACTTGTGTATAAGTTGAGAAATTTAGGTCAAAAAATTGACCCAAAAAACCTGGGTCAACTTATACATGGGTCAATACAGTAATTGGCCCGAGCCTCTCCCTAGCCAGGCTGCCTCCACAAGCAACATCCGGTTGGGGAGTGATCACCCACCCAAAAACCTCTCCTTGGCCAAAGGAGCCTGGCTACAGAGAGGCTAGGAAGGGCGATTGCTCACTCAAAAGCCTCTCCTTGGCTGGGCTTTTTTTCCCAGGGAAGGAGCCTGGCTAGGGAGGGTGATTGCTTGCTTCTCCCTGGCCGAAGAAGCATGGCCAGACTTTTTCTCCAGGGAAGGAGCCCAGCTGGGGAGTGGCCAGGAAAGGTCACCAGAAGCCTCTTTCCAGCCCAGCTATCTCCCTGAGAGAAAGCCCCACTGTGGAGAGGCTGGGCAGGGCATGCAATCTCCCTGCAGCTTGTCCACACCTCGGGAAGTTTGACCCGCGACTTATCCATGGGGCATACCAAAATCCATACTTTTGCCTCCAAAAGTTGACCTCAGCTTATCCATGAGGTTGACTTATAGTTGAATGTGTACAGTATAAGTACCGTATTTATGTATCTTTTAAAGCTTTTAAAAAACTACCAAAAAGTTGGTTCAATACAAATGTTTTATTTCTCTTTTATGTCAGTATAAACATTTCCAACCTATCTTAATGTTATTAACATTAATAAATGTTATGGATCAAAATGAAGTTGTGTAAAAATTCACTGGCACTTATGAAAGAAAAAAACATGATAATATTTAAACATGAAACACATCTTATGAGGAAAAAGATACAAAATATTTAGCACACATCTTAAGACACCAGCAAACTCAAAACAATGCTGGAAAGTACAGTTAAATAATCTTACTAAATTTCATTTGCATGCTATTATCTGAACACTGAAGAACTTTAAATGCAAAGTGATTTCATCTTTTCTAGAGATAGGCTTCAAGACCACAAATAAAAACCTAAAAAACAATGGCCAGAATCCTGTTGGGAACTTACAAATGCACAAGCACTGTATTTATGCTTCTATGTAGTTCCTGATCCCCCAGTCCCCACTTACCAAACAGCAGTGGGTGAAATACAGCAAACATTTGAACAAATCGGCAAATGTTTTTTAAAAACCAAGATTACAATATTTTTGCTTTACGTTTTTAGTGATGACAACTATAACAGCACCAACAACAGAAACTCTAAAAATGAATAAAACAAGCTAGAATATTTCATGAGGGGTACAAATGCTTGAACAGAATTCTATACAGTGGACCCTTGGAATCCATTGAGATTTGGTTCCAGGACCCCACTGCTCTAGATACCAAAATCTGTGGATGCTCAAATCTCATTACATACAATGGTGTAATAAAACTTTGTCCCTTATATAAAATGGCGACATGAAGGTTTGCTTTTTGGAATTTTATGTTTTAAATATTTTCAGCCCGGAACACACGGGCCAAAAAAGCAGCTTCCAGACGCTTTGGGGACAAGGCGTGCAACTCCATGGACATGGCCCAACTCCATTAGGGCTAGCCTCAAGAAGAAGAGCCCTCCCCTCCATGCCAACTGTCATCATCTGGCCTGGGAGGGAGTGAAAAGCCAGGCCCAACTCCATCAGGGCTAGCCTGAAGCAGAAGAGCCCTCCCTCCATGGCAACTGACATCATCCAGCCTGGAGGGAGTGAAAAGGCAAGCCCAAGTTCATCAGGCCTAGCCTCAAGAAGAGCCCTCCCTCCATGGTATCTTGGAGGGAGTGAAACGGCAGACCCAACTCCATCGGGCCTGGCCTTGATTAAGAAGAAGATTCCTCCCTCCAGTCCATCTGCCTTGGTCCAGGCCTCAGAGGGAGAGAAAAAATACAGCACTGTGTAAATTTACAGTGCTATATAAATAAAGCTTAATAATAATAAAATAATAATAATAATAATAATAATAATAATAATGCACACCCCCAGAGTGGCCAGCAGCCACTCTGAGGTTGCCTAAGGTATCCCAAAGCAGTTGGCAAAAGTAGAAGTGAAAACTGCTCCTGCTGGCCGCTCATTTGGGATTGTGGTGGCGGCCCACTTTGAGAGTGGGTCATCCACTCCTGCCAGTCTGCTTCACCCCTTCAAGCTATGGATGGTTGTATCTGTCGATGCAGAGTTTGTGCACCTGGAGAGTCGACTATACTCACCATTGGCATGCAAATTTTTCACTGTCTATTTCTACTATTCCTGGTGGTGGAGCCACATGTTGTGGTGTTCTTGATGCTATGGAAAAGAAATAAAAGTCAAGGTCAAAAATGGTTCTTCAGCAAATTATTTCTGTCTCATTTTCATCCCTACTACTCAATCATAATTGTTTGCAACTATATGAGACCTCACAACAGTAGTTCGAAAGGTCATGGAAATTAGCAAGTTTGGAATTCTACCAATCAGCAGACATGTTTTGAACTAGCTGGAAATGGACCACATAAAACAAATCTGCTCTGGTTGTTAATAAAACTAATTATCATAAGAAATCATAACACCCAATACAGTTAAATGCCACTATCAATTTTAATGGAATAATTCATCCTCCCACAGAGGGGTCAACACAAGCTTCAAGAAAACTCTTTTGCTTCTCCCACTTCCTGATATACATGCACTGCAGGCCACAGCTGGAACAGGAAGTATGTGTCTATCCCATCTCACAAATCTAGCCTTCTTTCTCTCTTTTGTTCAAGCCAAACTCCCATTCCCATGACAAGCCCTATTTGCTGCATGTAGGCACCATCTTTTGTGAAAAGGTATATGTGTGTGTGTGTGTGTGTGTGTGTGTGTGTGTGCATGCACACGCGTGTGCCTTCAAGTTGACTGTTAGGTTATGGTGTCCCTATGAATTTCACAGGGTTTCTTAGGCAAGAAACACTCATAGTTTTGCCCGTTTCTTCCTCTGAAATGTAGCTGGTAGCACCTGGTGTTCATTGGTGGACTCCCATCCGACCCTGCTTAGCTTTCAACATCAGACAGGATCTGATAGTACACTGAAAATAGCAGTTAGTGTTTTTACAATGATTATGTGTTCACATGACACAAATCATGGAGAAGAGCCTGAAACAAAACTTTTTTCATCACAAGATCTCTACTTCCCATTACAAGATCTACACATCAACATCTATCAAGGAACTGAGGTAACATTACACTGTGACATATTATATATAAACATGACAAAGGGAGAATTTACATGTGAAGGCCTTTGTGCTTGCCAATGCATTTTATCTTGTGCCCAGTAAGAAGCTACAGAGCAGATGTTCAGGTCATGTTAAGGGTTACATTAGTGGTGGGGGAAGTCTTGGGAAGAAAGTGACTGAGATCTGGAAAAAGACCGGCATGAAAAGACAGCTTCCAGTTGGCTTGGAAGCATGGCGTATGCACGACGTGCGCTTCATGTCAGCTGGTTGCCCCCACATGGACTGGCTTCTGGGCGCCCTGGTGGCATGGTGTTTAGATGCAGCATGCCACAGGAGTGCCTTAAAGCCACCATGGCGCAGAAAAATCAGCTTTTTGCTGACACAAAAAGCTGAGTGGGGTTGCGGCATGTGGTTGCTGCAGCCCTGATCGAGCTTTCTCAGGGGTCACTTGAAGCAGCCCCTTCACAGCCATCTGTTCCACCCCTGAGTTTCGTTTTAGAGATATTTTCTGCAATATACAAGAATATGTTTAGATGTTGTCACAAAAGAAGTGAAGTTCAGTATTTGACTTGGTTAGTAAAAGAATTGCAAATTCTAAGACCGCTTTCTGCTTGTAGCATATTCATCAATAAAGATTACTCTTTAAAACCAGTTGAAAGAGTACAGTCCTGTACTCATTTCCAAAAGCCGTGCATTATATGGAAATATGTTTTAAAGGTCAAACTAATATTATAAATTAAATATTCAAATAGTGTACAAGAACTCTGGCCAGATTGACTCGCTAACAGTGTGCCTCATGCAGGTGGGCCTTTTCATCTGCAGCTCCCAAACTATGGAATGGCCTGTCGGAGGAGATCCGGAACTTTACCAACCTTGACAGCTTTAAAAAAGCTCTTCCGGCAGGCCTTCCCCGAGTAATCCACCTAGTCTCCCATGAACATGGACCATTACAGAAAATTCCCAAAATTGTCCACCCCGTCTCTGACTGATTTGATTGCATGATTTTAATTTTAATTTTTTTAAATATATATTTATTAATTTTTTACATAATACTGTAAAATACATTTTGTTACGATACTAAGCTCCTATTTAAATTTACATATTTACATTGTTGTTCCTTCCTTTTATCTTTATCAATTCCATCTATTTCTCGTCAGTACATTGTAACAGAACAAATTCCAGATATAGACATGTGGATTTTAAAAGTATATGATTAATTTTAATTGTTTTAATTATATTTTACTATGGTATAGTTGGGGGGAGGGAATAATAGAATGTATTTTAATGTATGATGTATTTTATACCGCATTTTATTTGATGTTGTAAGCCACCTCAATCCTGTGGGAGAGGCTGTGTAATTTTTATTATTATTATTGGCTGGAATGAAGCACTGGCAAAATTACCTCAGCTTTTCATAGCACTGAACTCTGCTTTGAAATTTGACAAAACCAGAACTGGGATGGGTTTTCTCTCACAGTTGGATATAGACTGTGCTGACATGTACCTACTGGAGAATGAGACAACTTCTGTGATACTCTTCTTTGCTAAAATAAAAAAATATTTACAAACCACTTTAAAAATATGTTACAACCAGCAGGGACAAGTGTCTCTTTTTGGGATTCAGAAATCTGTCTCTACAAAAAAGTTAAAGGCAGAAACACACAATAAAAGATACCCTACATAAAATCTACTGTGTAAGTGAAATACTAACCTGGGACAGGAGGTGCATGTGCTTGTGATGAAACTTGCTCCACTGCCTGTGGCCTAATTTCAGATAGGACCTGGTGGTTGGTACTCTGATGTTCAACAAGTTTTACTGCACTGAGTGCATCAGGTCCAAACATCTGAATGTCCATTGAAACCAAACATACTAATGTATCTGAAATGGAAATATCAATCAGTACAATTATTGTACGAACACACAAGGATGATAAATTGATGAAATTTCTATATACAACTGATGCATAGATTTTTGTAGGTTTCTTGGGCTATGTGGCCATGTTCTAGAAGAGTTTATTCCTGATGTTTCTCCAGCATCTGTGGCTGGCATCTTCAGAGAAAAGATGCCAGACTCTTCTAGAACATGGCCATATAGCCCCCCCCCCAAAAAAACCCTATAATCTTGGTTGTTATTTACCCTATTATTTACCACGGTATTGTCAGAGTATTACTCCTTGAAACCTACCTATGTTCCACAACTTCGGACAGAACAATATGTGTAAAAAGTTTATATAACCTATTGGTTAACATTATTTACTTTGTGCAAAGAACCTGAACCTCCTTGCTAAAAAATGTATGGGATTTTGGAACAATGTATGGCATTTCCCAGGTGAGGCTCATCCAATGCACTCCTGGTGTGCTGACCCCTGTGATTTCCCTAAATACGGGAAATTCGACTGCATAATTTGTGGTCATGCCAGACAAATCTTATCTCTTTCTTTGATACAATTAACAGCTTGGTAGATGAAGAAAATGCTGTAGATATAGTATATCTTGATTTTAGTAATGCCTTTGACAAGGTTCCCCATGACATTCTTGCAAACAAGCTTGTAAAATGTGGGCTAGACAGGTAACTGTTACATGGATTTGTAATTGGTTGACCGGACGAACCCAAAGGGTGCTCAACAATGGCTCCTTTTCACCCTGGACAGAAGTGACCAGTGGGGTCCCACAGGACTGTCCTGGGCCCACTGCTATTCAACATCTTTATCAATGACTTGGATGACAGAATTGGGGGCATACTTATAAAATTTGCAGATGACACAAAATTAGGAGAAGTAGCTAATACCTCAGAGGACAGGATCAAAATTCAAAATGACCTGAACAGACTAGAAAGCTGGGCCAAAGCTAACAAAATGAATTTCAACATGGAGAAATGTATGGTATTGCACTTAGGGCGGAAAAATGAAATGCAGAGATATAGAATGGGCGACACCTGGCTGAACACGAGTCAACAGTGAGATGCGGCAGCTAACAAGACCAATGCAATTTTAGGCTGCATCAACAGAAGTATAGTGTCTAGATCAAGGGAAGTAATAATGCCACTCTATTCTGCTCTGGTCAGGCCCCACCTGGGATATTGTGTCCAGTTCTGGGCACCACAATTTATAAAGGATGTTGAGAAACTGGAGCGTGTCCAATGTCAGAACCCTTTCATTCATTCTGGGTTCTGTCATGATGGTGTAAAGAGTTTAGATTAAGTCGTCTAAGTTAGTAATTAGTTACATGCACATTGATGATATGTATATACCATCTTTAACTTGTTGTATGTTGGAATGTTTGAAGGCAGACAACTAAAATGGTGAAAGGTCTGGAAACCATGCCCTATGAGGAATGATTTAGGAAGTTGGGGATGTTCAGCCTGGAGAAGAGAAGGTTAAGAGGTGATATGATAGTCTTTTTTAAATATTTGAAGGGATGTCATATTGAGGAGGGAGCTAGCTTGTTTTCTGCTGCTCCAGAGACTAGGACCTGGAGCAATGGATGCAACCTACAGGAAAAGAGATTCCACCTCTACATTAGGAGGAATTTCCTGACAGTAAGAGCTGTTCGACAGTGGAACACACTCCCTCGGAGTGTGGTGGAGTCTCCCTCCTTAGAGGTCTTTAAACAGAGGCTGGATGGCCATCTGTCAGGTATGCTTTGACTGAGAGTTCCTGCATTGCAGGGGGGTTGGATTGGATGGCCTTTGTGATCTCTTCCAACTCCACGATTTTATGATTTTCATTTTACAAATAAGTTTATAATTCTTGTTGTGTTAATATCTGTCTGTCTAGTTGTATACAGATGTCAATATTACAGTGCTGGAGACAGGAACTGGCCAAAGCCACAGCATAATGAGTTAAGGATATAATGCAGGGCTGCAAAACCTGAGACAACCCTACCTTCTCTTTGATAGGACAACTCTTTAGGTTGCCCAAACCTCCCTCTGCCACTGCCAATTTTTTCTGAATTCTACTTATTTTACCACTGATAACTGATGTCCAGTTTTATCCCTAGTAACTTTCATACAGATCAGTATCGAGATCATGGGATATGAATGAATGAACCTTAAGCATGCTGTCTACATGGCTGAAAAGGTTGTGCACTCTGGATATATTGTAATATATACCTTGGTCTCCTGAGTCAAGACCAAACCTCTCCCCATGCTGAATAGCACTGCTTCTCCATTATGTCATAGAAAACATATTAAATGTATTATCCATGACATTTGTTTCTGCCCAGCATTTTAAAAAATGGCTCACTCACCTATACTTTTGTCAACTTTAGCTATCTTTGTGCAAGCTACTTCACCCATTTCAGTGAGCATATAAAGCACCTCCAGAGCAGATATAACAAGTAGTACATCAGGCAATGTTAGATGACAGATTATTTCTTTATAGGACTCTTGATCTACATATTCACAAATTAAGACACCATTGTCTTCAGCTTTACAAAGATTAGCCAGGATTTCCATGCCTAAAACACACAAACAGACATATTTTAGAGGCAAAAAATCATTGTCTACCCATCCAGATTAGACGGTGTAACTGCATAAGAACTTACCTCTCATTTTTAAGAATCTATCTCTTGACATTAAGCATTTTGTAACAGTATGAAACATTAGATGAGTTGTTTTGAAATCAACAGGATCCAACAGTAGCTGAAGAAAAAAGAAACACAATTTAGTATCATTTATAATGGCTGGAACTATTCATATTTTTAGTTACTGAAATAACAAGGGGGGAAATTCAATAATCAAAAATTTCAAAGGCTAAAATCAATGGGATTTACCTTGGGAGTACAGAGAAATAAGTATGCAAATAATTCAGTACAGTGGGCCCTCAGTATCCACAGAGGTTTGGTTCCAGAACTCACAGCACATACCAAAAACCACAGATGCTCAAGTCAGCATTTAACATTAAAAAACTAACTCCCATTATGAAGGCTCTGCCAGAATTTAAACACTTCCCTGACCCTGTTCCCTACCTTTTCAGCCCTCCCACCAGAAAGCTTCTGCCAAATTTTAAATCCCTTTGAAACCTATCCATCTCAGGGATGGGCAGCAGATGGAGTGGGGCAAGAAGGTGTATTGGCAGGAAAGGGGTTTAAATTCTATCAGAGGTTTCTTTGTGTAAAGGTGGGAAACCAAGTGAGGCAGGAGTATAAATTCTGGAGAGGCTTCCTTGTGAGACAGTAAGAAACAGAATGAGTTTAAATTCTGGCTGAGGCTTCTTTATGAGAGTGGTAGGAAACTGAGTAAGGCGGTGTTTAAATGTTGGCAGCAGCTTTGTGATATGAAGGTGGGAAGGAGAGTGAGGAAGAGGTTTATGTTCCAACTATGGCTTTGTGATGGGATACACATCCATGGTGAAGGGAGGTATCAGCTTGCCCAGGTCTTGCCTCAGCCTCTACTCTGGCCATTGCAAGTTAAAAATAAATAAACGTTTTGTTTCAATCCATGGGTTGCTCAAATTTGCCATTATTGCATCTAAAGACACTGTACTAATATAATTGATATAACTAACTTTAATGGGATTTACTGGCAACTAAATGTGCTAGGACTGTAGCCTGAAAAACTGTATGCACTTTTCCAACAGTAAGCCTCAACAAACACAGTAAAACGTATTTCTTGTTCTCGGTAGGACTGGGATCTAGATTATGTCCTTGTTAATTTCCACTTCCCATCTGCTCTAGTCAGCACAGCAAATGAGGGGAGTAGTAATTTGTCAACATCTGGAAAGCTCAACATTATTGTATCTTGCACTAGGTAAAGGGTAAGGAGAGTATGAGCCACAGGATCTATGTGGCCCCCAAATTCCTTTTTCTGACCACTGGAATTCCCAAGATGGTCCTGATAAGTCCTTGGAGCCACTAGGTTTTTTTTAAAAAAAGACTGACCCTGTTTTGGCCTCAAAATCTATTTAAAAGCAGTCAGAATTGCTATTAAAATGCCACATGACTTTGGTTTTATTTTTACACATGGTGCAGCTGCCAGGGGTGCAAAAACAGTTCTCTTTCCCATACCACCCTGGCCTAGGCACTTCACTCCTGGCTAACTCTGGATTTGGAGTAAACACAGAAGTCTGTCAATAGTTTTAAAATATACTGGGGATAATAAATATTATTTATTTAGAAATGATTGCCCTAAATTTAATGAGACTTACTCCCAAGGAAGCAAGGCTGTTCCAGAATTTTAAAAAAAATTATCTTCTTGAATAGTCATTAGCTGATTATAATACTTAGCTGTTGAACTAAGACTTTCTTCTGGCAGACATATTAGCATCATTTAAAAAATATTTTGATATTCTAGTACTTTATCTCCTTAATTCCATTTCAGCTATTTATTTTTACTGTATTATCGGACATTCTAATGACTGTGGTTCTTATATTTGTAAATTGCCCTGAGGCCACTGCCAGTTGAGCAGCATAGAAACATCAATCAATCCATCAATCAAAGAAATGAAACATCATGTTTTTTCACATGCACTAGAAAGAAAGTGGCAAGCACAGTTTTCCACTGTGACCAAGAACACATCAAATGCATTAAGAGAATTCTTTGAGGCATTAATTCTCAGAGGTGTTTAGAAACTCCTGTTACTAGCAATTTGTGTCTTTTTATTTTAGTAGTAAATATGGTATTTTTTTATGTTGGAAATTACTGTCTCAGATTATCTTTTCAATTGGAATACTGATAAACATTATCACATGTTGATGTGGCAGAGGAAAAACTAGTGTTTTAATCTCACTCATGCAAACCACAATTTTAAATCAAACTCATTATTCCCACTGTAAGATGCATTAAGTAATATCCCCGTATACAGAAATAAATGTTCTGAAAAAACAACAAATTGCAGGTTGGGTCAAGTCTTCAGTCATGACCAAGCAGTTCCACTGTTTTCAATGGTTCTACTTTAGGTACGACAGTCTGGATCCAATTTGTTCTGCTACAAAATATTTGAAGAAATAGTATGAAACAGGAAAAAACCTGAAAAATCACCAATACCCATTTGTTTCTTTTTAATATGCAAGTTCCAAATATTTAAACTCTCTCAACATTTGTGATTTAAGCTACTAATTTATAGGTAACACCTTTCTTACCTCTGCAGCAATGTTTCCTAATGTGTCAAGCCCCAACTGTCTTAAAGAAATAAAATGACTGTGAGCAGAAAGTAACAAGAAACGAAGACAGGTACGATTAGCTGCCAAGAGTTTAACATTTCCCTCCTCAAAGGAAAGATTTCGTAAAATCACTGCAATTTGGAGAACCCGCTGTCCTTCAATATCATTAATGCCCAATTTGCGTGGTGGATGAAATAAAGACTCCCATATCCAGTCTTCTGAAGCTGTATCTATAAGAGATAAGATATTCATTTTAATGGCCTCTGCTCTAGATACAGCGGATATAGTCTAATGTTTATTTGATGTTACTCACCTTGAGATTTGTTTCTGTCAGAAATAAGGTCACGTACTTCATTATCTTCAACAATATCTTTCCAAAACTGCACAAAAATAAATGAATGTTTTAGTATGAAGTTACCTTCAACTACGTATTTTTTTCTAATAAAAAAGCAAGTATAATATAGCAATGGAACAAAAATGATACCATTGTATCCTTGATAAATACATAATTTCTGTGCATGGAGGGAAAAAACCATGGCAATAAAAATAATATTGTATTTTGGCATAGGTTTACAGGCTTCTGACCCCAAAATGCTTCTTTGCCTTCAACAGCTAAATGCCTATTGAGAAGACCAAAGTGTATGCAGGACAGAACTGTGCACTTTCAGGATTTCACCCTCTTGTGCCTTTCTTTAATATATCTCCTGTTTTCAAGGCCAGATGGTGGCATCCTTAGTTTAATGTGCCTCATCTATCTTCTTTAAAACTTTATGGCCAATGCTATAATATTCTTTAATCTTGTTATATGTTGAGACCATCTGCCCTTTCCCATTTATTCTAAGATGGTTTTGTTTAACACCATATATCTCTTTCTTTTGTTTTAAAAACTGCTTGGTCAAGAAACTTATATTTAAAGGCAGGAAAGCAGCAGCTATACTAATATTAATGTTGAGGAAGAAAACAAAATGTAAAGTATATAACTAAACAACTTTAACAATCTTATTTCTCCAAGCAAAATCTATTTTCTATTAAATGTAAACTACCAGAAATAATACTTCAAAAGTTTATTCATTTTCTTTTATTTCATGGATTTATATCCCGGCTTTCTCCCACAATGAGATTCAAGGTGGGTTTACATGCTGTTTACATACTATACTCCTTTAAAAAGACATCTATGGCAGGATACAGACCGCCCCTTTGGGGCGGCCTGCACACGCCCCTTTCCCCGATGGATCGGGGCCTCAGCTGCCACAATGGCAGCCCCAGAGGCCTTGATCCACCATTTTTCCTGGCCTCGGGGAAGCGGCAAAACGGCACTTCCCCGCGGCCTGGAAAGGGGTGTCCTTGGGGCTTTATGCCCCAACACCCTGACATCGGCGGGGAAAGGGAGAAAGGGGCTGCTTATCCCCTTTCTCTCTGTATCGCTGGCACAGCCGTTTAAAGGCTGCGTCAGCAATACACGCAGCAGAAGGAGCTCCAAAACAGAGCTCCTTCTGGCGCCGCTGAAAGGGTGCCAGGACGTCATGTCCGTGCCACGTCGTTTGGCTGCGGCGTGAACATGACATCGTAATGGCGGCGCCCATGTAGACAGGGCACCGCCATTACAACGCCGTGGTTACGTGCTAGGGTTGTGGGGCGCCTGGAAAGAACGTCCCGAGGCAACCCTAGCACGTATCCAGGCCGGCACTTTGCGCCAGTCTGGATAGCGCCTATGTATCACTAAATAAGATGGTCTATTTAAAATTAAAGAAAAGGGAAAATCAGGATTTCCCACATAGAGATATTTTTAGAAGCAGTGTTACTAAATGGCATCTTTCAAGCAGTTTAATTTTGTAACTATATTGTAATACTATATACAGCATAGCCTGTATAAATAGATTCTGGAATACAGCCAAGTGTCTTACTTTAAAAAAGGAAAAGGAAAACACCCACAACATACTCTAGCTATTCTATTTATGCTAACACTGATCTGTGAGATATTCTTGAAAGTATCTTTCTCAGACTCAATTGTTTCAAATGATGAAACTGGTCAGATTCATACACCCATCCACATATAACACGAACACACAGGACTCAGAGTGCCACTCCACTATGGGAGAACCATGTACATTTCTCCACACTTCTGTCAAATCCATCCCCTCCAACTTTGTATTTAAAGAAATACATTTTGGGGATAAACCAGAGGAAGAGAACTAGGCAGGGACCTAGACAAGGACACTAGACAAGGAAACGGCATACAAGAGGAGACAAGGCCTCCTACTGGTTGTTATCTACTGCCTACTAGTACAGATTTAACTGATACTATGCTAGCTCTGCCCAGAGCAGACCACAGAGTTCAGTGTCTCCTTGGCATAGACATTCCCATCCAATGCTGGTATAGCCTTCACTCTGCTCCCAGGAAGGCTCTCCAGCTGATGATACTCCATCAGCTGCCAGTGATCTGCCTCCTTACCTAGTATGAAATGCTTTTCCTGCAGATAGTGGCAGGTGTATTTCTGAAAGGGAGTCTGGATAGGCAGTGTACCTGCACATCCACCTTCAACTAGGAGATGAGCTGAAGGTGCTCATTATGCCAGATTTTGCAAGGTGTCTCCTCACTGGAAATCACAGGTGAGCACAGAATAGGCACCCACTCACTACAACATTTTCACTGGGGGGGGGGGGGGGTGAGTAACTAGCTGTAGCAGGAACTCCAGGGAGGCCAGTGTAGCCTGAACAAGAAATGCAGCAGTGGAAGCAGAGGGTATCAATGGTGGTGATGAAATCATGAGCATTTGGCAGACTCATGCTGCCACAACGACCCACACTGCTATTTATAATTGGGGAAATAACACTCAATATTCTATCAAAACAAAATATAGTATATTTCAGGAAACCAGTGAACAACTTAAAAAATATTTTCACATTTTTTCATTAAAAAGATTCAGAATTTAACTGTGGTCTATAATAATCCAGTCTCTCTATTATCTCTTACTGTCATCCAGATGATGAAAGTTTCCTATAACTCTCTCTCTCACTTATTTTACTTGAAAAAACTCAATGCTTTCCATCCTGTTCCATCCTTAGACATTCCTTTATTGTTTTCCTTAGTATGTGACTACTGCTTAAGACAAAATACACTGATGAAGAATTAATATGGTATTCTCACAAAAATACTTTTGATAAGCTCTTTTTAAAACCATAAAAATTACCTTAACAAAATCTCTATCCGTTTTCTCCTTCCATTCGTCACCAAACACAGTAGAAAATGAACCTAAAGCTACAAGTTAAAAAGCATTCAAGTTACAGGTTTTTTTCCATGAACAGTGCTGATAATATTACAAATAATTTGAAAATATCAGATTTACTATACTGTAGTATTAGTATTGCAATTCATTGGAAATGGCATAGATTTTTTTTAATTATCCTGAAAAGTGCCTTATTTTGAATGGGTTGAGGAAATCATAGATTACAACAAGGATAGAAGAAAAGAGATTTCTTCTCATAAGGCCCAGTCCACAATTAAAGTAAAATTCAAAGGCTACACACACTGGGCTAACTGAACTGACATTACAGAAATATTTTATTCTCATTGCTTCTGAAAAATAAGAATATATATATGCTATATTTGTACCATATGCCAGAAGAATAAGCAAAAACAAAACAATAACTTAACCCCAAATTTATTCTGAAGAAACAAACTGAGCTATGAAAATTCAAGCGTTGTGCTCAAAACGTATTATGCAAATAACATTCAAGGTAACTTGCTTACTTGCAATTCTACTTACTTTGATCTCAAACTCATATTTGAATTTTTATTTGAATTTTTCAAGAAAGATTTTTTCTTAGAAGGAGCTAGTGTGACAACTGCAATGAAACTGGGGACGTGATTGTCAGGGGAAAGGATATAACTTTCAAGTTATAAAGGGGGACATATCACAAATATATCCCTCTTTATATAAATGGACACATGAATATTGAGTAGTACCTTTCATCACAGCCTCTGATGTACCTGAATACCTGAAACTTTAAACCTTACTCTTCAAGTTTAAAAATGTGATTTTTAGAAACAGGTCAATATGACCTCTTACATACAACTGAATTAGGCCCAGGACAGATGTGCCCAAAGAAGTGGCTTCTAGCCGCTTTGGAGGCACGGCATCCAAAAGACGCATGCCTCGACGTGGCCCAAAGCCACACTCCTGGTGGAACTGGTTGGGTCCTGCTGCCATGGCCTGATTTGGGAGTGAGCAATCCGGCTGCTGCAGTCCCAATCAACTTGCAGCCAGAGGGGACTGCTTTTTCTCTCCCATCTGCTCCGGCCCTGAGACACTTATTTTAACCAAAGTAAGGAGCTGTATGGAATTCCTAACCTAAAATTTGGTCTCTGGAATATACTGTAGTACTATATACAGCATAGCATGTATAAATAGATTCTGAAATAATACATTTTTTCAAAATACATTTTTAGGCAAGTGTGAAAAACCGTATCCTCTGGAACACACTTTAGACATGTGACAAAACTGGGTTTTTCCTCCTGAAAGAAAAGGTAATGCTAACAACTATTCTGAAGCAGAGATTTCTCTACATATTAGACCAACATTATGCAGAATATGCTTAGTTTTGCCCTCCCCAAGTATACAATTTCAGATATCATCCTCATACAAAGAATCTAACCAAAAATTTAGTCACTCAGTGCCAACAAGCTGTATTGCTACATAAAATCACTAGCTCAGTTTTGAAGACTACAGAGACATATTTCTTCAGCATGATTCTCACTCACCCTGATCACAAAATTAATGTCACTAATTTGTTAAATCCCAAATTTCACAAAGCTAGTCAATATTTTGGAACATACCTTTGTCTACACTGAATGGTGGCAACGCAACACATACTTTATATATAGGAACTACAGCGAATACTAAAAATATTCAAATTACTATGAAACTTAAAGAAGCATAAAAGTTAAAAAAAAATAAGTCTTTACATATAGCAAGATTCTGAAAAAACAATGAGATTTCTTATTTCCTAACTGAACAATGATGGACAAAAATACTACACTAAATACAGATAAGGTTACTGTGATCACATAATCCTGTTAATTTCATAGTTTAACGTTATAAACCAAATTATCAGTTAGGTGCAATGCTAGAAAGGGACACCCCTCCAAGGAAAGATAAAGTTTGCAGGAATATTTAGATGCACCTGACTACTTATACTCATCTTCTCTTGTGTGCCTTCTTCTCATAAATGCAGTAACTATTTGCATAAATTATTCTAGATAGGAAGGAAAATGCCATGCTGGGAATTATTAGAAAAGAGATTGAAAAGAAAACTCACTCTGAATTAACACTTTTAGGGGCTGTGCAGACGGCCCCAAAGGGGAAGCCTCTATCCGTCTCTTTTACAACCAGATTGGGACCGCGACAACCGCACACCACGGCCCCAATGTGGCCTTTGCAGGGTGCAATAGGTGCAGTGCCACTGCTTTACAGTGCTCCTTCAGGGCTGTGTCATGCAGATGGAGCGCCAGAGGAGCACCATGATGCTGGGCGCTATGTGGAGCGGCAAGTGGCATCATGCTGCCCTGGAGGCAGAATTGGGGTTTGCATCATGTGGACGCTATGCCCTGATTCTGCCCCCAAGCTGGCCTTTAAGGCTGGTCTGCACAGGGCCTTATTTAAAATAGATCATATAGGCCCAGTCCAGATAGGCCGAAAAGGACGCCCTCGTCAAGTGCAAGGGGTGCCTCGGGGCGGCGTTTCTAGACGCCCCTCGCATATGACGAGGGCATCAAAATGGCAGTGACCTGTACTGACGGGCACCGCCATTATGATGTGCTGGATGCATAGCGTCCGCACGTCATGCCGCCATTACGATGTTGCGAGTGTGCCATTGGCGCACTGCGACATCGTAATGGCGTTGGAAGAAGAGCCCGCTTTTTGAGGGTTCTTTCTGGTCTGCAGGGAAGCCCCGCGGTCTGGAGGCTGCAGCTTCCCCACGTACCAAAACTAGGTGCCGGGAGACCGTCCTTTTTGGACGGTCAGTCCCGCGCCATAGTTACACCTAGAACAGTACGTGTGCTTTTTATAACCCCATGTTTAAAAGACCTTTATACAGGGGGAAAGGTCAATAAAAGGACAACAAAGATTATTTATCTGCTCTATTAGGAAAAGTTTGACTGCTTGGGACTATTTATGCTGGTGAAGGAAAGGTGCTAAAGAGACAGAACTGGTAAAATTTTACCTATCATAGAGAGATGGGGTACAGAGAATATTTTCTCCTTTTTGCTGAAGCTAACTGGCCGTGGATTAAAAACAGATAACAGATAATATTAATACAGGTTGAGTATCCCTTATCTGAAATGCGTAGGATAGAAGTGTTCTGTATTTCAAATTTTGGAATATCTCTATTTGCATATAGATAATACACAATATACTGCACAGTTAGTGTAGCGTGTACTGTATTTGTGATACTTGTGAGAGACATGTAGCTGGAGAGAGACTGGAAATCTGTGAAATGGCAAGAATCCAAGTGTAATGCTCGACATGAATCCATGCTCCCACTATTTCACAAAACATCACCTCTCTCTCCAGTCTCATGTCTCATTCGTTTGCTGCTTGTGTCATGTATAAGATGTGAAGCTGGAGAGAGATGGGGGATCTGAGAGATGAATGGAGCACCACCACCTTCACCTCAAAGGCAGAAGCAGCAGCTGGCAGCAAAAAGTTTTGGTTTTTGAAGGTTTTAACATTTCTCGAGTTGCAGTGCTCAATCTGTATATGGAATCTACTATAAGAAGATGGGGTGATGGTCAGTACTACAACAGTGTAATCCTTTGCATATTTACTCAAAAAACAATATAGTTCAATACAGCTTAAACCCAGAATTAGACGCAGGACTGCAGTCTAAATGGCTTTAAAATAAGAAGGCCATATTTATGGAGGATAGATCTGTTAATAGAATAAATTTTATACCATACTGCCCAAATTAAGACATAGTCTTCCTCTGAATGCTTGTTGCTAAGAGAAAAATGTTAGGGGAAGACTGTTGTTTTGATGCTATATTTTAACCTTCCCAGAAGCGTCTTTATGGTGCAAAGAGAATACTGGACTAGATAAATGACTGATCTGATGCAGCAGGAATAGTCAGGACATGCAGGAACTAAAGAAAAGAAAACAAGAGAGCTCTACAATATATAGCAGTACAATTACTCTTTAAAGAGTTATTCAAATTATTAACTTACTGTCATCAAACACCCCGGCATTAGCAAGTAATAAAGTGATGATTTTGGGATCCTTTTCAAGCTGCATAACATGCTTGCTTTCATTTGACAGAAGAGTGCATACATTAATAGCAAAGTCCACTTCATTTGGGAGTCCAGATAACAGAGAGAGCACCAATTTATTATAGTCATTTGGCGAATTAAAGTCCATAGATAGCCCATAACTTTGTCGAAGAAAATCTATGTGTAAAGGCAAAAGTACACAGTTAGGTTAGCTATGCACCTATCATCTCTTGGGGCATCCCTCCCCCAGGTCTCTACAACAAATGCAACTATTATTAACTATTTTTTCAAAATTTACCTGACACGCTGTGCTGCTGGTAATTATAGGAAGATGGAATTGCACCTATAGGAAGTTGTGGCTTTGGATTGCCTGGTTGTACCTCATCATCATCCTCGCCAAAGTGATGCACTTTCTCGTACTTTTCTAGGTAACTGAAATAAAGAGCAAGGATTTTTCACTATGAATAATATCATACTGTATGGTTATAATGCTGAAGAAATAGTAAAATTGCTGCAATTTAAAAGCTTATTGAGATAAATTTTAATTCAGTACTTCTAGTTAGCTACACTCAATTAACATGGGCTTCTGGAGCAGTAGATTTGGTTTGAAAGCACAGAAATATTTTTTAAAAAACAAATTTTAAAATAGTACATTCCATAATTACATTAAGTATTATCATATTGCCCTGAAAATAATTCTAATTTTAAAACTTCTTCAACTCCCCACACCTACAATGCTTTAGAGTAATTTTATCAGATATACCTATATATCTATAGTCGGGGGCAAAGATTGACTACATCTTTTACAAATTTGATACCCATATGATAGCAATAATTCAGGTGCTGCCATTAAAGGGCAAAATAACTGTTCACAAACTTGAACATAATCTTCAGGCTTCCCTTCCCATGATGTCCCCATATTGGCAGAAATCAATGTTTGATCTCATTACATACAGTTAAAATCAAACATCTAGAAGCAAGACTAAAATCAGGACCCTAGTTTTAATGCAAACTATTTTCAAAGTTCACACAACACAATGGGTTGGCACAAAACTAAGGTTCAGTTCATACAATCATTGTTTGGTAGCTCAAGTACACAAAACAAAGTTGCACATTGCATTCACCTTCTTGTGCACTAATTCCTTCATCCATTTCTGTTTTCCCACTAATCACAGTTTGCCATGATATCCAACTACAGAAGTGCTTATATACAGTAACTCCATTTGAAATCATAGATTGAACACTGCCAATCATTATTGGCTTATAATGTTTAGCCAGCACAACAACTAAAGGTTAAAGAAAAGTAATAAACGACCCAAGAAGTTACTATGTGAGGGGGAAGGGAGAAGACAATGGGCAAAAGGAACACATTTACCATCCTTCAAATTATAACAATATAGAGCAGTGGTAACTCAAAGTGGTGGTCCATGGACCAGTAGTAGCCCACAAGGCAACAGCTGCCAGTGCCTGGAGAGTTTCCAGAAAAGAAAAAAACAGCTGTACTCAGTGGGCTCAAATATGGTACCAGCCACAGTCACACTGGGGGTGGGTGGGGGAAATCACTAGTCCCATACAGCTGATACATTAAGAAGCACTGGTTCTAAGGATCAGGGCAAAATGACTACATGGATTGTAATCATCCTTCCTGTGATTAAGAAAGAAAACAAAAACCTTTTCTATATTAAGGAAAAAGCCTTTTCTGTGGCTGCCCCTAGACTTTGGAACTCCCTGCCCAGGGAGACCCGAATGGCTCCTTCTTTGATGGCCTTCTGCCAACAGGCAAAAACCTTCCTCTTCAGACAGGCATTCAAAACAGAATGCTTTAAAAGAATGGCCTGAGGTACTATATTGTTTTAATGCATTTTATGCATTTTTATCTTTTTAAAGAATTTGATATTTTAGCACTGAATTTGTTTTAATTATTGTAGTAATTTAATCCTATTATAGGCCTGATTTATATGGGCCTTTGTGGCGCCCCTGTCATGTGCTAGGGGTTGGCCGAGGACGCACCGTCTATATTGGCCTCACCCCTAGCATGTGATGGGGGCATCAAAATGACAGCGCCCTGTACACATGGGTGCCAGCATTTTGACGCGATGGATGCTTAGTGTCCGCACTGCACATTGGCGCATTGCGGTACCACAAAGGTGCCACAAGAAGAACCCGCTTTTTGCTGGTTCTTTTTGTCCCATGACGGAGCCGTGCGGTTTGTCCACTGCGGCTCCCTTGCGGAGCAAACCAGGGTGGCAGGAGACCACCCTTTTTTGGCGGTCTGTATCCCGCCTTAATGTACTATTTTTGCATGTTTTTAACTGTATGGTGTTTTTTTTAATGTTGTAAGCCACCCTGAGTCCCAGTCCTGGGAGAAGGGAAGGATAATAATAATAATAATAATAATAATAATAATAATAATAATAATAATAATAATAATAATTAGATTGAAATTCTATATCCTATTACAGAGGAGTGAGCCAC